>NW_024387520.1:2708275-3308275 GCF_900408965.1 Simochromis diagramma | reverse complement strand
TATGATGCCAGGAAGTCACAACAGAGTTATCTTGAAAAGTCAACTATTGAGCTTCAAAACCTGCATTGATGCGGTGCAAATCAGCATGTCCTCCATGCCTTGTAAGATCTTTGCGGACTTTAAGCATTCACTCTGTTTACTTGTGGGCATTTCTCTTATATTCGTGGATGTATGCACACAGCGTAGTAGTATGTGTTTTAGAGGTAGCATGTTGTACGTGTCAGGTTGAGATAAGGCGCGGGGGGGTGTGATGTGATATTTATGTAGGTGTTATAGTTTGGTCAGTTAAAACTTTTCATAATCGCACCCATTCTCTTCCCTGTGGTGCTGTTGAAGCCAGACTATGTGTAAATTATAATATGTGCGAAATGCTTCTGCACGTAGTTACTCATTTAAAGCATGAGGCTAAAGACAACTTTGATTGAATTCCGCTCTTTGTTTTCTGCATTTTGAGCTGAGAAGCCGAGAATGCGTGTCTCTGAAAAGTACATTGAAGCATTTGTATGCGTGCGGTGAAGCTCGCGGCAGTCCTCACCTTTGAGACCGGCTGATCTGGACCTCTGAGACCCACACCCCTTCCAACTGTGCGTCCCATGTGCACACTTTTTTTTTTTTGAAACATTAATGGCCCCAGCAGAGTGAGTGACTGAGTGAGTGGCTGATAACGGAGCTTGGCCGCCAGCTAGCTGTGTCCTGCGTCTGCCCCCGGTGCCCCATGCATCAAAACACCAAGGGAAGACAACACTCTGCTTGTCCTGTCCCTGAAAAGCACGCCTTGACCTTATGTTCTGCAGTCCTGTCATCTTATTTACCTGCACAACTTGTAATTCAGCCTCACTCTTGTAGGGCTTGCAGACCCTCTTTTGGGGTGCTCACTTTTCAGCTGTGAATAAAGAGCGCAGAGTGATTTGAATATGACAATTAATCCTATTGTCACAAGATGCCATTTGATCTTAGACTATAAAAGTGAGGCTTGTTTTTTTGTTTTTTTTGTCACTTTTCAGCATGCCTGTATAAATGTCAGCATGGTATTTAGAGCCCAGGGGAGCGTTTTTCTACACATTTCGTCAGTGAGTCACACGTGTGTGTACCGAGGTATAGAACCTGACACAGTGCTTTGTAAGGAGGTAGCACGCCGCATGTCCGTGTCTTTGGTTTCAGCCTCTGTTGTCTGACAAGATAGTTTGGCATGAGGCGGTGACATCAGTGGAAAACTTTAAGATGGGGTGGGGTGGGGTAATGGGGTGGCAGCGACAGGGTCCAGGATAAGACGGTCCAGTCCTGGTAGAAAGGCAGAGCAAGAGAAAGTCAGGGTGGAGGTTAGGGATGGTTTGATGTTCCGTTCCCCTGGTGCATCCTGGGAGATATTGTTTCAAGAAATTCAAAACTATCTATCAATATCTATTCAAGCCTATCTCCTCTTTCAGTTGTAAAAAGAAAATGTGAAGGGCAAGGCATGATAGGTAAATGCCAAAAAATTCTATTCAGGATCTATCACAAGCAAGGCTTTCTTTATAAGGGCCTTATAACTGTATTCGGAGCTTGTATTTGTTCTGCATTCATCTGGTATCTTTGGCCCACTTAAGTGCTAGAGGAGAATGGGCAAAAATGCAGTTAATCAACAAACTGAGATTGTTAGTTACCAGCTGGGTATAGTTCTGGCAGAATTTCCTCTTTATTAAAAAAAAACAAAAAAAACTTTGTCAATACAAGTCTCCAATGTAAATAATACACACAGTCACAGAGGAACACAAGAGACAGTTCTATTAAAAAAATGGGGAGGAAAAAAACATGCTGCTGTGTTAAGAGAGGCAAGCTGGCAGTGGAGCATTTTCTCTTTTTTTCCCATTCAACTAAAGAGTGCGCACACATGGCTTGGAAAAGAAACCAGGTGCAGCTCACTGGCATTAACTCACTTTCACTGTTCTAGTTTTGATTCAAACAATAGAGGAATAAGGCTGTTCTATTTTGACAGTGTTGGTCCTTGTGTGCCTGTATTACTAAAGGTACTTGTCTTGGGCTTCACACACATACACACACAGATATATATATATATATATATATATATGAAGGAACAGTAAGAGAGAGGGGAAAGAGACACTTTTTGTGGTTCAAGTTAAGCGTGTTATCACGATCTGTGCGCTGACTAAGTGCTTTAAGTATGGTCGAGGAAGCTATCTGTTATTTATATCACTGCTTGTTATTTGCTATGAGACTCGGTTAATTGGGCAAGACAATAACTGAGCTAGTGTTAATGTCGCTACATGGAAAACGGTTAATCTCAGCTCATTTTTAGATGAAAATAGTGTGTGTTTCTTTTGTGCAGAAGCACACATTCGGACCATCTGAAAAAAAGACAATTTAACTTGACATATGTTCCAGGATGAGACTCTATGTGCTTTGATGTACAAGCAATAACTGACCTTCTTTACCGTTATCTGACTGAGACAGAGTATTTTCAGTTCCTTAAATGCAAGCCCAGCTTCTTTTTTTCCTTTTTCCTGGTATAGTGGATAGACTGTTACAGTCAGTGGGTGTTAAACCATTAGCAGACTTCACTTTCCTTTAATGCCATTTCCCTGAAAACTCAAAATTTTTAAAGAGGAAAGTTGCGGTGTCAAATTCCTATTTATTCTCTCATTGCAAGCGAAGCGGTTGAGGGTGGGGGATTTTTTTTTTTTTGTCATAATCAAATTCTTATAACAAGTCAGATAAAACAGCCTAGTTTGATTGTAAGTGTGCCACAAAAGTAAACTAAACACAAATCCCTCTTCTCCCTTCTTCTCTCCTTTCACTCAGGTGACATTTACAAAGAGAAAGTTTGGCCTGATGAAGAAGGCGTATGAACTGAGCGTGCTGTGTGACTGTGAGATTGCCCTGATCATCTTCAACAGCACCAACAAGCTGTTCCAGTATGCCAGCACAGACATGGACAAGGTCCTGCTTAAATACACTGAGTACAATGAGCCCCATGAGAGCAGGACCAACTCTGATATTGTGGAGGTAAGCTACGAGAAAACACAGACGGCACACACACGCGTGCACGCGCACAGCCACACAGGAGCGCACGCTCGGGCGCAGACATGGACGCTCATGCAAACGCACAAGCAGACAGATGGTTACAGCATTTGTGACTCATTCAGCAACCCTTACTTCTCTCTTTTAGTCTTCACACCTAACATAGTGTACAAAATAATTGCTCCCATAGTTTGTCACTTTTCCCCAAGGGTTCAGTACCACTATCAATCACTGTTAGAAAAACTTATTTTAAGACTCACAATAAGTCATTAATTTCAAGACAGCGTGTTTATTCAAATTGCCTTCTTGTGTCGCCTGCACTTTGCAGCATAAAAGAAGTAGCCTATCATTGATCTGGGCCTTTTAGACTGTCACCTGTGGTGTGTAATCACCACGCTGTGCCCTTGGTGTCTTGTCACCATTGATGTGCCTGTGAGAGGAGGATGTTGATCGGACTTGCTTTGGACACATGTCGCTAGAGTGGCTCAAGGCGATGTTAAACAGCGCTGTCAGCCACGCCACTAGGCAGGTAGATAAAGCAGGAAATGACGCTAGCACCCTCCTGGATCCTTAAGCTTTCAACGTGAACCTGTTATGCAACATTCACTCTGGAGCTCTGACCTCGTGGGCCACACACAAACATGAATGCAGTCATGTGAAGTTTATCCCTTTCCCCTGCTCTCTCTCTTAATTACGCTCACACTGTGCTTTGCAAATGTAAGTGTGCCTGCCCCACAAAGCAATCCTGAATGGATATTACATATATGTATATATATAAACATTAGAATCCCTGCTCTTTGTCTTTATTGTTACACAGAATCCTTAAATATATAAATCCAGATTTAATTAGACTCATTTTACTACAACATTTGCTAATTCCATACATTTGCCTGTTAACCAGAATTAAAATCCTCTTTATGTTTGATGTTTCCAATTCTACCCACCGACCAACACAATAGCACAAGTAGAATAATATGTATCCCATTTTAATTTTAGAGCAATCTATTGTGACAGTAAATACTACATAAATACTGTTTAGGACTTTGAGGTTAAGAAACGAGTCTGTGTCCATATATAATCCCCTATTTTTAAATCAATTGTTATTGTAGAATACAACTGATTCACAACATATTTTGCTTGCAAATGATAAGTCACCTGGTTATGTTCATGGAAGATACACAAAATAAATAAATAAAAACATTAACATTATGAAGCGGTTGGCCACTCTAACACAGGACAGAACAGCATGAGACTTTTTTTTTCCATATGGCTGTTACTGGGCTTCATGCCCATCTAACATCAACTGGTGTTCACATGTACATGTACATATTGCCCACGTTTTCTACATGTCATGTTTGGAGTTAGCCAAAATAAATTATGTGGTAAGAAATGCTGTACTACTGTTGTACATTAAGTGCATTAGGCATTAGCTAATGATGATCTTTGTCAAACACTGTGTAGATTTATGTGTAACCACAGCTTATTTTTTAATGTTACTAGAAATACTTATCAATTGCCGGAGTTTCATACTCCTTAATTGTATGCCTTTAGTAATTTTTGCATACTTTTATCACCAGTTTGCCTCTCAGCACAGGTGTCCTTTGCTCACCAAGTCTTTCACTCACTCTGTAGTCAGTTTATTATCCTTCCCCAGCTGAACCCATGAAGAGAGTGATGTATAACTAGTGCTTGTGACAAGAGCTCCCTGCTTTGAAGCTCTTTCTCTAACTGTCTCCATTAGAGAGCAGAGGATAGCTAACGTGTAAACAGCCATGTCAGGGGGAGATGGTAAAGAGCCTGGTGGGGGGAGAGTGCTATAAAGCACTACATATAATGTGATCCCTGGAGAACGGAAGCTCTGCCATCTCTGAGAGACTCACAGCGGGAGAAATCGACCTGAAGAGGCCTTTAGCCTGAGCTGCGGTGTGCTAAAGGGATTGGCCACAGGGTTGACACTAGCACGTTTAGCGTGGGTGGGAGGGAGGGGGGGGGGGTGATGGGGGGGGGTATAGAGAGGGAGGGGGAACAAAGGGGAACAGCATGGTCAGATCTTTTCCTACAAGCCATGTGTGCCAACGTCAAAGCTGCAGTAACATGGGTGGCGTGTTGAGTTTTAAGTAAGGAGCAGAGCAGACTTCCTCTTGAGATGGCAGGATGATGAAAAGGAAAAGAGGAGGTTCTTAACAAGATGAGGCGCTGATTTTAAAGTGTAACAAAACAAAGCAAAAACATAAAATAAAAATCTTAAATATGAAGTCGTATATATGTCAGATTTAATTTCAAATTTGTAGAAAGCTCTTGTCTCTGCCACTATGCTCAAATGCATGCATCTCTCTTCCTCTGTTGCTGCTGTGCCTGAAGGTGTAGTGGGAGGAGAGGCAGAGGTAGGGGAGCGGAGCTCAGAGTGTGGGCGGCTGGCATAGAGGCCCGCTACATTAGCAATAAAGCTCTATGTAATTAGCATGTCTTTGGTTGATAATTAGCGTTGTTGAGAGAGTGGCACTGAGTACGTTGCACAGCCTCTCTAGCAACAGCATGTTTACAAGAGGCTGGAGGGCTTTTCTCTCTACCTCTCTCACTCTAGTCTGCCTTTCTCTTCTGTATCTATTTTCTCATTGGAGTCGCTAAGCTATTCTTTTTTTTTCATTATTATTATTATATAGAATTTATGTTTGGGTCAGTGGGTTTATTTATTTGAAAGACAGAAATAGGAAATAGAAAAAAGAAAGAGAGGAGTAGTAAAGAAGGTCTGATGACTCACTGCAAAACCGTTTCATCTAGGAACAACACTTGTTCAAATATATGAGAAAGCAAGAGAACAATAAACCAAAGCTAACCCTCCTGTGAGAGAAGTGGTGAAACAAAAGAGACATCACTAATGGAAATTATGTTCACAGTGCACAGTGTCTTTTATTCTGTCTTTCTCCCATCACCCCCAACCTGCTCCTCCCTCCCTGGCTCTGACAGAGGTTTCTTCCTGTTAAAAGGGAGTTTTTCCTTCCCACTGTCACCAAGTGCTTGCTCAAAGGGTTTCTTAGACTGTTTGGGCCTTTCTTTATATTATTGTTATCTTTATCTAATAATATAAAGGTGACTTGAGGCGACTGGCGCTATATAAATAAAATTGAATGAACTGAAAGACATATACTAATCAATAGAGTAGCAATTAGAAACAAAGTGAGGATTTTTTTTTTTGTTAGTCTTATACACTCTTCAATTTAATCCTATTTCATGTAGGACCTGTTAGCCCACTCAGACTCCAGTGACTGGATTAAATAAAAACATAATATGTAGCTCTTCCATAAAAATACGGAGAAGTCCACTTAATTAATGCTAAGTGTTCAAAAACACATCCAAGCTGATCTCTCTCTAGTAGCTCGATGAAAGCAAACACAGAGGCAGACCCGCCATCATTTGATGTCCATGCAGGTTCCAAGTGTGCCGTCCTGGCAGGTCTACAGCACACTCTGAGTCTGGCTCCGGATAAAACAGTCAAACATGCAGATAGATTTCCTATACTCTCTGTCTGCCAGGCCAGTTTCCTGTACATGTGAACAGCATTAGAGGAGAAATGGTAAGCTGTGTTGGGAAATGACAATAGAATAGATTCATCACTCGCTTTTTCGCTGGTTTTATTCATGCTTAAGAACAATCACTTTGAGCCGTTACTGGTGATTTATATTCCGGTATGGGGGTTGTTAATTGCAATAGCACATGAAAGAGTCCTTTCTTCCCCTCCTGATGATTGCAGATCTATCCCAAACCTAAGAAGCATTGGCTGGGTCTTGCTGTGATCGAACAGCCCCAAATCCAACAACGCACTTCGGCTTTGCCAAATCCCTTTTCTACAATGTGCTTGTTTTCCCCCCGCTGTTGAAACAAAGAACACAGGTTTTTGAAACAACCGAAGGGTTAGTGAGTGTGTGATGATCTGAAGATATATCGCCTCAACACCTAAAAAAAGAATCCAAAAAAACCTGCAAATGAAAAAGTGTTTGTGTGCCTGTATGCACACTTATAGCATATATGTGCTTAAACACACAAATACACTAATGTGTTTGCTGTGTAGGTGTGCTCTCACAGTGGCCTCACTGCATGGGTGTATGTGTGTGTACATACACAGTGACAATTGGCTCAAACCCTGCAGCACTAATGGCATTGTGATGACCTCAGCCAGGGTCACACGCTCCGATGCCATTGGCTCAAGTATCACATGGAATAGCACATGGCTCTTGGTACTGAAGTGACCTGCATGCTTGCCTACCTGCCAGAGGATGGCCACTGGCCAATCCCATTTCCAGCAGATTAACCTAATCTGAAAGTTCAGCTCACCCTGTAATCTTAAACAGCAGCAGCAGGGATCTGACTCCCTGCCTATCCTCAACTCTGTTTTTTTTCACTTTCCCTCCCTCTGTCCTTACCCAGAAAAAAAAGCTATTGAATGAGAGGGGGACGGGAGGGACAGAGGGATGGATGAGTGTGAGAAGAGAAGGAGGGAGGGAAAGAGGGATGGCAGGAGGAAGGCTGGTAATTATTTCCAAAGGTCATTCTGTTAATGACTACCTGCTTGGCTAATGAGATTCAGCAAAGCTCCCTCACCATGTTTCACCCTGCGTATGTTTCACCCGTGTGCCGAGATGTGCGAGAAGCACAGGTGTGATTTCAGCCCAGTGACAGTACACTTGAGGGAGGGAGAGTGTGAGAGAGGGGGTGGTGTGTGCTGCTGGAGGGGTGTAAATGAAGAAACATAAAGAGAAAGTACATCAAGCAGGTATATGCATTCCAGCTCAACGCTCAGCCATTTGGAAAGAACATCACATTACCATACATTCTAAGCACTGCTTAGCCGATTTCGCCATCTCCTCAAAAAATTACTTACTTTCTCAAGTTCTCCAAGCCAACCAGACCTGAGCTCCCTCTCTGAAGTGCTAGTATGCTCGAGTTCTGCCTCGCTCTTATGAAAATATTTTCCAGCTATTCTGCGTGCTTATTTGGTTTCTAAACAGCAACGAGAACATTAGCCTTGAGCGGTTTTTCGATGCTGATCGGCTCACTGAATGGCTTCTTCTCATAGCTCTTAAAACTGTATTAATTGCTCCAACAAGAATGCAATTTATACCCTATTGCTTTTGCGTTGGTCGCCTCCAAGAGAAATAAGGCCGTCGTATCATATCTTGTGCTTTGGTTGTCCACGGTAATTGAGTGTGCAGTCATTTTGTGTTTTTTGGAAGAGGTTGCATGTGGTGTGACATGGCAAGGGGTTGTCGGCACGAGGCCTCGGTGTTTACCGGGGATGAAGCGATTGACAGCAAGGCTTGTTTGTCCTGATGAGCTAAGGATTAAGTTCTGAAACTGCTTTGAGGGACTAAGTAAATTAACCTTGTGACACTGACGAGCTCGTAGTAAAGCGGTTTGTTAAAACAAAGGCTCCCGATGACAGACTGTTTACATGCTGTAGCAGGTTGTCAAAAATTCCTTGTATATGGGGTTGAGTGCATGTTAATTAACGTTGAAAAGCAGGAAAGAGAAATTGTACCACTTTCAATACTGCTTCACACATCTCTATCATCAGTGCATAATTCATATTTACAGTGTTAGCAACAATTCATCTATTAATTTACAAGAATACTGGACTAGTGTAATAGCCTGTTGCCAGATGTCTCTGGCCTCCTTTGAAATCAACAAAACACATTGCCTCTTTATTCATTCAGTTACACAAGATGTTTTTTCAACCCAAAGCTTGAGATACAAAAAAAAATATTGATCATTAAATGTACGTACTTTCAGTTACTCCACTCCTCTAAAATGTATCGAGCTCACCACTTAAAGCAACAGCCTAAAAACAACCCACCATTTTCTTTAAAATACCCATTTCTTAATAAATTCCTCAAAAAGTAGTTGCTTTCTAAAAATAGTCTACGGTGAAACTAAATATAGACGTCTAGCTGGCGGTTCTTGCTGTGAAAGAATAGAAGAATAAGACTGTCTCTGTCTCTGTCTCTGTCCCCCCCCCCCACCCTTGTGTTTTAAACAAGGCTGGGTGGGGGTTGTTTCTGAAACAGAGGAGTGAGTAAGCAAAGTGTCAGGATATTCATCCAGTTTCTCTCTCTCTCTCTGTTCTTGTTGATCAGTTATGAAGAGTTGCCCTCGGCGACCACTGGTGTGAGACCCTGAGCTGCCTACAAACATTTGGTCCTTTGAATGAAATAGTCTGTTTTTTGTTTTGCTTTTTAGTGCAATTCTCTTGTTGATCCCCCGCCTCATTCCACCAAACAGAGCCTTCCTGTCTGCTTTTCAAAAACTTTTCCATTACAGAAAAAGGAAATTAATTTCTCTGAATTGCTATCATATGTTTGGGCCGATCTGAGTACGTTTTGATCAGCAGATCTGCTTTACATACAATTGATCAGCCCGGAGAACCCATATGTCTGTGGCTTCCACCCTGCATCAAGGCACAAAGAGAACAAATTCATGCCCACCCACCCCTTTTTTGAAAAAGTGGTTAAGAACAAGATTTCAGATAATACAGCATATGTGATCCACAGGCGTGGCACTTTATTCCACATCACATGCCCGCTGACCAGAAAAGCAAAAGCTAAGGCAAGAAACTATACCTCTTAGATCGCTGTCAGAGGTGTTTTTTTAAGGTCAATACTGAAACGGAAGTCTGAAGTACTCACACAACAACAAAAGGTTTTTAAAAATAGACTGTTTGAAATGTGCCAATATGTGGTCCCCGTGGTGAGGAGCAGTGAAAAAGGCAGGCCACTTCTGAGGCCACGCTGCCAAAAGGCAAGACTTTTCCACTACACACAGCCCAAAACAATTCACGCCAGCCATTAGGATGAAATGATGCCTTGTTCTTTGAAACTATTTGTGGAAAATTCAGAATAAAGATCTATTTTTACATATGGCATTCCCTTCCCTGCCTAGAGCTTCCTCTTGGCCCTACCTCCTCCACCCCCACCATGGTTACTGCTTTGGGCAGGGTGTGGAAACTCAAGGTCACTGTATAGAGGTCAGCCGGCTGGTCATTGTTACTGAAGGCCTCCCCCCGGCTCCCTTTTCCTGCTTTGGCACCACGCGATAAGAAACAGAGAGACAAAAGACGATAAGTGACGATTTGTAGTGGTTGTGTGTTTTTTTTTGTTGTTGTTGTTGTTGCTAAAGGGTTGGGGGTTAGGTGGAGTTTCAAGAAATGAAAAAGAGGTTGGGCGAAGGAGGCTTGAGGTTTGTTACCTGATGCTAATTTAAAAGTATGTTCATTTTTGATATGATTCATGGTGTAGTACAGTCACATGATGACTGTGGCATAAACAGGCCACGTGCAGTTTCACTGTACAAAGTATGCAAAGCTAAATTACGCGTGGAAAACACACAATTTAACCATTGCGAATCGATTTCTACATTGCACCAGAAATACATATAGACCCGCACTCATTTCTCTCATTTGAATAGAGAAGCGTTATTCAACTGCAGTGTAGATGGGGATGAAAGATGGCTAGGTTAAGGGCGCAGACATAAGTGCCCTCTTTATCCAGTTTCACTGAGCTGGCATTGTGTCTCATTATGTCTATCTGGCTAATTATACAGTGTGGTGACAAGTCTGAATGACCACTTTGTTCCCAGGGCCGGGATGCTGCTGTAACAAACAGTGTTGGATTCTGACATGTGCTTAGTGTGTGTCTCTTCCATATGGGAAACACTGCACCATCTGGTATTCTGATGTGTACTGGCTAGCTAAGATTGTGTGTCTGTGAGTGGGCTCTCGTCTGCAGTGGGCTCTTCTTAATAGTGATTTTAGCACATGCACCATCAAAGTGGCACCGTTTGGAGAAATGTGGAGGAACCTTGTTGCACACAGTGCCCTTTCCCTCTGTCTTCTTTTCTGCCTCTCTCACTTGCCTTAACACTTTCTCTCTGTTTGTTGCTATATATCTCACTCCCTTTTGTAATGTTGAGCAAACTCTGTAGTCTCTAGAAAGCTAATAATCACATGTTTAGGCGGTGTTATTACAGAATTTACCACCAGGGATGATGGATCCCAGGTGCCAATGTCTGGTTACTTATTACAGTGCAGCGGGGCAGCGGGGGTAAGGGGCATCAAAGGTGCTAAAGCACTGAAAGGCCAATGATGCGATAGTTTCTTAAACAGTGAATAAGGATACAGAGATAATGACTTAAAAAAAGAAGCAGGCGGGGACATTAGATGGGACATTAGGGATTAGAGGTCCTATTCCTCAGATTGGTAACCTACAAAATAAACCATCTCCCCCAAATCGCTCACACACATACACACTCCATGTAGCCATCATCCATGGGCATGCCCCTCGACATGGTCCTGGCATGTTCAAACCACGCTTCATGAAACTGTGGCCCTCTTGCCTTTGGTCTGCCATCTGCTTCCAATAAACTAAGCCAGCCTGATCCCTCTGATGTTCCCTCCACTCTGAAAGGCAGACAGAAAGGACGGGCGAGCGAGAGAGACAGCGAGCGAGGAAGAAAGACAAAAATGGGAGCAAGTTAGATTGAGCCAAACGAACCCAAAAAAAGAAGAAAAAAAAAAACGAAAGAAAGAGGAAAAAACTTAGAAGAAGAAACAAAATAAGAAGAATAAGATCACATCTCAGACATGCTATTACCTCTTCCCTGCCGCCAGGAAGACCACCCTGCTGGTGCTTATTGTGAATTGGCGCTGGGAGGTCTTAATCCACAGTAGGTCCACTTCATGACTACCTCCATCTTATTTTTGATAAGAAAGACAATGTTTCTATTTGTCTGTGCACCCCTATGGACACAAAACCCCTTTGCTTCTCACCAATGTGACAAGAGATGGTTTTCTAAACTAGATACACACCCCAGCCTACATTGACTCCTCACACTTTGTAAAGTACGATATATACAGTCTGCTTACTGAGAATGTTTGATAGCTGGAATAAAGTAAAGCCATTTTTAATACTGCAACATGGCAAGCTCGGAGCTTTCTAGACAAAAGATTTCATTTGAGTGCCGTTTTATTTTAGTTTAACAGCACAGCAATCATGATTAACCATAAGTGGCGCTGTTACTGATGTTTTTATGTTGCACTTGTCTATCACAGACTTGTTTCCCACCCACTGCTGAAATATGCCACAAACCCCATAAACTGGGTCCATTTATGGTGGGAAACATTCCCGCTATTATATATTATTTTCTTTCTGGGTTTAGTTTACCGTAGTGCATGTGCGATGAAGATCACACAGTGTTGACAGAGATATAAATGGCCTGTAATACACTGGCTGTTTGGTGGAGCGCCTTTGCGCCGATGCTCCCTGTTATTGGGTTGAAGACACTGAGGAACATTCGCTGGCCTGACCGTCGCCAATAGCTATAAACACAATATTGAATGTGTCGTAGCCTTCAGCCACTGCCAGCATAACTACAGAGGGAAAATGGTCAACAATGGAGCTCTTTCCAAACACAAATCCTCAACTGCCCAGAGTCTATCAGAAATAAAGATGTACCCGTCAAGTCAACAGTGTTTGACTGAGCTTCTGTCGAGATGTGGTGGTTTTGCAGAAAATTAGGGGACTAGCGCAGAGGTGGTGAGACAGAGACAGACTGAGCAACAGACTGAGACAGAAATATGGGGGCAGAAAGACGGATTGAGGGATAGAGAGGGTGAGCAGGGTGGCAGAATGCCGAGCAGACGGATCCTGGTATGGCAGGAGCTCTGGGCAGGCGTCAGCTGTCCCTAGCAGACTCCCTGGGGCCACCCGGGATTCACACCCAAATACTCTCCGCTGTTTTTCTCAGGAGCTAAATGAAGTTATCGCTCACACCCCCAACCTATGAAGTGAATATAGAGCAAGCGTTTTCCTGCAATTAAAACATTAGGGAACGGCAAGCGTGTTAGAATGTGAATCAGTTTCTTTGTAGCTCAAGCCGGCCTCGGTCTCAGCTCGGGTTACCTCCGTTAGGTTTTTACAGCGGCGTCCTGCCGTTCCTCTTACACCAGCCCCAGTCTAGGCTAGCTTAGCTGAGGGTGTAAAAACTGAAGGGTACCAATGAGACGGGCGTCTCAAGTATGTAGGACACCTTGTCTATGCTGTGCCTGCCTCACACAGGCCCTGTGAGTCAAGTCATGAGGGAGCATCATGAAGAAGGAGTTTAATTAGGAGCAAGCCTCCAAAGGGGCCAGAGAGAGAAACACAGAGCCAAGCAAGAAGACACAGCTTTTTTGCTGTCTTTGCTCCTCGCCATACTTTATATCCCACCTTCCTCTTTCTCATGTTTACAGCACGAACTCTCTATAGCATTCTGCGTGACTCTTTACATCGCCGTAGCGTTTTGCTGTCTTCTAACCTCCTTCCTCTCACACTTTCTCCTCATAATCTGGTGTCCCCGTTTGGCCATTTTTTTCTTGTGATTCACAACACGGCAGCAGAGGGTAATATTTAATGTGAAAAAAATGTCAGTCATCGCAAACCGGGGTAATAAAAACCCTATAAACTTAAATAATGCTCATTTATGCCAGCAGCCAAAAGATTAGCTTCTTTTTTAAGAATACAGAAAGAAAATGAAGTTACTTAGAATATTGAATAATTTTAATTTAGGCATGAGAATGTGGGGGAATTCTTTGTGCATAAAATTATTGCCACAAGTGAACTGCACCAAAGTGTTTTTGTTTAATCCTCATCCTATTACCGTATTCCCCAAAGACTCCCTTTTCATGCCAAGTCTTCATTCCTGTACTCCTGTTTCTCTCAATATTACAACAGCAACCTTTTTTTTCACTGATCATTATTCTCCCCATTATTTTGAAATATAAGTCTTGGATGTGCCTTATATAATGGTGATGTTACTGTATAACAGACTGAAAGTTTGGAGCAGCACTCAGTGGCATATTCAAGGAGCAGATAAAGCAATGGGCTATTAGAGGAGGGTAAAACACATAGGATGGCTTGAAAGTAGGGCAGCAGGATGGTGAGGTGGAAGGCTGAAGAGGGAGAAGTCCTTCTAAGGCTACATGAGCTCTTCAGCAGTTCTGATTGGTTGCTGGGTTGTATGCTAGGCCTTTGGCAACAGGTGTGATGCCTTTAAACAGGTGGGCATAACTGAGATGAATGGCATAACATCTTTGTACTGCACCCTAAATAAACCGAGGCCTGCTGGAAAGCTAAGCCTGGGTCAGTCATGCAATACTCACACCCTGGCTAAATGCACCTCCATAAACACACAGAGCAACTATTGCCCAACTACTGCTACACCGCCAGCTCAATCACCCCATATGGGTGTCACCTTTAACTCGGCCCCCGTTCTCCTCTCCCAGCAATGCTCCACGGCTATTCTTCCAAGAATGGAAGTAACTCTCTCATGGACTCATGTGCTGGTGGCAGTAGGTGGAAATCTATGCAAGTAGGAAGAAAAGTTGTTTTGTTTTTTCTTCTTTCTTTTTTTTTGTTTGTTGTTTTTTTTTTCCTTGCATGCATTCTCATGTGAGCGGAAAAAGGCCAGTGGTTCAGCTCTTGTCAGTTCGATATGATACATCGCCAAGGCCAGATTGAAACTACGCAAAAGAAATAGCAAAGTTTTACATCTCACGCCTTTGCCAAAAAAGACAGCATGCTAAACCTCTGTGCCCCTTTTGTTCTCTTGACTCATCCTCCTCAGATAGAGCAAGAGTGCCTGATTCACTGTAGGTCTATTGGAAGTCAGATCTCCTGCATCGCCTAGCGTGATTTGTTTGGTGTGATTTCCTGAAGACTGTCAAAGATGTGAGAGATGCTTTCAAATTCAGAATTCCAGATTTCCACTCCAGGGGCCAAGTGAGGATTCAGAGAGAGAAAAAGGAGAGCCAGCAAATGTTGACACACTTACAGTAGCTGCCTCGCCACGAGACGCCTCAGGAATCAAACAGTTATCACACAACACACAAAAGAAGCCCTCTAAGTTCACTAAAACCACACTCAAAACAGGCCTTTGTTGTGCTGACATGAGAGATGACTGGATTTTTATTTGTTTTCTAAGCAGGCAGATCGCTCCTTGTCACTTCTGCTGCTGGTTGTGATGGAGTAGCTAGCACTCGTATCTCTTCTGTGAGTGAGTACTGACAGAGACAAACAAATGAGAGGAAGAAGTTCACCGAGATTAACTTATCTTAGCATCTATCTTCCTCCTTTCTCCTGCTCAGTCGCTCTTTCTTTTTTCTTGACTAACACCCACTCTCACACACCCACACATGCACACACACACACAGACTCATTCCCCTCTTTCCCCACCCACACACACACACACACACACACACTATACAACATATACAGAGAAGCGCACACTCTCACACACTTGATCAGCATCAAATACAAGGTGTGCTAAAGTAAATTTAATTACGTCTGTCTGATATGGAGCTTCAGATGAAAGTAGGAGAGCGCAGTGTGAAGCGATGACTGCACAGACAGGAGCAGGCCCGTGATATTCCTCCCGTAGACTAATCTCCCTTTATTAAAGCCAGGAGGAGAGAGGCAAGGGGGAGTAAGGGGGGGGCATGTGGTGGAGAGGAGAAGGAGGAGGAGGAGGAGGTGGTGTCTTTGATGAGATCTCTCTAACTGTCAGCTACTGTACTTTTCTTCTCTGCCGCTCGGTCTTTGTCTCTCTCACTTTTGCGAGGCAAATGAACACAGCACCTATCGTTACATGCCCACTTGCTCAAGCAAACATACCCTCGTGCTATCACACACAGTAATGCGCTCTGAAACTTATCCCTGTTGTTAAGGTTGTCAACAATATCTAAAAAAGGACAGAGACAGCTACAGATACAGCCCCCCCCCCCGCGCCAACCACCACCACCTCTCGTTTTCTTATTTATTCCAATGCTCTCTTTGTCTGTCTCTCTCCTCCAGTGAGAGGGAGTGGTGATCGAGTGGAGAGTGTGCGTGCGCTTTTTTCCCCTTCTTCTTTCAGCGTGCTATTTTCTGTCCACTCTAATGGGGGCAGGTGGCCATCAGGTGGCCAGAACAGAAACTGCCACATTTAATAGCACATACACCACACTCGTAAACTTGTGCACCTCAGCTGTATTTTAATTCTATTTCACGGCCCGCTGATAATTATGGTTGTAAAATATGTTTTACTTTTATGACTGTTCCCTTTTCTGTGCAATTATGAGGGTTTAAGGTCCCCCCTTGATTTGTCATTCTGTTATGTCTTGTTATTGAATGTGATTGAATCATTTGTGCCTTTTTTTTCTGTGTTTAGCTGCATGTTTACTTGTTCATAAAAATAGGCCGTGTGTCCTCACCCCATACCATCTTGTTAGAGTTCATACCGTGAGCGTTTTTTTTTTTTTTTTTGTTAAAGCTTTTATAAAAATTAAGATAATTTGTAGCAAAGATCTCATTACCCTACGCAGTAAGCCAGATTTGTTCTTTGTTTTTTAATTTGATATAAAACCACATCAGTTTAAGAACTTTTCCAAAGTGTTTCTTTTTTTTCAAGATGTCCTTTAATCAGACTTGCATTCGAAAATGAACCTCCTCACACTTCATTACCATTATGTCCCTCCGAAGCTGTTCACCTGGGTTTCTCTTCCCTACCCCAAAGCCCTTCAACTATGTTGTGCAACTGCTCTGTTTGCAGACATTGAGAAAGAAGGGCCTAAACGGCTGTGACAGCCCAGATCCCGACGCAGATGACTCGGTTGGCCACAGCCCCGAGTCTGAGGACAAGTACAGGAAAATAAACGAGGACATTGATCTGATGATCAGCAGACAGAGACTGTGTGTAAGTACTTCTTGTTAAACCCAGAGCCTTCTTCTCACCTTTTCTTTCCTCTCTCTCCCTCCCCCCACATGCTTTCTGTTGCTTCATCCCTGTCATCGTCATCTGTTCCTACCGTCCATCTCTCCGTCCCTTCATGTGTGTGTCTCCCCTCCATCCTTCTCTGTGGTTGTGGGACCTGGCAGGCATTGAGCAAGAAGGAGAACAAAGGTGGCGAGAGCCCGGAGCTCGAGTCTGCGCTCATCCTCACCCCGCACACTGAGGAGAAATACAAACAGATTAACGAAGAGTTTGATCACATGATTAAAACTCATAAGATACCTGTAAGTACTGGGTTATACTCAGCAGGCTGACAAAATGCTGACTGGCAAGTAACTGTTGCGCTAACCCAGCTAACCACCATTGTTTGGAAGCAGACTAATTACACAAAGTGAGAGTGAGAGTAAGATCGGGGTAAAATTGCACTCTGCAAAATTACAGATCTTTGAATTTTCCTGTTTACAGTAGAGGAATGGTCCTTTAATTTGACATGTCTGCAACCATAACTAGTAGGCACGTTTGCTGATTTAACAGCATAGTTTCTTTTATGACAAATTTTAACCTCACCCGGTTCCCACCTTGAACCCGCTCTACCCATAATGCCTTGCCTGGCTCTCAGGAGAGGTGTGGTCTGCATGCGCTTTTCCTTTTCCTGCACCAAAACCCAGTGGTCTGTGACCTGCAACAACAGGGACAGACAGTGTTGGCAGTGAAACAGCTGCAGGCATTCGAACACTCTTAATAAGCACGTCTTCCTAACTCAAAAAACTTGCTTATCTCTCCTCAGGCAAACGCCTTTGTAGCTTTGTATATGCCTAGATGTGTTATCTGCTGGATTTATTTTATGTAGTCTCAACTTTACAGAAGACTTTAACCTATAGCTAGTTGCCAGGAACTACAAAATTGAGGCCTTCTTTCTATGTAAACTGAGCTTGCCACTCATTCAGAGAGCACATTATAGAATGGTTAGCGCTTCGGCCATACGGAGCAAAGAGATAATTCCATGGTAAATCACTCAGAGAAGAAGAGTAGTGTCTGAGCCGCATGGAGTAGGAGGAGATGTGGTTAGAAGCGAGGCAGTGGTTGGTGAGCTGGGGTGGTGCGTCGGGGTGAGGTGGGGTGTGTTTGGGATCGGAGAATGGGTGGGGTTGAGTGGTGGTGGGGGAGATGGAGGGGGTGGGGTGGGGTTCTGCAAACAACAAGTGGCAGTTCAGTGTGTGGTCAGAGTGGCTGCCAAGCACTGGGCCTCTGGATTGCAGGGGACTGTTGAGGGGACTGCGGGGAGAGGCAAAGGAGGAAGATGAGTGAAAACAGGAAGGATGGCACCAGTTAAAGGACAGCTCAGAAACGGGGCCCTTACACCCAGCAGTAGAGTGTGTGTGTGTGTGTGTACACATGCAGAAATGTGCATGTACGACGACAGCTCACACATTTTTAAATAATAGTTCACCGGGACCAATTAGGTCAAAAAAGTCCACCAAAGAGTCAGAGATGGAAGAAGTAATAGGGTGGGTGGGAATAAAAAAAACAGAACCAGAGACAGACCCTCAAAAAAAATAGCATATATAGGTTTTGGCTAGCCACTCCCGTGCAAAGTCGCAGTTAAAGCGAAACGTGGAGAGGCCCATAATGAAATATGGTTAGAGTAATCATCTTTGTACATTGAAATAATATTTGGCCTGCTAACAGAACATTAGCAGAGGGGAGAAAATTAAAGAAGCTGAGGCACATCGCCCACTTCCACATGAGCCAGGCTGATGATCTCCCTGATGCACTCCCTCCATGGCTCTGAGACACATGGCAGTAATTTAGGGTGCTATTTTCTACTTCCTAAAACTAACAATGCAGGATCAACCACTTCCAGGGCACTCCCAAGGTTAAACCCTTATGCCAAGTGACACAATAAAAATGACAAACTAGATGCCGGAGGCTTTTCATGTTCCTGGTGAGACTATTGACTGATCTGAGTGCGTCACTTAAAACACTTTACATAAGCTCCATATGATCTGAAAATAAGTGATCCCCCATTGTGTTCTCTTGTGCCGTTTTACTTTTGCAAGATATTCTGCAGGCTTGTTAGTGAGGTGAAGATAGACTGAATTATCTTAAGGACTGGGACAGTGGAAAACGATTGGCTTTGTTCCCTGTGAACCACAGCCTTCCATTTTTTTATGTATGACTGTAATGACTTCAGCATAATATTTCCTTTGGTCAGCCTTTTGACTTTACAATGGCAAATGTTACAAGATGTCAGGGCCAGCACTTGACTCCTGTGTAAAGACATTAGTAGCCTCCAAAGTAACTCGATCACACTGAAATGAAAAAGTACCGCCAGTCCATTTATATTATCACTGAGGCAATTTGAGTAACTCTGAAAGGAGTTTTCTCTTTGTCTTTCATGCAATGCTGCTTTTGCCGAACTCTGCTATCTTGGATTTTTATTCTTTGCTGTAAGGAGTTCAGTTCATCTGTCCATTAGTCCTATTGAACTTCACTCTTTAAGTTTCTTTGTGTTCCTGGACTATTTCTGACCTGTCATGCTTTTTTCCTCTCTCTTTCTTTCTGTTTGTCTCATACTTCGAAAACCTTGTTTTATAACAATTCAAGCATCAGAATCATTGCAATCTTTAGTCTAATCACACCCATGTTTATGTCTCTCTATCGTCTCAGCAGGCCGTGCCCCCATCGAACTACGACATGCCCGTGTCCATTCCTGTTAGCAACCAGAACAATCTCATTTACAGCCATCCCGGTGGATCCCTAGGCAACCACAATCTGTTGCCACTGGCACACCACGGCCTACAGAGAAACAGCATGTCTCCTGGAGTTACACACAGACCCCCCAGTGCAGGTAATACAGGTCGGGTCTCGCACGCACTCATGCACCCATGTACATGCTGTTATCCCATCTGTCTATCTTCTCAACTGTGTGTACCTGTCTGTCATGTTAATAGAGGCGCACATAGAAATGTGCAATTTATTTTATGACAGCTACCCACAATTTTCCACCTAAAGGCAGTTAATGAATCCTAAGTCGTCCCCTCCCACATGTATTCACATATTGCCTGCTCAGTATTCTGTTCAAAGTGAGCTGATGATTTAATGCAATATAAAATCCCAAGCCACAGGCCTGCTGATTTAGTGTTCTGTTGTACACACAGGACGTCTGGCCTTATATATAGGCACCGAGTTGCTGGTGACATAAGCAAATTGGGCCTGTTGGTTTGTTATTGTTGTCCAAAGTCCTTTTTTTGTCCCTTTGGTCTGAAGGCTGCTGCCCACACCCTCACCCTGTCATTACAACTGGATGCTAGAAATGCCAGCGCAAACTAAATATGAGTTTTGGCGCTTGCAGCATCCATGCCAAACCGCACACGCTCTGGACCCTCCCACTCATCCACCTCTTATGCCTTAAAAATAATAATGTGTCATTTTTCTTGGACGGCAGCTTAATGCATCCGCTCGTAGTGTCCAGTTGCTAAGCGTGTTCAAGTTGGAGTGGGAAGCTGCGCCGCTTCTGGTGTCAGTGCACATATGACGGCCTGACACGCGCGCACACACACACACACACACAGCACATTGTGATTAAACCGAGCGAGAGACAGAAGGTGCAGTGGAGCCAGTGTGGGTGTCTATCCTCTAATGGGTTTCTCTCGTTTTGCTGCGCTCTCTATTTCATCTTACAGGTGGCCTCATGGGTGCCGACCTTACCACTGGCGCAGGCACCAGTGCTGGTAAGAAAGCCCTCCTCTTCTCACACACAGATGTCTGCTAACATGCACACACACATACACCCACTCACACACATACATGGCACCCACTCACCCACTTGGGGCCATAAAATGCATGACTAACACTAACCCAAACCCAAGTGGAGATTTTGTCCATGATGTGTTGAAGTTAGTGGTCGTGGAGTTCATCTGGGAATGTTTGCTCAGTGCCTGGGCTGTGACACATCCTGCCTGTGTTCATCTATAAAATGGTAGAGCAAGTGGGGGGAAGAGAAGTAAAATGGCATTATATCCTGAGGCAGCAGATATAACAGAGATATTGCTAGATTCTTTAATGTACACATACAAATTTGTCTTGTTGTTTCTGTCACCTCTCGGATTTCTGTCTAGAACCAAATTAATTCAGTGTTTAGAGAGTCTCACGGTGGGATAATGATCCTGCCGGTAGCTCAGCAACACACATTTGGGAAACACGTGTAAAACATCTTATGTGTTAACTTCTGTTTGTACATGGGTTTGTCCCCGAGGACATGTGAGGCCCGCGTTTATAACAAAGAGACTCCCTTTTAAAGGGTTGAATTTTTACGACTTCAGCGTACGGTGCAGAGTGTAAAAAAGAGAGAATTGGGGGCGTCAGTGGGTCACAGCTGGGCAGCCTTGTCTGGCCCCCAAGGCTCTATCACAAGGGGTCAGTGCCTGGTTTCTCTGTCTGGACAGTCATCGCACACACAAACACATACGCGCGCACAACAGGCCCATTTGTTGTGGCGTGTGTTCCATTGACTGCGTTTTGCAGTGCATCCTTCAAAAGTAGCCTTTGTGTCACTGCGCTGAAGGAACAGAGGCACTCTGTGAGCGCTGCGCGTCGCTCAGCAGCGGCGAAAAACACAACGTGGAGAGAGAGTCATGTGGGAGCTGAAAGATTCCATTCAGTGCTCTCTTAAATCTCATCTGGGGTGGAGTGTGGGGGGGGGGCACAGTGATGAATATCCACCAATGGTGGAAGCATGTGTGCAAAGGAGAAACAGAGGGGGGAACACAGATGGAAGTGTTCTGCGAACTCGGTCAGCCATTTTAATGATGTTCCTCTAAAATCATCAGTATGAAGTGGCACAGCCACTGTGGCACCTCGAGGACTGTTTTAACACTCCTCTTCTCCCCAGTGTAAGTTTTGATAAGATGATTGTACGAGTGGCCATCTGCCCCGTGTATGTGTCATCAGTCATGTGCCCTAAGTAACATAAGAGGAGCCTTAAGACACACAGAAACACACAACTTCTTTTGTGCTTCTATGAAAGAAATAAAAGAAATACCTCGGCTGTTTCTCTCAGTGCACAAAGATATGCTGCGTTGAGTCATATCTGTACATAATCCAGTGGATTATGCCTGTATATTCAACTGAAACAGATCTGCAAATCAGCCACATGAAACCCAGATGTGGGGGGTATATTCAAATCACAAAAGTTCCCCTGGTGATTCTAGTCCAGTGTAAATAGGACATGTTACTGAAGGGCTGAGTCATCGTAGCTTTCCTATGGAAAGTTTTCATGCCTACATCTAAGCATATGTTTTGATCTGTCAATTTTGTTTTGTGCATTTTATGTTCAATATAGGTATTTGTTGTGCCTGAAAATGAACAAATAAATGAAATGAAAATGAAATGAAATGAATGAAATTTGCATGATGAGAGACAGAACGTGAGTTGAAAGAAAAAAAGAGCACTCAGGAAAGAAGTCCGGATGGAGGCCTCGGCTTGTGAAAACCTTTCCACCTGAATGCGCGCAATTAAGCAAGTGTCATCTGTCCACACGCTTCTCACCAAAGCACAGTGAGGAATTAACAAGAATCTCCTCTCACCTCTCACTCCGCTCGTGCCTCGATTCCTCCTTTAAATGAGTTGCATAGAAGGTACATCTCGAGGACATCTCTGATCGCATTCGTTCAAGTTTTTTTAATAAAAAGGGAACACACACACACGCGCTCACATATAGCAACTGACAAAAGGTCAAGCTGATGAGTGTCTGCTTCAGTTTTGGCAGCATCCTACACCAACTGAACAAGTGTGACACCTTTGTTCAGTTGGAGAATTCAGGGTTGAATGCGCGTTTGGCCAAACCGCAACGGAAGAGTGTGTGTATGGGGAATAGAATGGAGCGCGCCTGTTAGACCACAACAGGACATCAGAAATTTGTTCAGTAACAGTAAAATCTACATGAGTTTAACCACACCTCTCCTTTGTGTGTGCGCTTTGTGTGTGTGTAAGATGGAAAAACACAGAGAGAACACTCTGATAGGGGGATGGATGGGGGGGAGTCTTGTCTGTCACATGTATCTCGAAGTACCCTAGCTAACCATGGAGCCAGATTGTAATCATTCAGCTCTGACCTTAGCTATCCCCCCCAACCACACACACACACACACACACACAACTCAGCAATAGCAAAAAAAAAACCTTATTTATCTGAATCTGAGATCAGATATTGTTCTCCCTACATCGAGTTTAACGCAACAGCCAAAAAGACTCCCTGCTGGGCCGTGTTTAATTTTGGTACTTCCTCTAAACAGTTGACGCCAGCCTGCGCCGCACTTTGACTGCGCAAAATAGTAATAGAGGAGGAGAGTGGAAATGAACTCTGGTTATCATCTGTCTCTTTTGAATGCGTGCGCCCTAAAATCAGGTTGATCACGCTGCAGAATAGAACGATTTGAGTCACAGTTCTCGCTTCATTAGCTTAATTGGCTTGTGATTCTACTTTTGAAGTGCTAAAGGACTGGCCTGTGCCACTCATGATTAAAGTCATCCAGCATATAATTGACTGGACTGCAGCCATCTCCACAGGGTAGCAATACACAGATGTCTGAGTGACTGTCACCAAGATGAAGTCCGTGTCATCTTGACCAAAGTGTGTATTAATGTCTCTCCATTGCTCACTGTCTTTTTGATTCATCTGTACAGAAACAGTGATGTACTTCCTGCTGGGTTATTTACTAAAGTATGTGTATGTGTGCTGGGAGGGTGTGTGTTATGTGTGTGTGAGATCTCATTCATCTGTCTCCACATGCACCCACTCGATCTCACAAAGGGCCAGCCATGAGAATGAGAGAGCGGGAAAACTGAAGAGGCAGCTGCCTCTTTGCTAATGTGAGACTGACATTGGAACTAAGAGGGTCCAATACAAAACACACATGTGCATCCATATACGCGTGGCTCGTGCAGAAGCAACGTTTCTCACAGAGCCTCAAGTCATACGGCGCCTATAGCGTGAAACATTGCATAGAGCAAAACATACAGTGACACACAAAGTCTGCGCTAATATCAGGCATCACGCGTCGGCACACACATCAGCGGCAACAGTAACACAACACTATTTTTCTCGTTTTCTGTCAGGCGGCCTCATTTTCTCTCGCTGCTAGCGGTCGTTTACTCTTCAGATTGTTCAAATTGAGCTTTTGAGACTTTTCATTTCAAAACAACAAAAACCTCGCTCTCAAATTAAACAAAGATCAGCAGGGGAAATTGCCCAGGAAGACATCTGTGACTCATTTTCCCCTGGAGTATATGATTAGGAAATTCATTTATGTCTAACGTATAATTCCTGCCCGTCTTTCAAGTGGGAACGTCCACACAGTGCCCTGTGTTCTACCCCTAGGAAGAGGGAAGGAATGGAAGGGGGAAAAAGCAGTCTGTGGGATTGGGTTAGAAACAAAGACCATGTTGCTTGCAATAAGTCTCCACTTTCAATTTTTTAATGATGTTGCTAGGACTACCTTTCTTCTTTTTTTCCTTTTTTTTGAGGGAGAAACTGGTGCTGTATGCTTGACCTTCCATGCTTAGAGGAATCCAGGTCTAGTGACAAGAGAAAGGCACGACTTTTGTCTAGAAGAGCCTCAGAACTGTGTTTAACTACGATTTACCCAATCCCTCTGTGGTCTCGCTACCCAAAATTAGATGTTTCGGCAAGATTCCCTGGCTGAAACGGGAACAATATAGCCTTCAGTGACGGTAGCAGAGTTTTAGGGTGAGGTGCTGTCGTGTGGGCACTAAAAACTGGTAATGAAGACGAAAACTGCACATCTGCTCCGCCAGCAGTGTGCACCGCTTCCATGAAGCACCATTTACAAGTCTTCTCTTCAGGACGGTGCGCTAATAAATTTCCTACCACAGGAAGTGAAGATGAGGCAGAAACACTGAAAGGGAGTACAAGGTGAAAATGGATTCCTGTAGTTCATAATTAGGTCACACCGTCACGGACAGCAGGAGTTTTGAGATTCATTAAACTTTTGACACAGGTTTAATAACATGTAAGTGCGCCTTCCTAGAAATACCAAAGGAGAACACTGGTGTAGTAAATGTTTCTCTGCCTTTTTCCTGTGCTCTCTCTTAGGAAATGGATATGGGAACCACCGCAACTCGCCTGGTCTGCTGGTTTCTCCAGGTGGCATGAACAAGAACATGCAGACTAAGTCTCCCCCACCCATGAACCTGGGCATGAACAACCGCAAACCTGACCTACGTGTGCTCATCCCCCCTGGTGCCAAGAACAACATGCCGTCCATTGTGAGTAGCGGTTGCATCCCTCTCTCAACCTGCTTCCTTTCCTCATCCACTTTCCCTCCTGCATATCCTGCTACCTTTCTAGGGGTGGGGGGTGGGGGGGTATCCTGTCAGGTTTGGCTGTTATTGTTTATTTCCTTTCATGTCCTCTCTGCTGCTTTCATCCTATCGTATCAGACTTGGGTTGATGAGGTTATGCTTGTGATAAGTGTGACTTAAGGTACACGTTTCTCTGATTAGTCTTGGCAGCTTGTTAAACCAAAGCCTTTCTTTAAAATGTACTTTTGGCCCAAGGCTGATATTCTGGCAGTTACGGTGTATCACTTCTGCTGTGTCTGTTTGCGTATGCTGATGCTTCTTCCAAAGGTCCCCCTTATTTCTTTTTCTTCCCTCCTATAAATGAGTGTGTTACGTTAGTAGAGTTACAATAGCTGTTAGCATCCTCTTTTCACATTAGCTCTGCTTCCGTTGGCTCAATTCCAATGCAGCTCCATCCCTAGATCCACGCCTAGCCACCACCACTTGTGTGTGCTCACCTACACTCACTAATTTGAATGTATTACCCTCCCCTTTCAATGCCATCAGTCTGAGGATGTCGATCTGCTATTGGTAAGTCAGACTGCAACTCAAAATCAGAGATTAAAAAAAAAAAAAGAACAACCCTGAAACAGTCGAAACATTCTGAAGCTGTCGAGTTTTCCAGTAAAAAAAAAAAAAAACCTCAAAGAAGCATAATGATCCTAGAGCGATGCAGTCCCCTGATACTAACCTCTTAATTTGAATCCAGTTTTGCTTTGACTAAAGGGCTTATTACTGCAAGAAAACCCATCCTGACTGCAGAGAAACTTTCACCTTTATTGCTGCTGACTCTGCTGAAGGCCTCAGTGTCGCCTCGTGCGATGTTTTTTGAGGGCACATGGTGCCATCCAGTGGTGTGCCAGAGTAAAAGCAACCTGGCCTTTTTATTTGTGTGTGTGCGTGTGTGTGTGTGTGCGTGTGTGTATCCATTCCTCCCTTTCTTCCTCATATTTTTTCACCTGCATGGAGAATTGTGTGTTGCACATGTGCAACTCACAGGACTGCTCAGAGTGTAGAAATGAAAGGCAACAAAAGAGTACACTTTCATGTTGCATCAAACCTCCATGATTTTCTGACAAACCCTCCCCTCTGCCTCACTAAAGTGCCTTTCCTTTGCCTTTGCTACCCCGCGTTGCCGTGGAAACCGGCGGTGTTACTATAGCGACAGTAGGCCCTCGGAAAAAGGGTGGTAAATGATAGGGTTGGCAAGGTTCAGCCTTGCCGCATGTCAAGTGATTAATTTCTCCAGAAGTTGGCATCACATTCATTCTTTCAGCATCTGTTGAGTGAAAGAAAGAAATGAAAGAAAGTAAAAAAAAACTTTCTCGGTTTATTACTTTTTTTGTTTGTTTTCTCTGGAAGTAGATTTCATGTTCTCAAGCCTCTCCCATCTTCCCCTTTTTTCTCTCTGTCTTCTCTTCCTCTGCCACAGAACCAGAGAATAAACAACTCTCAGTCTGCTCAGTCACTGGCCACCCCAGTGGTATCAGTAGCAACTCCTACTCTACCAGGACAAGGCATGGGCGGTTACCCATCTGCCATTTCTACTTCTTATGGTACCGGTACGTTGCCCAGTGTGTCTGTAAACATAGAGTTATTTTGTGCAGTTTGTATAATTTTGCATTACACGCAAAATGACCCATCAAATCCAAATTTATTTTAAAACTCTATATTGTGTATACCAAGCTTTTCTTTTCTGTGTGCAAATGGGTGTTATACAGCAATCTAACAGCAGAGGGTGATATTGTCCCACCCAGTGACTTGAACACGTTCATGTCACAGCAGGATTTACCAGAGCTCCAACTTTGTCTTTTTTTCACTTCATTGAACAAACTATAATGTGAATCTTCCTCTTCTTTTTCATATGTGTTTGCACACAGAGTACTCCCTGAATAGCACAGACCTGTCCTCCCTGTCTGGCTTCAACAGTGGCAGCTCTCTACACCTTGGTTCAATGAGTGGGTGGCAACAGCAACACCTTCAGAACATGCAGCATTCAGCGCTGGGCCAGCTAGGGTGAGTGCACAGAGCTTACTCTGAGGTGTTGTTGGGAAGTGCATGAAGTAACACATGAATTACTCCCAGAGATTTTTTATTTTTTGAAATGCCACACTCATAAATCTACTTTACTGTTCTCAATCTTCACTTGCAATATCGAACACAAGTGACACCTCACTTTTTTTTTTTCACGAGTGTGTATGTATGCATGCCGGCATGTGTGTATGTGTGCGTGTTACGAGCTGACTTTTAAAATCACTTTGTTTCTTGCTCTGTAACTCTGTAACCCCTTTGCGTTTCCTTTCCTTCCAACAGAAATTGTTCTAGCTCTCACTTATGTCAGGGTTCAAATCTGTCCCTGCCCTCTGCTCAAAGCCTCCACATCAAGTCCGAACCTGTTTCTCCTCCTAGAGATCGCACCAGCAGCACACCGGGGGGCTACGGTGGCGGGGTGCCACCTCCCCAGAACCCCTCGTCCCGCCAGGACTCGGGACGCTCCCCTGTTGATAGCCTGAGCAGTTGTAGCAGCTCCCATGAGGGCAGCGACCGCGATGAGCACAGGAATGAGTTCCACTCACCTCTGGGACTGGCCCGGCCCGCCCTGGATGAGCGTGAGAGCCCCTCCATCAAACGGGTACGCCTGTCAGAAGGATGGGCGACATGATTGCACTGTCCACTCCTCTGCAGTGCCCCAAGTTGCCCCGCGCTCCCGACAATGCAGCATTACGATGCCCCACAGTCAGCTCCCTCCTCTTCCTCCTCGCACTCGATCTCATGAGTCACTCACCGCCCAACCCCATGGCCTCTCTCCTTTTTTCTCTTTATTGAAGGAAAGCAAAGGGACAACCCTTTCCAAAAATCTGTTTGTAATTTCTTTTCCTTATTTTTTGTTCCTTGTTTTGATTTTGCTGAGTGTGCGTGTGTGTGCGTGTTATACATATTGACATTATATAAAGCAGTTGGGTGTTGTAATGGGGGCTTGGGAGGGTAGTTGTTGTTTGGGATGGGATCTGGGGGTATTTTTGTTGGGGAACTATGCATAAATTGTATTGTGGAAAAAAAAAAGAATCATGTATGCATATATCTTAACGCGTGTAACACGTGTCTACAGATGTGCATATCAACAAATACAAAAAAAAAAGGTCAGGTACTCTGTTTCATAAAACGTACTTACAATTTGCCCCAGTGCTATATCAGTGAATAGAGACAAAAAAAACAACAAAAAAACAACAAAAAAAACAAGATGAGCGTGATTGTGTCCAGTGAAAACACCTTAGCACTTGAGTTGGACAAACAATACATGTGTACAGTATCAGTTTCATTGCTATAGACCTTCTCTGCAGTTTTACCTTGCAAAAATGTGTGTTAACATTAGATGATGTCATGTTGCAGGTTCAACGTATTTATGTAAATAGCGGGTCAAAGGGGTAAAAGGGCCTGGGGTCAAAAGTCGCCAGACATTACAAGATTTATTTACTCACTAAATGAAAAAGCTATTATGCAACATTTGAAGGATTGTACAGGTAAACGAGAAAACCCGATGCTAGATGTGTGGAACCCTTGATCGTTTTCGTGCTCCCCTTAAAGAACGGAGTGAGGACCACTCTTTGATCTAAGAGCTATGTCGGCGTAATCAAGAAAATCTCTGGATCTAGTATTAACTATTCAGTATTGATAAACAAAAAAAAGAGAAAAAAACAGTTGTACAATACACTTGCTTATATTTTCATATGAAAGGAATAAAATGCAAAGCATTTTTGTGGCTTTTTGTAGTTTCTATAAGCCAGAATGTGTTTTTTGATAGCTTTGCCAATAAGAGATGGATAGTTCACCCAGAGGGGAAATGACAGGGCTTCAAGCCCCAAGCCATGAAAAACAGACTGAGATCCAATGCTTTGCTGAACTGTTTAATCTTTGTAGAGGTTTGTTTTTAAACGTGTATTTCTTATTATATATAATAATGGTAATATTAAGAATCTTTTAAAAAAAAATCTGTGAAATTAACATGCTTGTGTATAGCTTTCTAATATATAAATATATATAATAATGATTTTTTTTGTTGGTTTCTTAGTGAAGTTTCTATGTGCTGTTGCACATGTTGTCTGGTTTGTTTCATTTTAACTCTGAACAGGGCTGTTTGGGCGGGGTGTTTAGACTAACCTTAAAAACCAGCTGGAAAGCATTGCCAGGGTTGAAGCCTGAATGCTGAAAAACCTCATTTCTAGTGGAAAATGTCACGAGGCTGAATCTGGAGACCACACAGAAATAAATGTTGACACGTAACGTACACGATTGTCACACTGATGAGGAAATATGACAAAGCCGGAGTCTCCGAATACATTTTTATGCATCCGGATATTTCGTTAGGAGTCCAAATTATTATAATTTAATAATCGTAGTCATAAAACATAGATTTGACCTCATCGATTTTGAATACCACCTTCAATTTTCGACCCAGTCTACCTTGTGTTGGAGATGTCGCTCAGACGCAAACTGTAAAATCTTCCTTTGAATCGCATTAACGTAATGCGATTTATGCATCGTGATTAAGTACTCTTGTTTTCAAACCTAATTTAATTCTGTGTCGCTCCAGTCTCGAAAACAGGGTTCCACATCCTTTACCACACTGTCACAGACAGTTCAGCGTAAGACACAAAAAAGAACAAACTGATCATGCTGGTATGGGAGAAGCACAATTGTTTATTCTTGATGAATAGCTTTGATTTTCTCTTTTTTAAACAATGAAACTAGCCACATATCTCTCCGCCTCCCACACCCGTATCTGCTGTCACTTAAGTGTTATGATATTTCTATGTGCATATTTCATGCAGGATCACTAGGTTGTTACTGTATACAGTCTGTGTAGTCAAATGGGGCAGAGCCTCTATAACAGTGTTTTTCTTCTTCTTTTTTTTTTTAAACTTCAATAGAAAAAAAAAAGGTTGGGAAAAAAATAAACATGATGTTTCAGGCAGCATAAGTGTGGAGAAACCAAAGCCAGTGGCATTTCTGTGTTGTAAAGTCAGCTTTTATTTTCACATTCATATATGGGTTTTTTTTTTTTTTGTTCTTTTGGTTTTGCAAGCATTGAAACAAGATAATAAAAGATTCTGCTTAAATTCACAACTGTTTTCACATTTCACTTTCAGTTAGTTATTGTAGCTTTAGCCATCAAACTGCATTGTCCATAGGAATCGTATTAATTTACCTGCTTTCTTGTTCATTTGTCTCCCTGTGCAGCGTATCGAAAAAGGTTACATGGGGGAAAAAAAAACAAAAAGGAAAGGAAAAACGCATTTTCTATTTACAATTTGTTACTTAACTCGGAATCATTCAGGCCCGTGTGAAAGCTGTACTTGTTTTTCACTTCATCAATCAACATTACACACTGCTTGCTCGCTGAATAAAATAATGCCAACATGTCCTGACAGTTAATTAGAGTGCTATAGTTTTGACAGTATTTTTAACCAAAGACATGGAGAAAGCTTGTCTTTATATCTTTGATGTTGTTTTTTCTTCTTCTTCTTTCTACATTTGTTCAATTTGAAGCCAATTTTTTTCTTCATCTGTTGATCAGTTGTTCTTTGTCATTACTATATCAGACTAAATGTTGGTACCTCAAAATTGACCCAAGCAGTACCTCAGCTGATTTTTTGATAAGTCACTTAACGTGCAAAGGGGAGACCATTCACCTGTACAGCCATGTGTAATAACAATTGCTTAAGGTCCCAACATTCACATGCTACGGGATTCTTTGTTGCTCCTCTGTGTTTGTGGTTTATTTAAGTTGTACTCAAAAGCTGAAATTAAAAAAAAAAAGAGTAATATGTTAAAATACTTAAAAAGTCAGTCTGTAGTATCAATGTAGCTTGTATAAACCTGATGATGGGGGCGGACGTTTGTAACTAAGGTTTTTTGGAATGCAGGAGCGGCTTTCAGCGGCATAAGCTGGCCTTTGTCGCCACTTGAGACTAAGATGGTATTAAATTAAAATCACATCTCTGTAACTCAAGGGACTTGATTCAGCTGTATGTAGTGAAAACGTATGGGGATGAAATAAAAGTCTCCTCTGCAGGAGGGAAAGGCTATTTGTATTTTGCAGAGATTTCAGTAAAGTTACTGGCTTTCTTAGTTATCCTGATGTGACTTGGTGTGATTTCATTGTGTTTGACTTGTTTCTACATGCATCCCATACAGCGATTGCTTTCATACCATGCAGACTCAAAAAACATATCAACACAAAGAGCTTCCATGAGGAAATGAAGAAGGGACATGGTGCCATAGCAACTTCACTCGCAGATAATTTGTCATCCACATTTTTTTCAATAGATGCATTTTTATATTTATAATGACAAATAAATAATAATTGTAAAAAAGCAACAGCAACAACATTTATTTAATATTTTAAACAGTTTTTTTAACAGTTGGCCTCACAATTACAGTTGCATCGTCTTTCTGAGTAGTAAATCAAACTACATTTAAACATGAGAGCACATAGATCCTAAACAATGAAATCACAGTCGTATGCTCCCACACGACAAGAAACAAGGTAAAGGTTTAGGCCTACTCCTGTCCTACTCGCTTTTTCTTCAATAAAAAAAGTGGGAAAAAACCAAAACAACTCAGAAGTGTGAATCAAAGAGAGAGTGGACAGCTTATTCTATAAAATCCATGACAGTCTTTATTTTTTTCAGCTTTTCTTATAACAGTTATTTCGCAATGACTGACCCCCAAAATATAGCTTAACTTTATTGTAACAATTATTGGTTTGTTTTGTTATCAAAACGCAAAAAAGGAAGAAATTTTCCTGACTGTTCATGCATTTTTCTGCAGGCAGTACAGGTCCGTATAGCTTACCTGAAAGAATCACTTTTTTCGAATGGAAATGTAATAACATTAGTGAATACCCATATAGACAGGCACACACACACACACAGAAAAAACAAACGAATTACAGTTTTACAAAAATAAAAAATAAATCCATCGCGAGATTTCGAACATTTTGTAATGCCAAAGAAATCCTTTTGATAGCGTTTTTCTTTTCATTTTTTTCTTCTATATAAATCTCTCTAATTTTTTTTTTAGATATATATAATATATGTCTACCGTCTATATTTTCTAAAGGCCCCTTTTCTATCTTTTCTTGTTAGTCTGAAGTCATTGTTCCTTGAAGTTATCGCTTCTTAACGTTAGCGTTATTTATTTATTTACTTAGCACATGCAGAAAAATTGTGAATCGATATGAATAAATATATTTTCCAGGAAGAGAAACGTTGCAGTGGGTTGCTGTGAACATAGGCCTACCTGTAGGATGGTTTCAGAATTATCGAGAAACTAATTGCATTTAGGTTTCGTTTGCTTTTCTACCGTTTTTCCTCCCTACTCGGTTTGTAGTCTACAATTTGGCCGTCGTTTCTTTCGCTGAGAAATATGTTTTTGTTTTTTTCTTTAATAGGTAACAAGAAATGATACAAAAACTTGTCACACGTCATCTATTAATTGCACGTATTTAAAGATGGCAAATCGAAGAAACAGATTCAACACGTTTTGGATATTGTTTTATTTCACAAGTAATTGCTACATCAGCAACATGTCTACATGCATCGCTTTAAATGTGCTTTAAACAATTATTCACGATCTAAAAGTAAAGGAGTTACTCTTTTAAAATTATATATAACAATGAGGCTAATGCTCCGATGTATTGCACTGACTGCTTCACTTGTGCAGACTGGAGCAGGAGTGTGCAGATGCCGGCAAGTAACAGTTTTAATGTTTACAGCATCTTTATTGACACTGTTTCCTAAACGGTCTAAATGTTCACATTTTCTTTCGCCATTACATTAATACCAGACACACTGAAGTGATTTTGAAGAGTTTTCCACCAGTAACGTGTGAAAGAAGGTTTGTAAGGTCACTGCAGACCAAACATAATGAATTATCTATCAAAAATAATATACTGTGACAACAGTTTTCACAGTTTTCAAAGACCTGAATCTGCAAACGGGCTGCCACTTTTTTGATAAAAAAAAAAAACTATAGAAATGAAAACAGGAAAAAAGAAAACGAATTGTAAAAAATCAGCGCCTTCAGGGTGAATAAATTAAAATAAATAAATTAAAATCAAGACAGCACTTGTACATTTACATGGTGGGGAAAACAATATCTAAAATACATTCTTAGCTTAAAGCCCAGTTAGGGCTTCAGTTGCTGCTTTTGTAACATTAAAAGTGAAAGAGTTCTGAGGGCATGTGTGTTTCCAGCATCAGGCTTATTTTGAGATCATGAATGTACATTAAATTGCACGCATGACGTTGGATTGCGCAAGTTCAGTGTGGCGTTGGTAGGAACAGGTACTCGTTCACCCTTGTAGGCTGCACACTCGTTCACCCTGAGTACTCAAACTAGAAATCACCACTAGATGTCACCGTTTAGCTGTTTAGTCGATGCCCTCACAACCTGGATCTTCCTCACCGTCTTTCTCCAAAAGAAGCTGTAGACCAGACCCTGAATGGTCCCGTGTACTCCACCAGCTGCTTCATCCATTTTTCTTTGAGGTAAGTGTAAATACATAATACACTATTTATTATCATTTAATTCTAACAATTACTGCTTAATATCCGATTGTGAAAACAATGATAATGTGTACTGTGTTGCAAAGAAAAGAAAAAAAAACCCAACAACTGTGACATAATAATAATAATAATAATAATAATAATAATAATACAGTTTTTCTTGTTACTATAAGAGAAAAAAAGTTTTCATTTTTGAACACAGCTGCAAGAGAGACCTCGCACTTTTACAGTTTCAGGTATTCAGTTTAAAAATAGCTTGGCTGGTTCTTTACCTTGGAGGTGTTTCATTACGCCAGTTTCTGAATACCGTTTTCATGTGCCAGACAAAGCGCCCCGGGTCCTCTTACAAACTGCATCGTAGGCTGACGTCTACCCTGGCCTCAAATTGGAAAATAGGCAATATTTTTATTTTATTTTGTTTATTTATTTATTTTTGTCTTTTCGAAGATCAGTTAATGTTATCTGATCCAAACTGGTTTCGCTCATTGATTTGCTCCCTTTTAAACGAGGATTAAATTCAGCATGTTGAGAACCGAATCACTGCTTCATCTCTCAATAATATTTTTTTAATTCCTAAAAACGACATGCCTTTCGATTTTCTGTGCCCCTACTTGAAATCACATTGTCTCATTTGCTGTTGGGATCTGTTGTCCAGATAAGACCCGAGATAAAGGCTGTATTATCCACGCAAACAAGTGATTTTACCATGAGGAACAGTGGGAATCCACCATGAAGGTGTCTCTTCTATATACAATTCAAATGAGGATGACGGAACAGCGAATTGATCTCCTCCCCAACTCCGATTACAGAACTGGAAAGTGTAAATGTAAGTTCGTGCCCAGAAACGTAGTGGTCTCCCAATTAAAACGTATAACATCATAAGCTCTTTCTTTTGCTTTGTCGAATTGCGCAGATCCCTTTTTTTCTTTTCTTTTTCCGTTTTGGTTACACTAAAAGGATAACAAGTAAAATAATAAAAGGTTACATTTGTTTAAAAAAAGAGAAAGCCTCCTTTCCAGACCCTTTACTATAAAAACCTTTCTTCACATCGTCATCATTAAATCACAAAATAACTATTACCGCAAGAATCGTTCATTTTGTTCAGGCTATAGCACCAGAGTGAACACTAAACATTCTTAAAATTGACCACTAATCAATATGCTCAGTTATTTATCATTTCCAACGATAAAGGCCTACGCGCTACATTTTGGTTTTTGGTGATGGTGATGAATACGTGTGTGATGCAACAAAGGATGATGAATGGACTCCCAAATATTCTAATATTTTTTTATAACAAGTAATGTTAGGCTGCTTTCTAGTTAGAAGCCACGCATAGGTGGGGTGACGGACTCTTGTGGCTTTGAATATCTTTACGTGAGCCAGCCTGACCATTGGTGTTGAGTCACGAGCAATTTAAGAATAAGGTTCAATGACAAGGGGAGTAGCCATAGGGGCTGCATCTGCTGTGGCTGCTAGAAGAAAGTTTGACCTCCCGGAAAACGTCCTAGCAACTTGATCGAAAAGTGACCTATAACCAAACACAAATTAACAGCAGCAGCAGCAACAGCAGCGCTGGATTATGATAACTTGGAGGTAAGTGGTCAGATTTTTCATTTAAGACCCGTGCGGAAACACAATGAATCAGAAAAAGACGGAAAGAGAGGAGAAAAAAGGTGAAAACTGCGATGTTTTAACGCATTTCTACTTGGTTTCATATAAACATGTGATCATGTTTGTGGATATTTTTCTCCAAGAGCACTTGCATTCGCGCTCTCGTCCCTGGCATCAGCTCTGTGCGCGTGCACGGACACTAAGGAGACAGGCTGAGCAATTGCAACCTAAATGTCAGCGCTGCGTCACTGTTTTTTTTCCCTCACAAACGGGACAGCAGACTTTTTAGTTATTACTTTTCGACACTGTCATTTTCTTGCTCTGAGACAGTCGTATCAGTATCACCTCTAAGCTATCACCTATGCTGAGTGCCCATTGTTTGCCCACCAGAGAGCTCTTTGTTCATGCATGGTGCATTTACGTATTCAAAAGACATCGCCGATTTACATTAAGATCCAGTGTTTTATTTAATTCTTAAGCACACAGTGACGTCGCTATCTTCGCTGTCGGCTTAATATAAGACAGCATTAGTCAAATAATTTGATTACTGCATTTGAAAAATAAAGGAAATTATCGCTACGAAGGTGCACAGGAGCTCTGCACAGATCTAAACGGTCAAAACATGAGGAAATGCGTCGCAATAAACAGCAAGCAAGAAGTGTGTAATGCAAATCTACCCTCTGAATATGCATCAATATTAAAAATAATACGCACACCAGAGCCAACGGCGTCGGAGAATTGAGAATGGCGGAGCGGGTCGTCTCATTACGCATGGGCGGTTTTCCACGCAGGAGCCTGGGTTCTCCTTCTCTTCATGTTTCCCTTTAATTCTGTCCTGCTCACATTAGGGAAGCTTCTTTGGAAGACAAAACAAAGCTATGTTGGCTTTCAATACGGCAAAGCACCAAGAACAGGCTGAGGGGAAATACTCCGACTGCGGCCGGGCGGACTATGTAGTAAGAGGGATTTGCATATTTTGATGCGCTAATTGCCTTGATGTATTTAAATATGGCTGCACGTAGCTGATATGCTTGTCTACGTCATTGAACGTGCCCTCGCTGTTAAACTAAAACGTGAATCCGGTTGAATCTAATGGATACGCCTGCAATTAGGCAAGGGATGGGGCTGGGGTAAGGGGGGTAAATGAGAGAGGATGCTTGGAGCCCCCCCCCCAACCTTTTTTTCCTTTCCCTTTTTTTTTTTTTTTTTTTTTTTTTGCATTTTCCGTGTTTCGGTCACATGATGATTTGCTAAAAGAAAAGGAAAAATAGGCTACGTGGAAATTGTGGCCGGTGGAAATAATAGAGCGGGAAGCCCGAGGCGTTTGCCTGGAAGAAATGGTGTTCTGGCAGGAGGAAAGCCTTTTAACTAGTTTTACTGGGAAATATCGAACTGTATAATATATCCCCCCACCCCACCCCCACCCCCAAAAAAGAAAAAGAAAAAAGTACGTCTTCACCAAGAGAATTATATAAAGACACTGGCTACTTGTAGGATACTGACAAGTGGGTCACTTCATTCTAACTTTTTTTTGTGGTGTAAAAAAAAAATCTCTCATCTTTCTTTTCTTTTCACTCTCTCTCCAAGCTGTGTATACGTGCGGACGTGTGTGTGTGTGTCCAATTTGGGAGGGGCGGTGTGTGTGTTATGAGATTAGCCTACCTCTTATTAGGCAACTGGGACCAAGGTGGATTTATAAGTCTTAGTATGGGCCTGTGCTGTACACCGAGATTGAATCAAAAGATTCTGAGTGAAGTTTAAAAGTGTGTTTCTCCCCTTTCTTTTCATTATTGACCCCATTCTAGACTTAGTTTGGGAATTGCATGTAGCAAATCATTTCCCCTCTGTCTGGAAACCGGTAAATGCGTTCCGTTTGTCAAAGCGTGTTAGCGAAGCGCCTGCAGCAAATTCATTACCACCCAACTGCGAGGCTCACTTCGCAACCTGGTCAGGCAAGAGGAGGGAGTTGTCCACGCCAAACCGCGAACAATGCTGCCTTAGTTCGTGCGTGCAACAAAAGAACCGAGGGAACTTGTTTGAATTTCAGAGCACGTCCTCTGCTCACACAGAAGGATGGACTTTACACCCCCCCCCCCCCCCCAAACCCACAACCCCTCCTCATCATCATCATCATCACCCCCTCCCTCCTCATCCGAACCCACCATCAACAGGGGGAGAAAAAAAACTTGCACACTCTGAGAAGCTCAACTGTGCATGCACTTTTTTTTTATTTGGTGCTTGTAGACGTTATGGGAAAGTTGTGTCTCTCCCTCTCCCCATCCCTCCCTCTTTCTCCTTCTCTTCGTCTGTCATGTGCGTGGGATGCTCATGCTTTGCACAGAGCAGCTGTAGCACGCCGAATACAGGCTAGAGTGTTAGCGGCAATTTTAAAGTCCCCCCTCCCCTCCCTTCCGCCCCCCCACCCACCAAATAATACGGCTGGGATATTTGAAGGGAACATACACCATATCACGGTACACTCGGACCCCGTTGTTCTTCACCGGGTTGGGACGGCTTCTGGTCTGATTGTGACTCGCCATTAGGAAGTAAGTGCAACTTGTGTGTCTGATTTAAAGATTTCCTTGTGCGCAAAAGTTGAATCTAGAATATCGTTTAAAAACATGCTCGCGTGCGCTGCTGTTTTCTTAAAATACGTCGCTGAATGATGTCTCGCAATTGCGTTACACTTTCAGGAAAGAAATGTGAAGTTTGTGGCTTTTAACCTTTTTTGCACAGTTTGGAAATAAGACACTGATTGGCGCCCTTTAGATGCATTCAGATCCTAAGTTAGGCTTTATTCTCACAAAGAATAGTTTAATGCTATTAACTTTAAGAGCGTCTTCACTCTTTCATTTCAGCCTTCTGCAATTAAGTCATCTTTAAAGATTGTCAGCAGTGTTACTAGAGTAAAAGGTGCGTCAGAGATAATCTTCTTTCGTCCTCTTTGGTTATGAAAAACAGCCGAGTATAAAAAGAAGTGCTGTCCAAAATTTGACATTATTATTATACCCACATAAGGCATACTTCAGCGCCAATGAATCCACCGTGTTTGGGTTTTGTTTGTGTGGACTGGATGCAGTGAGAGAAGTGTGATTTCGAGAGCGATGTGTTTGAAAAAAGAAAGGAGAACAAGGACGGACTCATTTAGGAACAGAAACAGATCCAATCGCATATTTTTTCATGTTTGTTGAAGGACCTGAAATGTCTTGGTACAAAAGACACAAAAAACACAAAAAAGTTTGACTTTACTCTGAATGAATAACGTCACCAAAATCGTCACACACTGTCTTAAAAACAAAGCGTTCGTTGTACAGTTTTACTTATGTAGGTGTTATTACGCATGAATGCGTCGTATGCTCGAATAAAGCTAATACTGCAAAGAGAACTGCACCCTTCTGAAATGTTTGGCTTCTCGGCATTGTGTCTTTAACTTTCGCGGAAATGCAGCTTCTTGTAATTGCACAAGGATCAGCAGGTCTTACCTCTGAAAAACGGTGAGGCGTAATGAGAGCGTGGTCTCTGTGTGGAGGCCCATTCTGAACCCCTCTTTACCTTAATCAGGTGTGCTTTATAATGAAAACCGCAATGATATGCAGTTAGTCACCCAACAGATCAACAGAAGGACAGGATGATTTTTGTATGTGGTGAAGCTTACGGTGCATTTAAAGAAATAAAGACATTAACAATGTGTGCGTAAATTATATAATTTGGGGGCATTTTCCATTGTGCGGAGATGGCATTTGGGCAAATTCGGATATATCACGTTGCGAGTGGAATATGTTGTTTGGAAATGGACAGCTGAGATTTGCAAATATGAATTTACTAGATGTGACTGTGAACGTTTGAAGGAGCAAAGTGTGTAGAGTAATCCCCCATTGAAATGCACAGGCCCTGTGACTCATATTTGCTCATTAAAACACCTCTGCTTTGCCCCTCCCATCCACGAAACGAGAGTACACTTGAGGGCCAGGTCTAAAACTGTAGCAAGTGAATGGAACACCTGAAGAAGAGGAGAAAAAAAAGTTAATGTGCCATTGACAAATAACTGGATGTTAATTTATCACCGATATGCACGCATGAACCGACTCAGCCAAGGTGTGAGATTGACCTTTTTAATTTTATTTTATTGTGAGCTGAGAGCCTTTTGCAGTTCGAACAGAATCAAAGTTCTGCACAGGATACAAGAAATGCACTCGATAACCTGCAGCTGCATGCTCCTGCGCATGATCCATCACATGTTCCATGTGCGTGTTATTGTTGACACACTTACAGAGCCCCTATATTTTTGACCTATTTGTGCCGAGCTATCAGTTAACTACTTACATTTCTACGGAAAAAGTGAGCGGGTTAACATCCTCGCGGAAAAGCGCTGGGGTCTCATTCCGCGGGAGGCGACACCGGCAGCCTACCTGAATGCCATTGTAGTCTGCCCATCTGATTGCGACGATGGCAAAAAGACAAAAACAACAACAACAACACACAAGCGGCTATTAAGGATTTCGACGCAAAGATCGAGCACGTGAGAGCAATTTGACTCCTGTTGTACAGATGTGTCTCGTGTGAGGAGCAGAGCAGTGAGCAAACGGGTACCGTGTTATTGCGAATAGAAAAATACAGCCTAGACAGGAAGACGCTGGCGCTCAAGCAGCGCAGCGATGCTCTCCTCACAAAGTTGTTTCGTTTTTATTGTTTAATAGCTGCAATTTCTGCTCGCGTCTCCCACTAAAAGCAGTATAATCGCTCTCATTCTGTGTAAAAAAAACCCCACATATGGTTTCCTCTGCCATCCATTTTCATCCCTGTGTGAGAGAGGGTGTGCAGACTGCTCGCTGCAAGGCGGACTTACTCCAACGCGCTCTGTGTAATGGATGAAGATTGAGCATTGATATGAGGCTGCATTTGCGATTTTTTTATGACATCACCGGAGTTACTTTGTCGTGGTCTGAGGCCTTTGACCTCACTGGGGTTGGTCCATATTTTGGCCACCCCCAGCCCCCTATCCTTTGGGGATGGCCTTTATCCCCCCCTTTTCAGACTGATCGACCATGCAAGCCTGCAGAACGGACCCTTTGGCTCAGAGTCATCGGTTTTTATCTTTCCTTAAGTACACATTGGATGCGAGCGGACAACTTAACACTCTGGCCAAAAAAAAAGAAAGAAAAAAAAAAAACAAGCTCCTGTCTTCATAATCCGAAACATTTGCGTCGTAATTCCCTTTGCTGTTATTCCACTTTCCACAGGAAACAGGATTTCCCACCTTCTCTGCCGCGTTTCTTCTCCACTGGCCTCGCAGGATATCTATTGCCACTGCCACAACGACTTAATAGAGGCGAAAGAGCCTTTTGTGGGATTGAAGCTATTTGCATTGCAAATGATGGCCCCCGTGCAAGGATGACTACACCTTACCGCGATTTTGAAGGCCCTCTTCAGCTCAGTAATACTGGTTAATGTCAAGTGAATATGACATTAACACTGGGAATATATATCTTTTTTTTTTCTTTTACACCAGGTGTCTAACAGTTCGGGCTGTACTATGGTCCCCTCAACGACAAAAATAAGGGAATATAAGGGATATAATGCACAATGTGACTTGAAACAGGAAACTGATGACTTTTTTCCCCACCGCTATGTATATTTGAGTTCTGAGAGATGGAAACTTGGAGACCAGAAGATGAAATACACATGTGGATTATTGCTGAAGATTGGGAAGTGGGTTGTTATCTTTGGTTATCTAGCTGTATGAGTGTTCTGCTCGTCATAAAGCTAGATAACCGAAAGTAAAAACTACTTCCAGACTCGTCGAGGACTTTTGGACCACCTATTCCTACTCAGTTTCCCCATGGACCTGAGACTGTAGATGTGATTCATCTAAATGGGTTTATTTTTGTTCTTTTATTTATTATTATTTTTGTATCCCTCCCTCCACACGTGCAAGCTTATCCACATTTAACCACACACACACACACACACACACACACACACGCACGCACGCACGCACGCACGCACGCACACACACACACACACACACACACACACACACACACACACACACACGCTGAACTTTTCCTTAGACTGAAACACTTATGTTAAATTGTTTCATACTTTCTACAAATTGTTTTCAATCTAAATGTAGTTTTTAAGCTTATGGGGAGCATTAAAGATTGGCATTAAGAGCTTCTGTAGTAATCCACGTGTACGACTCCATGCTTCTTATTCCAGCATGATCGAGTCCGGCCAGGAAACGGCGCTGGCATCCCAAACAGTAATAATTAGGACATATACTGGAGTGACAAAAATGGAGAGAGAGAGAGAGAGAGAGAGAGAGAGAGAGAGAGAGGTGGGGAATAGGGGTAAAAGCAGGAGGGAGGTGGCAGAAGAGGGAGGACAGGAGGGAGGGAGGGGATTGGGGAGATGTTGGGGTGGGCGGGGGTGGGGGATCGGGCCCGCTTAATTGATTCCGTTAACCGCAGTGCAGGAGATGTGAACGACTGGACGATCCCATTCCCACGCTCGGTGGGGCAAGTGGCAATGCCATGCCCAGGCCCAGTATGACAGACAGCGCCGTGAGGACCTGGAGGGGCTGGGTGGGGGGATGGGGGACGACAGGGGTCATGAAAAGACGTCAAGTGCACCAGACTCATCTGCATCCCCAAAGAAAGAGGCGACGTTTCCCAGCCCCAGCCGACGCGGCGCTCCTAAACTTGGAGTAGTAACGGTCCTGAATGCGTTAATGTCTCCACAATTGTAGCAAGTGATAATGAGGACTTCTTTGGGGGGGGGGTCATTATTTTAAAACTCTGCGGTTTATGGCCGCATGTGCCCTGTGTGCGCGCGTATCCGGGCATTTTCCTCGAGAATAATTTTGCAAATGAGTCTTGGAGCAGCTGAATGGATCACAGCTCAGCACTTTGTATTTGAACTTGACCGCGAACGTCCTAATTGAGATTAAGAAAACAATGTCGGGGGTAGAAAATTAGCTGGCACAGATAAAACTGTGGGGTGACACATGGGACCAAGCGTTGTAACGCACATTTAACTGCCTCCCTCAGACGGGCCTTTAAAAAAAGAAAACACATTTCCTCCAGTAAAAGAAGTTTATCACTCACGGTGCTGTAGATTCGAGCTTTTAACGCCTGTAAGCTTGCGAAGATGCCTGCTAGACTTCTCGATGATTGCCTGATCTTAAAAATGAGAGGTTGTTTCCATTGCAACCCACGTGTTTCCAGCTTGCCTGTTTATTTTGAATATTTACAGATTTAATTTCATTTTCATTCTTTGTACTCCCATTCACAGTGTATGTTTTTCCTTTCTTTTTTTTCCTTTCTTTTTAAAAAAAGTTCAGATTAAAAAACCCCATCTGATTAAGTCCTATTTCAAGTTCAGCATATGTTCACAGTCTTTTGCAACAGAGGATTATTTAGGTGCCGTGTTAAACAGAGGCACAGTGGCTGAATTCAACACCGGCTTTGCTGAAAAGGTCTCTTGCAGACTTTCTCACACCGTCAGACAAAACTAGTGTCTCTTGTTCCCGACCCCTGTCAAAGACGGCATACAATACCGGGTCGTTTGGCCGAAAGAAATTTGAGAACACAATTTGGGCCGAGCTGCGGTGAATAAAACAAGTCTTATTGTCCTCGGTTAAGTCGATTGAAATCCTTGTCTAGCGTTATGAAAGAGAACAGTGTTTTTAAGTCTGGGGGGCACACCAAATGTCAACTCGGAGTCAGGAATATAAAAAAAAATAATTTAAAAAAATGCCTCCGTCACTAAGGCAACATCTCATAGCCTGTCATTAGCCAAATTTTCGACTGTGGCATATTCAGCCTGTCCTTATTACAAATTATGCTATATATATATATATATATTGGTTTTCTTAAAAAAAAAAAAAGAAGAAGAAGAAGAAAAAGAAAAAGAAAGAAAAAGCATATATGCTGAATTTGTGTATGCTGCTGATCTATCCAGTAGTCACTAATGGACCTTAGTTCAAGGCTTGTGAATAGAATTTGAAATGTAATGCTTGGTTGTGCTATTACCAGGAGAGAGCAGCATCAGGTCTCAAACAGTTGCAAATCACACTTGCATGTCTCTCCTACTTAATAACCTCCTTTGCTGCATGCAGGGAAGATGCAGTATGATTGGCAGCTAGCGTTTGTGTAGTTTTTGGGCTTTTAAATTCTAATTTGGTTCAAAATGCTGGTTTTATATGAAGTGGAAGCCACTGCTGCCATAAGTCCAAAAAATAATCAATAGCATTCTCTACATGTGATGATTACTTGGCCCCATCTGAAACTTACATTTAACTGATCCTGAAAATGTGCATCTTCTGTTGTGCATGGTCTCTAAAATATGCCTTAAATTAGTTTAGTGTCCTCCGGTCTGTGAGGAAGCTTTTATATTATTCACGGAGGTGTTCCTAGTACAGTATAGTATACAAACAAGGCTCTCATTCTGGTATCTATAGCTATATATATATATATATATATATATATATATATATATATATATATATATATATATATATATATATATATATATATATAATCGGTTAGCCTTCCATCCATGTTCACACATGCAGTCCACTGCTGCCACACCACTGTTGTCACCTGATATGTTGAGTAACATAACCATGACGACCATCATAGAAGGTGTTTTCATATTCATTGGCTGTGCAATCAGCATATTTTATGTGAGTGTGTCTGGGCGCTTTATGTGATTCCTCTGTGACTCTGTGCTGTGTAAGGCAGGTGCTATAGCAGGTTTATAGTATGTACCAGACTTGGATAATTTGTGCGCCAGACAAAGGATGTGAATATAGTATATAGTTCTCATACAGGTAACACACACACACACACACACACACACACACACGTATATATATATATATATATATATATATATATATATATATATATATATATATATATATACATCCTGTGCAGCTAGAAAAGCTGGCAGATTGTGGGTATACAGAGTTATACATGTTACTTAGTTAGTTACAGCCACTTAGTTTAAAAAAAAAAAGACATCATGTGTATCTACATAGTGGCGTTTATGCCCTACCATGCATCGTGGATAGCTAGTGAGACTACCACAGTCATGTTGATGAAAGGGAACAATAGCTGTGTCTCAGTCAACAACGTCTGTCTGGCTTGGGCCATGTCTCACTCTTTTTGTGTATATCTGTGTGTGTGTGTGTGTGTGTGTCCCCTGGACATGAACTTGAACTTGAGACAGGCGGCCAGACACCATCTGTGCACCAGGGGTAATGAATTCAGTGCATTCATGGCTGTGGAGCAAGCCTAGGCCACCACCACCCATTGATGAGCAGATGACTCCTATAGTCTGAGTTAGCTCTTCATCACTAATAGAATTCAACATTACCAGCTGGTAGTAGGGGGGATTGTTTTGTCTGTTTCCCTAAATGAGTAGCGCTGTGCAAGTGTGGTGAACCTTACGTGTATGCCTGCAGTGTGCATCCTTGTATGCGTCTGCATGCCTGTCAGTGTGTGAGCATGTATGCATGAAGGCCTCCATGTTTTCATGTTTATCTTTATCTCTCCATATAGCATATGCAAATTAATTGACACGGACCTCTTTTCCTCCCCATATGTTGGTCTTTTCTCCAATAAAGCGCTGGCCTGCTATTTTAACAACACGACTGTGCTGAATTTATTGCCTTGATAATTGAATGAGCCAGTTCAGTATTTCCCCTGATAAAGGGTAGTAAGTGAATGAGGCATAAACCTTAAACAAGCCAGGCACAATGTGAATTCCTGCAGGCCCTCCTTCTCCTACTCCTCCCTCTCTTCTTCCAGCTCAAGCTTCTGTCACAATCACAAGCACATACACATACACACAGACGCATGCGCACACACAATAAGCTTTTCCCTCTGGTTGGTGTCGCCTTGGCAACGGTAGGTGAGATCACCTTGCGCATGGCAGCATCAGTCCCTGCCAATGCAGGACAGGTTCCTAGTTTCAGCGTGTGTGTTTGTGTGCGTGTCTGTGTGCGCAGGTGAATACAGAGTGTTTTATGCAAGAAACTAGAATGCCACCCACCCCTGTCTCCGTGGCTTAGCGTAAACACAGCTTTTTGTGTAAGGTTACATCTTTTTGCTTAAATCCCTGACATTTGTTAATTGATTAGCTTCAGGTTTCTTCTTGTTTCCTCCTTTTTTTTAATTCATAAACTGAAGTCATTATGGTAATCTAGCTCGTGGAAAATTCATAAGCGTCTCGATATATAACACAAAACAGAGTCTGAGATAGCAAATTCGTGTTTTACAGACACGCACGCTTAAAAGTGTCGCTAACTTCACTAAGGGTGTCACTGCTGATTAACAGGGATCTGATCAGCCACTCTCCATAACAGACCAGCCAACCATAACTTGCCAATAATCCACTAAAGAATGTCATGGCCCAGCCCTTTTTAATGACATCATGCATGGCCACTTGAATGTCTTGTGGGGAGCAGCGGGTATGCTGTGCTCTGCCACACTGTATGCCCCCCCCCTCCTTCAACTAACTGTGTGGATATGCATGACCGACATGTTAGTCAGACACCTCACTTAACTGTCAAATGTCTGTTATGCAACATAATGGGATTGAGTTTGAAAGCAACACATTTTTGTTGTTTGTATGGTGTAATCCTGCCTTTGTCAGCAACTATGAGCTCTGTTAATATTATCATTAATCTGTTTTGGTATGATGTTAGAAATAAAATGTAAGTAGACTGTCACATTTTTTGACTATGTTTAAAAATTTCATCTTCAAAACTTAAAAACTGGAACCAAAATGAGTTTACATTCATCATTTAAAACTATCTTATGATAACCTGAAAATGTTCTGAGCATGCGTAAAACTCTGAACTTTATTCCATTAACTGAACATTAAGGAAACGCTAAAGTGAAGCTGAAATTTGATAATTCCAAGACTGACACTTCTAACCCCCTCACTTAACCCAAACCCAAATCTTATTAATCTGCATTGCCAGTATGCATGCTAGTATGCTCCCAAAGCACCCTACATTTCCCCCCATATTTTATGCATCACCTTTAAAGTTAATCACAATGTAAAAAATATTCCACAAAAAGCTCAATTTCGAGACAATTTTAAAAAAACAGACATAGGAGGGAATTTTGAGGAAATACAAACCAGTCTTTTTTAATGCATAACAAAAAAACAGAAAAAGAATTTCCCACCTTATTGTCTAAAAATCAATAAATCAATAAATAATTGAAATCCAAGTTGATATATAGCTTATCTTACTATTTATCTGCACCCCCTGTTGAAGTTTTTAATGGAGTGTTTTTTAAGCTGATAAGATGTTTGTAATTCCCCAAAATCTAACATTACAACAACTTACTAGTAAAATATGCTTTCAGCTTCGTGGCTGTACGATAAGATATCAGCACTGTGGCAGCAGCAGTGCAGACTGAGGCTGTACGCACAAGTGCTATTTTTGCTAAAGTCTGAATCTGGCTGTCTGCCTGTCTATATCTGTGCTCTGCTGGCTTTTGATTATGCAAATACTATGCACTATAAATGAATTAGTACACTTGCATCTGAAACCTGCTTCAAAGCGTGTAAATAATACATTTGGTGTCACTGCATAATTCATTCTCTATTAATTACATACACAAGACTGCGTGCTATACTCTGCATTTAGATGGTGTTAGGGTGTTAGGGCAACGCACACTCAGATGTTGTTTTCTTAAATATAGAACACATTGTGTACACAACCGCAATCTGTCAGTATCTAGATACTTGCTTCCAAAGTGCAGTTTTAATTCAAATTGCCTCTCATTGTTTTCATAATCATTTCCTATTATAAAACTATCTCTCCATTGTCATCCTAACGCAATTTCCAAAACTCTACTGGCTTTAATCGTTGAATTAGTAATTCATTTTTGAGCGGGCTCTGATTGTGTAAAACACAACGCCCTTTTTCATTGTTTTTCCCCTCCTTTTTCATATCAAGTGCCTCTGTAATTATGTATGAGAGGAGGGGCTTCGCCAAAAAAATTAAATAAGCGCAAATATTTTAGACGCGCATCCCCTACAATTAAAATATGCCCATCTTCGCGCGCTTTGTAAGGCATGTGGTATTGAGGCCGGGCTACAAATTTGAATACGGAGAATCGTTTGAAAAATATATGCTGTTCGGCAATTAAATTATATGAGCACTTGGATGAGGAAGCACTACCACTGCATATAGAATGGTGAGCAGTAGTTGCTACGCTCGCATTAGCATCTGGCCCTTTTATGTAAATTTGATGAGAAAGGACTCATGCATATACGCCAGGGCTGGGGTGTACTCGCCTAATATCCTTATTAGAGAGGGATGAATTAAATATTTATTAGGGGGGCTAAGGGTTAGGAAGGGGGGGTGGGGGGCTGTCCTGTGTTGTCATGAGGACCTGAGGAGAAAGAAGGGGGGGAAAGGGAGGAGGAGACTGGCTTTCTGTAAGAGTGTCTCTCTCTGCCTCAAGGTGCCACCATCTTAAGGCGTTTGGCGGTAGTGAGATTGTGGGGAGGGTAGACCTAAAATGTCCGCTGGCATAGACACACGCACGCATACACATTAATGCATACAAATTTCCGTGAAGCATGTGGATAGCACACAGATCTGAGAGTCAATTATTCAGATACTGTCGTCGGCAGCTATGCATGCCGAGCATTTCATTTGCATCTATTAATTCCTTCGATTACTGTCACTTAGCAGATCGACCTGTGTTTAGCTTTCTGTTGCTCGCCGCTTATTGTGTACGAGCGCTAATACCGGCACTGCGGCTATCACATTTGCTAATATTTTGGGAATTTCAATTTGGCACGTCAGTGTATTTTTATCCCTGGAAACAATTTTCAGCGGAGCCTTCGTTAAGGCCCCGATGAAAGCACTGTAATGAGACACTCCAACTATTTCTTTATATATATATCTATATATATATCTATAGATATAGATATAGATATAGATATGAAAAAAGAACTAAATTGTGTGCATTTACCATCTTTTTAAAACATTAAGCAGTTCTTCAAGTTGTTTGATTGCTATGATTTTCAAACACTTGCCAATTTAAAAGTACTTTTTGTATATAATATAAATACATGGCTTTGCTTACTTAAACATTATAGATAAAAGATGCAGCATTTTACCTTAAGTGAGAATTTAGAGAATTTTTTGAAAATTTCAAAAATGACAATAGGAACGCTACAGAGCAGGGTAAGAAAGGCACTGACAATATTGTAAGTTTATGTAAATGAACGCTTTACTGTTCTCCCTATCATTTTCTGTCTCCTTCTCTCTTACTCACTCTCGCTGTCACATACACACACTTTAGCTGACCTCTCCTATCTGTTAATTATCATAAATGTGCTTAGTGAGCTGGCACACACGGGCACAAACGGGCACGCGCACACACACACACGCAATCACATCCCCAGCGCACAAACACACATTGTGCAGTCAGATACAGACGCAGCATTAGCATTCCCTTTCATCGTGAAGTGCTCCTGAGCATGAAAAAGAATGTGCAGGAAATTATTCAAGATGAATTATGCCACACATCATCCCAAGGATTCAGGCAAAGACACACACACACACACACACATACAATGACAAATACACACACACACAGCTTACACGCCAAAAAATATGGGGCTCACCAATCTGGGGAAAGTATGTTACCGAAGGAAATTTGGCTCTCGCTACAATTTCAAGATTTAGCTTAAAATGGCCGTTAACTCCCGTACGTGGATGTGCATTGCTGTTAGTCTATTCATTTGTGAGTTGCCATCCTCATACGTTGAAACTGTCTCAAAGATTACGTGTAATTATTCCCATGTGAATTCTGCATCCTTGCACACTTGCCTGTTGTCCCATTTTTCCATGCATAAAGTATATACACAATATCAGCTGATCCCCTTCCCTACCTCCCGGTTTCCTCTGATGAGTGGTATGCCCTGGCGCATTGCCAAAGATGTGAGAATAATTAAAAGGCTGTGAGTTTGAATCTCGCGTTGGCTAATGGATTGTTACTGAGAGGAAATGAGACAGGCAGCATGGGGGAGCTGGGTGGCAAAGCAGACCTTGACTTTGGATAATGAAACACTGTAAGCCACGGTGGTGGAGAGAAGACACACCTCTCATAAAGCAAATGCTTTTGTTCTGCGACTACTCCCTTTTGTCATATAGGCAGGTGCAATTGGAAGGTGTCGCACAATGTGGGAAAGACACCGTCAATCCTGCGTCACTTCAGTCAAAATAGTCGTAATTTTTTCCCCATTTTAATTTACAATCTCTTCCAAATCTCTGCAGCTCACTTAAATGGGCTTTTTTTTTAAAAAAAAAATGTTTCTCCACACAAGATAATCATTTTATGGCTCGTGTACATTTCCCTTTATGTTCTCTTTTATTGCCTCGGTGCGCGATTGCCTGTGATATGTATACGTCTGCAATTTGCATTATATTTAGCATCCAATGCATCACCACAGTGCCGCTTAAAAGAAAGCCGGCTTGAATTTTTTTTTTTTTTTTGGTAGAGTGTAGCACCTCTACCAGCCCCCCAATCCACCCAACACACATGTAGGCTCAAAGCGTGGTGGTGGGGAGAGCAAGGGGAGCAGAGCGAAGCAGGGAGATAGAGGAGCAGGAGGGAGATGGGATGAGACAAGTCACACAAGCCGCAAAGGGAACAGGGTGAAGGTGGAGGGGGAATGCTGTATAGTTACCCTAAACTCTGCCGTAGGGCTAGAAACACACATAGACACAGCAACACACGAATGCAGACACTTACACACGCACACTGGTTTGCCACACGACCGCAAGACACACTCAGAAATATGTGGAACATTGCAGTGGGGAGTATGAGAATATGCACCGATATCTCAGTGATTTATTTATTTATTTAGGTTCTTTTTTTTTTGTTCTTTTTTTACTCCTGAAGTCTTGATTGAATTTAGAGATGCAAGACTTCCACGTTTCTTTCAGGGTGCTTGATATCAATGTGCTTGTAAAACCTGTATTTGATGAAATAAAAAGGCAAGTAAATGGGAAAAATAAGATGTCGTAGATGCATTATTAATTACTTCTTACAGCACGCACTGCAAGGGTGAAGGTGTTGTTTTGCACATGCGCGAGAGCTTTAATACAGGGCTCTAATAAAATGTGGCACCTGTCAGTTTGACACTGACTCGCTAAAAGAGTCTCGCAATCACTTGGGAACACAGGAGGAAAGAAAGCCAGTCTAAAGTGACTACATAGTAGCCTACAGTATATTTCTGTACATAGCCTCCTAATGAGTCATAAGCACCACATGAGAGCGGCGAAACCTAAAGAAGTGTTATGTCTAAAGTGCACGCTTTGTCATCCATGTTCAACTTTCTGACATCGGGCCAATTTTTTAACTGACTTCTGTCTCAAGGTGAGGAGAGTTCCACCGGTCATATTTCATATACAGGGGGCAAAAGGACAGAAAATGAGAAGCTAAAATGAAATACTCCTGATTGTTTAAGGATGTGTTCAGGTTCACATGGTGGCTCGCTGGATAAAGTCACAAATTAAGTCTCAAACTATCCTCATAGGCTGCTGCAGTCTGTAATGACCATCTCTGACCTCAAATGCATTACTCAAACAACATGGCTGCAGAAAGTGTGTTGGCATACACCAGAGATAATCAGGCAGTTTACAAGAAATAGCAGACTCTTTTAATATTATAGCGTTAAAACGCCGCAGCAAAAACTTTAACATTTGAGCAAAGATTTATAATGATATTTTGAAGTATGCAAAACTGCTTGCCATGACCTTCAAGTGATACGCAAGTCAGCCGTTCATGTTCTGTAAGGTCCCAGGTTTGGCGTACTATTTGTGGCAAAGAGTAAAGGTTGAGAAGACATTTGCACAAAGTTATTGCCAATTTGAATTCCTCCAAGCAAACTTAGCTATGCTAGCTATTTCCCTCCTTAACCATATAACTGTGTGTTTGCTGTCATTCTGATGTTTTTTTGGTGAAAACCCGTTAATTGTGATTTGCTCGGGAAGAGCTGTTCAACAAGTAAAGGTTACCGCTTGGTAAACACTCCCTGCTTGTGTTGTGTATGTCTTTCATTGCTGCAGTGCTGGAGAAAGGGAGCTGAGAGAGGAACTGCTTGCAGCAGGAAGTAGAGGTCAACACAAGATTTCGGGGGTTTTGCTCTCTAATGGACCCACACGAGGTGAGCTTTGGTTAATAAACCAAGTGTGTGTCTGTGTGTGTGTTGTTGGTCTAAACTGTTCGAAATGAACGTGTATGAACATTTAGTTTTAGTGCATTTTGTGTATCTATCAGAAACATGAGTTTACTGTGACCTCTGGTAGTTCAAGGACAAAACATTTCAGTAAAACACTCTGTACCAATTTCTTGCTTGGCTTTTTATTAATAATTGTTTTATTCTATAAAACATAATTGAATTATCGATTTGCTAGACACATGTTGCGGTCCTATTATGCATTTGAAACTCATTTGGATGTTTTGAATACAAAATAATAAAGAATTTTGTTGGAACATCCAAATTTCTTTGTTGCCAGTTGTTTTGACTGATTTTTTTTCCTCTATGCCTATCTCCACCAATGTGTGTGTGTGTGTGTGTGAGTGTGTGTGTTTGCCTGCAGCAAAGTTAGCCCGTGTGTGTTGGATAAAGGCATAGATGTTAGCAGTGGTCCAGAGGACACAGTAAACAGAATAACAGCGGTTTGAAGGGAGCTCAGGCAACGTGATCGTGGGCAATATCAAATCCCATGACCCATTCTTTGCCCTGTGGTCGATACCAAAGACAACAAGCACGGGGGAAACAGAGGTTACTGCTCACTATTCATCATCACAACAATGCACACACAAACAGTAACTACAACCAGGAAGTGATTGCAAAAGAAACATCTCCTCTAGCTACCAGAACCCGCACATTAACACACTAATTACGTGCAAGGCATCTTGCTGTTCACATGCAACATTTTTATGCAATCGTAGGCAGACAGATATTTTAATGATTAGTTTAATGAATGGTTCTCATAAGAATGAAATTCTTTCTAAATTAGCTGACAGCAAGAGCAAATATTCCTCATAATATTCCATATATATATCATATATTCTTAGTTTGATTCTTGCTGATGCTGAAAAAATGAAAAAAAAAAAAAAGAAGACGCGTCAGTATGGTGGCATATTAGCACCCTTAGGTCACAGTGCCCTGTGGCATTACTGTTCTTAATTACTCCCAGTACTCGTACACATTCGGTGGACTTCTCAGAAGAGCCAATTAGAAGGTCAGGGCAAGTCGCTTGGTAGGAGCAGTCACTGCAAAAGTCTGTAGAAGTCTTAAATTTCACCCTCATTCTCTTTCTCTCTCTCACACAACTTAGACAACACCAAAACATTTACACTGTAAATCTTCCTTTAGTCATATCTGTCGACCATTAAAACAAGCACTAATAAAAAATAAAGGATGTCTGCTACACAGTATTGTTTGTTTATATTCCATCACCTCATTTGTTATGCTATAGTCATAATCATCTATCAGTCATGCAGATTTGAAGTACAGCTGCTTACTATTAGGGTGCCAGCGGGAGTAAGTATTTATAATGTGCCGCCTGCATTCAGCGAAACCCTCGAGTCTTTGCAGGCCGGCTTCTGTATCATCAGTGCTATCCCACAGCGATTAATGAAGTCATCTGCATGCGTCTGTATGATTAAGGAGCACTAAAGTGTCATTGTGTGTATGTGTGTGCGAGTGCGTGCGTGCGCGAGCGCGCATGTTGTCTGGTCTTCGTAGATAAAACAACAGCACAGAACAAAAGATGCCAGCATACGAGAAAGCATCGCATTCGTCCAATCCCAAAGAGCAAAATAACAATTTTGCACAGTATTAACAGCACAGTAAATATGAAGGCTTCATTCTTCATGATCAGGTTATACAAGAAGAGACAATTTAAAAAAAAATAAAAGGATGAGTAAAATCAAAGTGGAAATTAAGGGAGAAAAAGTGAATTATTTAAAAAACACACTGTAAAATACTGAAAGTTTTTTTTCTCCCTCTCTCTTTCTCTTCAATGATTTAGTTTCCATCTATAATTTTCCTATTTCCTATTTGTCAAGTAATTCCATATTTCATGCTTGGATGCAATCCTTTCCCCATGCTATATATTGCAGATGCTCATGCCTCTTAGCGATAGCATAATATGTCTTTTCCATGCTTGTTCAAAAATTCCACAAAACTAGAACATCCTCATCTCTTTTTTTCCCCACTCCCACCCCCAACACCCTTCATTCTAATCACGGATGCACCAGAGGATGAGTTTGGTATTTGTGCACATCTCATCTTATCAATTCATAATTAAAATATATAAAGCTACAGTTCTTTTTTTCCCCCTTTTCATATAATATCTAAGTAGCTTTCAGTGGGCTGTGTAATAGCGCTGCTTAGGGAGGCTTTCTTCTGCATCACCATACAGTCAGAACAAAGGATATGCACATCGTAAAAATCATGCAAATACATGCAAATTGCTGGCAGCAAGAGAAAGCGTAGTAGCAGGAGGGGGGGAGTTTGTATAAGCAGAGAGGGATGCCAAGGACTTTGTATACAACACTCACGCACACAGTCTTTCTTTAAGTTGTGTCATATAACTGAAGAATACTGCTTTTGAATCTCATTGTAAATCTCTTCTCAAGACTTTCTCCTTATAAATTCCTCTTTATTTCTGTTTACCCACAATGCATAAACGATATATGGATTTGTATTATTTGCGGAGAACCGCGTTCCATTTTTATGATGCAACAAAATGTATAGTGCTCATTGAGGACGCTATTGTAAATGCAGTGAATGCAAATGTGATTCACTAGCTGCAAAAAGCAAGCGTGTGTCTGTGTGAGCGTGCGTGCTGGGATGATGCAATATTTTGGCTGCACCACCTCAGAAAAATGCAGAGCAGATATTAGTGGCACCATGCTAATAACGGTCACACCCCTCCTCCTTGCCATCACAGTGAAAACTTTATTGTACGTGATACAGAAACTATAGGGATTAGGTAAAGACAGCCAGGCCCTTTTCCCTCTACCTCTAAAAAGCAATATGCTTGCATTCTATTTCTTGATATTAGAATTGGCTGTTAATGTGGATATTCAGAGCCATGACAGGGTTACTGCATCATCACGGTTTCATCAGCATAGAATTCCTTAAAGAATAATTTGTGGTCTACTAAACTCAAAGTCACATTACTTACATCCTAAATTACATAGCATTTTTTTTTTTAGATGAAATGTTTTTGTTTTGTTTTTGTTTTTTGCTTGAAATGTATTTATGGGTTTAGATTTCCCTGCTTGTATTTCATTTTCATACCTTATTTGAATATAAATCCTGCAGTTACCCAATAAAATCCTTATCAAAAACTGAACGTTTTGCACAATATATTTATTTATGTGAAATTAATTCCCATAGCATCTCACCCCGATGACCAAAGCTGATCAAGACAACAGTCAACAGTCAGTAATGCCTTCTGCTCGCCTGCAAACAATCATATTTAAATAACACCGCCCTCTTTCAGACACACACGTGCACACATACACACACGGACCAACCCGCAGACACAATATGGCAGGGGAGGAAAAAAAGGGGGGAGGGCACACACAGAAACACACTCACAATTGTGCATAATGATGTTAACATTCCTGCATGTCTAATGCAGGGGATATTGAGACAGACACTAGCTGGTCTGCAGTCTCGCTGCACATTGTGTGTGTTCACGGGTATAAACGGTAGCAGGGCATAATGATGTATTAACTGTGGCTTGCTCTCGCTCTCAGTGTTTGGGCTCCTTGCTGAGGTTACTACAAGACTATGTTAATCTTATGCAAGATCACGCTGCGCTTTATTTTCTAGTCTGCTGCGTTAAATTTTAGGTGCGCTGCTAAAGAAACATCCGTGTTTGCTTTGGTTTTTGCACAGAATTGCAACCAATAGACCGTTTATTGCTTTTTGCTTTCTTAAACGCTTATTCATTTTGGAGTGATTAACCAGATTTGCAAAGCTATTTAAATATTGCATGTAAACGAAAGAATAGCAGTGGGTGTAGCGTTCCAAGGTTTTAGCAGATAACAGCTAAATTAAAAAAAAAAAAAAAAGCCAAGTTGAAACAAATTAAAACATCATCATCCTTCATCATATTTATTCACAAAGAATATCTTAGAGGGTGTGGCTAATTTGAAATGCAAGCAACATCAAGTGTGGCACATATTTTTCAAGTTCCTTCCAAATAAAATCTGCACGAATATGGATATGAAAATGGAGCGGCTAGATCATAAAAGATGGAAACAAAGAAGGACAGACAGCATATACTGGCAAGGACAGGCAAAAGATGAAGCTCATTTTTCCATGGGCACCCAGTGGCGTCTGCATTGCAGATCGCTAAAATCCCCCTCGAATGCATCCCTGGGCTTAAGGAGGGTGGAGTGGGGAAGGGTGAACAAGGGCTGGGTTTATGCTATCCCTGCTTTGGTACACTTTGTTTTTTTTTTTTTTCCTTCCCCCACCAAAATATATTTTTTTCTGTCTGCATCAAATGTCAAGTTAATTTCCTGGGCGCTATGAGGGATGTGTCCTCCCCTTCGGTATGTGTGGCAGGGTGGTGGATTGTGTCAGGGTGCTTTGCGTGCCGGTGTGTTTATGTGTGCGTGTCTCTGTGTGTGTGTGCGTGTTTGTGTCTATATGGGTGAATGGGGAAAGGAAAAGGGGCATGGCAAGGCAAAGAGAGAGATGAGAGGTGGTGGTGGGGGGTTCAGTACAGTATGTATAAATTGGTTCTCTCTGAAGAGCTAGAGAGGTGTGTTGAACGTGTGCATGCTTGTGTGTGTATGCAAGTGTGCCTGGTTGTATAAGAATATGATCCAATTATTAATAGATACTTTTGGCAATGTACCCCTGGCCATGTACCTGTCATTTTCCTTTTTCTTTTTTTTTTTGTGAATTCATATGTTCCGGTCTTTTGAAATTTCATCTGAATTGAATACTAATGCAAAAAGGAGAGGAGAAAAATACACAAGGTATACAATAACAGGCATAACAGCATAACTCAATGAAATCTAGAAAAAAAGCAGAATTTCTTACCTTGCATAAATTTCCTAACAATATAGTTTCGATTGGGGTTGTCTTAGAGGATCGTTTGTGGTTTAAACAATACTGCTAAAAGCTCATTATCAAAGGATATGTAGCTCTGTTAAACACAGTGACGTATCAGCCCTCAGTTAACCTTCCTGCTGGACTCTTGGCATCCTTTAAGTCCTTTTGAGACACATTTAATTTGACTTTTTGTATCGATTTGCGCTTTTCATTATTATCATGAAGTAATTGTGATGCCCTCGTGTCCGCTACCTTTAAAAGCAACTAGGCCTTCATTTATTGCTGCTGTTTTTTTTGTCTAAACACAAATGTACTGTGCTTACCTGTCTCTGTGTTGTTAAAATGGAGTGTGATTGAGAGTTTGTGCTCAAATGCACAAGCTGTGCTGTGTTCTCAAGGCGCTTTTTTAGTGTCTTTATTATGTTTATGCATGCAAAGTGTAAACGTGCACCTGTGTATGTTTTTTTTGTTTTTTTGCATACAGCTATTAGGTGAATAAAAGCAAAGTGGATATTTTGTATTGCAAAGTGTAAAAAGGCTTATTGCAGAGAAAGGGATTTGCATTTGTCAGTCGGGCTTGCACTGATGTATGCTCCTGCCCCACAAATGTCACATCCCATAACCCAGAAAAATTACACTAGTCCCACCTAATTACGCATATTCATGATGCTGTTTTGCATAGTGCTGGTAGCATACTTCTGTTACAAGCCACAGAGCTGAGGGGTGTGGCTGAGTGAAAAGGCTTTCAATCCACTGATTCAGCGTGTCTTCGCCACAAGCATCAGCTTGATAACAGTACCTCCATGCCATTTTTTTATTATCTCAGACCATTATGGAAAGAGAGCTTTCTCTTATTTCTTGCAGTCAGTCATGCTGCCACTGCCTGCAGCATGTTCAACCCCGGTGGGAATTTTTAATAAAGAAATTAGCTTTGTCCTAGTTTATGAAGGTCATTTTGAAAATAGACCAGATTCAACAAATGATTTTTTGAAATACTTTATCATTTATAACCCATCTCGTCTCTGTTTTGCTTTCTCTGCTTCTTTATCCGTCTTATTCTCCTCCTGTAGTAAATGCGGTTCTGTTGGTCATTGGTAATGAATATGCAAATCAAAAGGAGACTAAGGCTAGCAACTGGGAGCAGCTGAAGTTATGACTGAAAAGATGGGAAAGTGGATGAGTCGTAGTGGCGGGCTCAGTGGTGTATTCTAGCACTTGCAGAACAGAAGTAATCAGACTTGGCCCAGCTATAATGAAGGAGAGAGTCTAGGCTGTGCCACCGCTTGGGTAAACAGCGATTGTTTCAGTCCAGGATTCCAAACATGGGCAACAGTGGTACTATTGTCCAGTCTGCTCTAATTAAGAAGTGAACCAAAGATGGGGGAGAGGGAAATGGGAATGAGAGGTGGGTAAAAAAGGGGCAAGAGGGGGAAAAGGGGGGGGTGGGGGTGTTGAGAAGAGAGCAGGAGCAGGTGGGAACCTGGCAGTAACAGAAGCTGGGACGGGCGGGGGAAGTGAAGAAAAAGAGAGGTATGGAGGAAGGTAGTGAGAGGTCCTTCTCTGATCCTCGTTTTTTTTTTCACACTATCATTGTGTCTGTTTTCTCACCATCTCCCTCTTGTTTCCATATCCTCCTCTCTTCCAACACACCTCTCTACCCCGTCTTTCCCTCTCAGCCTTTCATCGATACTTCCATCCTTCATCATTCTAAAAGTCATCTACTCTATTCCTTCCACCTGCCCTTTGTTCCCTTTTTTTTTTTTTTTTTTTGCATTTGGGATGGTGAGGGATGTTTTGCCTGTCATACCACCTTTGTATCACCTTTCCCATCCAGTGCCGGAGAGAGAGAGGGGTGGGGGGGCAGAGAGAAGAGGAGGGAGAAAAAGAAAAAGAGGAGCGGGAGTGGGGGGAGGTGGATGAGAGGAGCAGGAGAGAGTAAAAGAGGCAGGACCGAGACAAAAAGAAAAGATCACACTGCTTCCTGGCTTAATGAACATGGGCAAAGGATGATCACAATAGAATACATTATGCTCTTGTTAGCAGAGGCAATCAATTAGCAGAGAGCACACACCACTGGCACACCATCTTTCCTGCCTGGGCACTGGCTCATTCAAAGCCCAAACGAGTGACTGAAGGGACCCCCTCGAATCTCTGTTTTTCCCACCCTCAATGCCCAGTGGCCACAAAAGATCTTCTTTGATACATCAGTGTGAAAGGGGACAGTTTTGAATTTACATGTCCACCACATTCACGCCACATGGGTTGAATTATTACTCAGGTTTTACTGCAGTCAAAGGTCACATGTGTGTGTGACTGAATAAACAGAAACAAAAGCATTCATTAAATCGGAATTAGAAAACAAGTTCCCAAACCCCATTTAGTCCCATTTATCTAAACTAATAAAAACAATACGAAGTTTATTAGACATTTGAAAGCTGTCCACTGACGACACACTCTACCCACTAAAGCTTAGCTTGAGAAGATGGGAATCAGACATGACAACGTATCCGTGAGTGACACTGACAATTGCATATGAAATTGTCAGTCAAGTTTCCATCAGCAGTTCACACAGTGGTTGGATGAAATTCCTTCATCCTCTTACCCCCATGTTTTCTTCTTCTTTTTTGTGTCATCTAGAGGAATAGCTCCAGATAATGGCAGCAATCTTTATTGTGAAAAAGGCAAGGAGTAGTTCTGCCTTAACACAGGCACAAATCACAACTGTCTGGCTGAGGATCTGTAGAAGTGTCTGTGATGAGTAGAATAGACTGCTTTCACCGAGGAACTTTGCTGTGATTCGAGGTAGAGGCTGGAGATAGAGGAAACAAAAGGAAATGAAGGAACATGAGAGAGAGGAAAAATTGTATTAAGAGTGAGGATTCAGGACTTGTTTTTTGGTTTTTTTTCCCTGAAGACAGAGCTCACTGAGAGAAAAATGGCCACGGGTTTGGGTTCAGCGAATCAGCTTTTCCTGTTTTTGTCAGGGCATTCACACTTTTCAATATGGCCATCTAGAGATTGCGCCCGTGTGTGTGTGTGTGTGTATTTCAGTCACCTTTCCCATTATGGCATGGGGCATAATACACTCTAACACTGAATACAATTTCTTAAACAAACGGTGTACAAATGTCCTTCAGAATGAACTTTGACGCTTGACATGATTTTAAATTTTCTCATTTAAAAGGATTAATGTCTCAAAGGTCAAATTAGCGAAAATACAGAACAATCCTTCAGTTTTCTTGGAAAATAAATTTTTCTAGTTTTACCACAAAAAAGCATTTGTTTTCTAATGATGTTGCAATATATTTAATTCACAACGCACAGCAGATTCAAAGACTATAAACTATGAACGTTATGGGCTTTACTACAAAGCTGTTAAGTAAGTAAAGTCTATACTTATTTCATACTTACATACAATGTTCCCTCTAATTTTTCATGTGTCTCAGCGAACACACAAACTCCCTGAGCGGTCCTTTGGACCACTGTGAGCAACAGCAGACGTGTGCACTGTGGTCACGCCAGCATTGAATCCATCCAAGTTACATGGTTTATTAAAATAATCAAATTACAGCATTTACATTTATGTTAGACTACTTTTAATTAACTGCTTTAGCCCACTTACAATGAAGATTTAAAAAAAAAAATCTTGTTCATGACCTGTGAAGCATGTTAACACTATTGGAAGTAAAAAAAAAAAAAAATAAATAATAATAATAATAATAAAAAAAAAAAATATATATATATATATATATATATATATATATATAAAGCTTTGACTTGTATTATGAGTCTGTGGTCTGGGAGAGAGTCCTGTAGCTGTCTGTCTGCAAAATACAGTATACAATGACCAATGTTGGGCAATGTAATTACATAGTTACTTTTTCAAAAAAGTAACCGAGTTTTGCAAACAACAAAGTTTTTTGCAGCTGTTTACCTAAAAATGCAGCTAAGGCGTTTTTTTTAAAAAAACATTTCAAACTATTTACAGAACAATCAGTTGTTCTGCATCAAAGTTGATGCCACACAAATTATTTGGGCCACTCCAAAAAATAATTTCTGTCCACTATGACATAAAGGAGAACAACACCCTGATACCTGCAGGCCTGACAACAGGAGATGTATCACTGCTGTAACACCTGTAACATTCAGCAGTTGCCTCATTGTTCTGACACACACAACAAAACTATTGACTACACTACACACGAACTACACAAGATTTGCGCTAAACATCGCAAATCTCTCACATCTCAAAACAATGCCGTCACTCCTAAAACTTCCCCCTTCCTAAACAACTAAATGCCATGTTGCCATATCATTTTTTGATTCGTGACATGGTACATTTTTTGACCAACAGGAAAGGCTGGGGTTTTTTGGTTTCGTCTTTGCTCACAGGTGGAGAGTGCTTTCGAACGTTTTCCTTATAAAACGCAGTTTTTACAGTTTCTTCCCGCAGTAAATGTAAACAACGATAGTATTCAGGAAGAAAACCAAACATTGCTAATATTTTTATCATAACTCTGGTTTTACGTGGCCTATCAACGCAATTTAAAAACTGGTATAAAGTCCACGCTTTTTCCGTCAATTGTTCCGTCTGTCCTGCTCACGTCTCCAATGGTTGTACACGTTGTCATTGACGGGGCTTCACTCCACATCAGCCACGCCGCTTTTGCTAGCTAAGGGCGCTGCCATAGCCTGTCAACGACGTTGATTAGCTGCGTATATACGAATGTGAATCGCATTAATGGCTGGACTATGGAATAAGGTGGCATCGTTCTAATCCCATACGGGAGCAGCCAGTCACTTACTGACTAACACAGCAAAACAGAATTGTTAAAGTATTCATTTTAATTTCAATTCAGGTTAGATTTTTTTTTGTGCACAACGCTGATTTTCTGTGCGCAGAGACCGTGCCAGCAGTGCGCAATTGCGCACGTGCGCGGCTTGGAGGGAACATTGCATACATACATATATACATACTTATAAGTCTGTTTTTAATTAATTAATTATTTAAAAAGACATACAAGACATACTCATCTCTTATCACTTAAGTCCACTTCAGACTCATATGTTGGAAAAATGAATGAGTAACATGAAAAATTATATTTCTTTCCATACAAGTAGGAGAACTTAATTTGGCAGATTTCTGAAAGTCCATGCCTACATAGGTCAACAGAAAGGCAGCACAGCTGGTACCTATGGTACTGGCATATTGCATATCAGATAGGTTCTGAAGCGTTACTAAAGTGTTGCTCATGTTTGTGCCACAGCATAACTTACTGGAAGGAAGTTAACTGAATCAGCCAATCAAGGAGACTGTGTGCTTGTTACTGCATTATTAGTGGCCAATCACAGGAGCCAGTTCCACCCCCAAAACGGTCAAAAAGCAGGTCGATTTGCAGCAGCAGAATTTCCCTTTGAAGGCAGAGTCACCAGCCATGTTGTGTATGCTAAGAAACTCGTGCATGCATGGCGGCTGCTTTGTGTGCCTGGCTGCTTAGTTTTATACAGGTGGTTGTTAAATTAATCTTCAGGACTCAAGCGTCAGTGAATACCTGTGTGTGTGTGTGTGAACTGCTATTACTGGCTATTCAGTATGTTTTATTGAGCTTGCTATGAGAGAAATTTGACACCACACCTAATGGAGCTTAAGTCAACGCCACAATTAGTCCAGATCGTATCCTTTCTCAATAGAATATGCAAATAATTATTAATTAATTATGATATCTTTGTTTTTTGTCTGTTTGCTTGTGTGTAACTGGATCAGCTTTTGTGTCTTTGTGTTTATATTTCTTGTCTTCTGAATTCTTGGAAACACTGTAGTGTTGTATTTTGAAATTTCATACTGTATGTGTGCTATGGAAGATGATTGAATCACCTGGAATATTCAAATGTGTGTAAAGTATTCATTGTTTAAAGCTTCAGTGGGTATTTTGTTCCTCCTGCACTTGAAAAGGTGAAATGTTCACCAGTGCTGGTGAGCTGTTCACTTGCAAAGAAAGAGATGGAAAGAGGTTCCCTTTGCTGTCATTTGAAAACACACAAAAGACGAAACATAAAAAAATAACACGGCTTGTATCTTCTTTCCTAAAGCCTCAATTCAAATTACTTTATACATTTTAAGAGCTTCTCTTTACCTTATATATACCTCTGCCTTGGTTTCATTGCCAGCTCTTTTTATCTATTTCTCCTTTTTGATCATATCCTGTACTCTCTCATTGTGGGTTCCTGTGTACAGGTCATCATGCTGCTGACATTTGTGTCCAAGCAGGGCCTAGTGGTATGGCCTTTACCACCCCTCGCTGGGTCTCCCTTCACCATCAGCACCCCCTACTGTGATTCTTAACCCACCAAGTCCTCTTCATCTGCGTGCACATCAATGAGTGTGTGTGTTTTCTTGTGTGTGTTGGTGTGCTTTGGGACCATCCTCTGTGTACAGTGTCTGTGTGTTTAAGCCATGTCCAGATCAGCCACGTTCATGCTTGCCTTTAGCCTGTGAGCACAGTAGGGAACATGGTATGGAGCAAGCCTCTTTCTCTGCTGGATACAGGGTGAGCAAATACAGTTGCTGTGGGCTGGCGGGGGTACTGGAGTATGTTACAGTGGATAGCTCACTATGATGTGATAAGCTCAACTCACAAGGTCTTTTCTGTGACAGTAACTTGAAAATATGTCTAAGTATGTCTTTCTTATTAAAGAAATATCTAAAAATTCAATTATCAAAGGGAAAAACTGCTTCTGCTTTTTAAAAAAAAAAAAAAATGTACGTAGATTACTTGGAATTCTTTTATCCCTGACTTTCTGGAATGAAGAATTTTGGAAGAGCTAATGTGTTTTAAAAAAGAAAGTGCAAAGCCTCATTGTTCTGCTTCTCAAACACACACTCTTACACACACACACACACACACACACACACACACACACAGGCATACTCACCGTCCCTGCAGTCATGGGAATGGAGAATACCGAGGTTCAAGGTCATTTCAAGTATTCTGCACCCCGGGGCTCTCCATTGTCAGTGCACCACATCCTTTTGCTCACGCATCCACTCGGATTCACATACGAGACATTGTATGCAGGGATGCATTCTACACACAGCTATTCAAAAATGCACAAACATCTGAGGGAGGAAAGTGTCTGTCAGGTGTGAACATGACACTTTGTAAGTCCATTCACATATACAAGCAGCTGCATGTGTGACTCTCTGGTGAAGGCACAATTATCCACGTTTGCTTCTGTAGCAGAAAAGAATAAAAAAGTATCGTTAGCTGACAACTGCTGGTTTTTGGCATCATTTAACTGTTGGAATAATCATTGTTTGGGATCATCAGATTATATATTTTTTGGTTTTCTATTAAGTAAAGGAGTCGTACTGCTTGGAAATGATAGAGGCATTTTTTTTTAGAATCAAACTGAAGGTAAGGAAAAGAGAGAGAGAGCAGCAGTGGGTGTGATTAGCTCCTTTGTTGGAGGTCTGTTGAGCTTCATTGGTTCCAGAGAATAGGTTCCTAATGAACCCAGCCAAGCTTGGACCAAACTTTGTGCTGAAGACAAACTAAGTTATGGTGGTCTGGCAGAGCGCTGGGGGTGAGCCGACTGATATACAACGTCTGGACATATGGTCGTCCCCCCCCCCATCAGTGTCTCTCCCAGCCACTTTCCCATGTCCTGGCTTCTGTGCATGACTGTCCTTTTGTGTGTGTACACGCAGAGTTGGACGTAGCGTGAGGAAGAATATTTATAGTGTGCATTTTTGTATTTCATTGGTAACTCGTCAGAAAAGGGAAACAGGAGAGAAGAAACAGAGGGATTCAGGGGCACGGGTGTGTGTGTGTGTGTGTGAGAGGGGGGGTGCTGGAGAGAGAGGCTGGTTGATGCTTACTGAAAGCGACAGAGGAGAGAGGGCTGCAGGCTTTGTCTTTCCAGCTGACCCCAATACAGAATCCTTTCTGACACGTCCTACAAGACATGGAGTAACTGAGTAAATCAGGCCAACCTGGCTTTTGTGTAGCAGCAGCTACACCATAACAGATGTGCGTTTATCCATGCATGTGTAGGAACATGTAAGGAGGAGGTGCAGGTGAGCCTCATGGTGGTTTGAGCCTAATTGTTTGGGTCAGGGTGGGAGTGTGGGGACGGATGTCTTCCGTGTCCCACCAACCAGGCTCTCGGTAACTGAGCCGGCGAGGGGGAGAATGGGCCCACTACAGGGCCACACAGCAGGCTCAAACAACACTTATTCTACTGGCCAAACTGTCAGCCAGAACAACTTCATTGTGCCCAAAATTGGAGTTGAAGGCAAGGCAAAGACTAGAGATGGGAGGGGGGAGGCTTGGGAAGGTGGTGAGAAAGAAGAGAAGGATGCAAAGAGAGAGAAAGCGTGCAAGAGAGAGAGAGAGAGAGGGAGAGAGAAGAGTGAGGGGGTCTGTGGGAAACGGGAGACTGGAAAAGGGGGAGTCCCAGAGAAAGTGCAGTCTTGGGGATGAATAAGGTCAGACGGTGTGAGTTCATTTCAGTAGGAAGAATTCTCATAGATCCTCCATGAGGGGCAGACGGCCAGAAGCAAGGCTTGAATGGAAATTTATTAAAATGTATTCTGGGAGAAGGGGAGGAACTACACTATTTTTGTATTGCAGCGTTTGTTTTGTCACCACATATAATCATGCTGTTCAGCCACAAAAAACACAGTTTTTAGATAACAGCACAACAGCTGATGGAGGTGCACGTTTAACAAATTCTGGTCATTATTATTCTCTTGTAGTCAAATTGTGCACATCCACTTCCCCATTAACTCATATTAGATCACATACTTGAGAAATTTCTCAAGCATATATAATACGTAACAGGGCCATATATATATATATATATATATATATATATATATACACACACACACACACACAGGTAACCCATTAGCATTAGACACTTCCCTACAGACTTTTCCTGTCTTGCACCCGCACGCGCGCGGGGTGCAAGGCAGCACAGCAGCAAGCTTTGAACTGTGATTTAAATACAGTACATCAGAAAGCCCCTTTAGACTGACACTAAACCTGTTTAAATCAGTACAACACTAGCTTGCGTCACAATTCTCATCTTTTGTCTCACCTCTCCTCTCCTGCTGGTGATTTCAGGTAACGGCTATAAGAGGGTGAAGAAGTTTACTTAGTCACACTGAGTTTAGGGAGATGAGGAGAGTCTGTGATTCTGTGTGTGGGCAAAGGTGTGTGCGTGTGTGTGTGTGTGTGCACAAAATGAAGAAATGTACACACACGCATGCACAGATACACACACACACATACACCCCTGTTTGATCCAGAGCTAGCCCTGCAGCTCCCAGAGACTCAACAAAAGACCTCCTCTATCCATTGTATGAGCTGTGTGTTTCCCAGGAGAGCTCGGGCTCAGTTAGAGAAGGGCCCCAGATCGCTTTCTCCTGACATGGATGTTTATTCGCTCTATGGTCCAGCAGAACACCCTCAAAAGGGCTGGCCTTCGCATTTTGACGTGCATGACACATAGTTCTTGAAAAGAAAAGAGTGGCTAGAGGGTGCGAGAAAGAAAAAGGGAGAGTGAGTGTCTTGACAGATGAGCAGACATATAAGACAGACAGATAGAGAACAGGCCTGTCTGTGAAAGTGTTCTCAGTGCACTCGTATGAAAAAGAATATTCAGCGCGTTCGCCGCCATCTTATTTGCTCCTTGTCTTTACACTAGTCAGCTTTCTTGTCAACCTTGTTCATGAATGTAGAGCTACCCGGTGGGTGGGTAGAGATTTCTTCCTGATCTTGACAAGCCCTCCCATCCCTAACTGCATACTAATTTCTTCCGAACTACTGAGCCAATGCAAAACAAATACAGTCTGCCAGGGCTTCTATTCAGCTTGGTCTTAGCAGGTTAGCAGATATTATTCTGTCTATTCTGGGTGTGTGATTAATGAGCTGCAAGTTGTATCTTTAGGACTCTCTCAGTGTGTGTTGAGTATAAAATCCTGAGCTAATGAAGGAAAGTGTACGAATAGCTTGAAAATGAATTCACAATTCCTCAAATATTTAATGCGACCAGTTAACGGTTACTTATTCTCACAATCGCAGGTTTTTAGCTGTCAGTGCATTTCACATTATATATTTAATGATCCTTCCTGCTACCATTTCACAGCTGTCTCTATCTCAGAGTTTTGAATGCTATCTGTCAGTGTTCTTCACTTTCCCTGACAGTATCTAAAGGTTTCCTTGAGAGGGAGAGTGCCTGCAGGGTTGACCATACATCTCAGTCGAGAGGCAGGAGTCGACCGCTGAAAACAAACACAGTATGGCGGATACCATCTAATCTACTGAGCGCCATTATCGTTTAAGATATCAGTATACATACCCACATGAACCCACCCTCTAAACCAGACGCACTCTCTCCCTTTACTCTCTTTGGGGTAAAGAAAAAAAAAAGAAGCTTGTGTGTTGAAACTGAGAGTGAATGTAAGCTATTGTTGTGGTGTAACCGGACTCTATAGCAGGTTGTTTGATCCTGTTTTGGGCCTGAAAAGCTTTTTTCTTACTTGAGCTGCCAGATCAGCTGAGAGGGTCAGACAACAGAGTCTATTTGTAAAGTCCTCAGTCTGTCCGCTTCTGGGTTTTGGGGGAGTTTTTTGTCCTTTTTTTCATCCTCACTTTGTCAGCTCAACTTCCTCATCCAGATTCAAGCTAGAGTCCAAAGTTTTAATTATAATGCAGAGGAGCATGCACTCATTCACATACTCTACTTAGACAGATGTGTGCTTTTAGGTGCATGGTGCTGCTCTCAAAACTCCATTTATTCCTTTTTCTTTAAACTAGATCTTCCTGTGCCTCTCTCTCTCTACTGTGGAGACACTGGGATTATATTCCTCGCTTTGCACCTCTGGTGTGGCAGTGGCAGAAGGGAGAATGTTACTGGAAAGTGTTTAGATGACAAAAGCTTTCGCAAATTGTTTTGTTAAACCACAATACTTCCCGTGATACATCCAAGCTCTCGTTGTATTCCTGTTTACCCGACATCATTTCATTATTTACATTACATGCCTCTGTATTGTCGACTGTTTTGGGAGCTGACTTGCACTTCTATGCCTTTGTTACTGTTTTGACATTGCACTCTCAATTTATGATCTGTTTAGCGTTCAGCGTGGACAATGTGCATGCAAATATACTCATCCCATTATACTGTCTCTCTTTGTATGTCAGCTTTCTTGCCTAAGAGGTATAGATGTAGAGTTGGTTGGGGGGAAGGGTTTGATAGTGCTGTATGGTTTTTTGTTTTGTTTTTTTGGAAGGAGATTTGCACGCGCACACACACACACACGCATCTGTGCCGCCAAACCCGTTTCAGACGTGAGAAACTGTACCTTAATTTGCATAAGAATAATTGACACTTCAAATTAGCCTTCCAATCAAAGAGGATTATTTTTTCAGCATATGTGCAGCTACTGAGCACTGCCATGGTGGAGAATATGAAAGGGAGGGCAAAGAGTGTAGGAACGGGAGGGGGCACGTCATAAAAGATTAACCCTTTCACTTCCTCATCTCAGACAGGAGGAGCTGGCGTGCCATTTTATTGCATATATAACTTGATATGCAGTTTAAAAAAGAAAAAAGACTTTTGCAGGAGGAAAAAATGATTTCTCCTATAAGTCAGAGGATACTGTAAGACTCTGGTAGGGCAAAATGGTGCATCTGATTGATAGGTGTTTTACGTTTGAAAGCCTTAGGTGCACTGACTGTGTTATGTGCACGATAATACATCTATATTCACCTTAGTGGCACTGTGTACAGGCCAAGAGAGCGAGCGCTATTAGGCAGAGCATATGAGCGTGTGTGTATGTGTGTGTGTGTCATAGTGAATGTGTGCAGATTGAGGGTTTGCCCACATTAAACCATTAAAGCAAGTGCAATGTTGAATTATTGATAATGGCTAATGAAAAGGATCAGTTCAGGATGAACTACAGGCTTAACCACAGCCCTGAGGCTAACATGCACACACACACACACACACACACACACACACACACACACACACACACACACACACACACACACACACACAAGTACATGCATATACACCCATTCTCCAGGTGCAGCATTGATTTCAGCTTTTCTCCAACTGGAGTCAAATCGGTACCAATGTGTTTTTTTCCCTGTTTATAGCTTACTCGTCATCATTCCATCATCTTTAAAGGCCCATAATGATCCATTCCAGTGAGGAGCAAAGGAGGCCACAGCAAAAAAAATAACTCCGGCTTTCTTCCAGGCCTCCGCGTTTGACAAGCAGAGAGCCTTTTTTAAGGTTGAGCCAGTTTTCAGGGAGAATAGGGACAGAATTCATTTTGGGGGAAGGGGTAGAGAATGGGGACTGAGGGTTTGGCGCCAGCCCCTCTGAAGCGCTCAGCATCCCCCCGCTTATGGGATGGCGGATGTGTCTGGGTGTATCCATGACAACCTCACTGCATGCAGGGATATACCACGGCAATATAGCCAAGGAAAGTTAAGAGAGTAGATGTGTGTGTGTGTGTGTGTACGTGTCGGTGCAGATCCATTAAGGTCCACATACTGTATCTCAGAGAAAGTATTCTCTCAGTTAGACCGGGAACCTGCTGAAGTCTCAGTTTGCTGATAGACATATATCTTTAGCCTTTGACTCAGAAGCTAAACATAAATAGATGTGCTCTTTTGTAAGCCAGTTTTTTACTTTGACACAGTTGTAAGTGAAAGCGTCTTCTTGCTAATGGTTCAGCATTTCCTCCTATGTGCTGTGTGTTTTATGCTTTCGCAGATACAGACAGGTGCACCCTCATGTGCACTCAGGTCGCTGCCTAACAAACATTAAAACACAGACTAACACATTCTCAGACACAAAGTCACACAATCACTCTCATGAGTCTTGCATAGCTCAAGCTGTGTTATAATAATCCCATCTGGGATGGCCTGGATTCTCACTCAGAAAGTACCTCATAAAGTAGCACATATATGTGTTTCAGTGTGTGTGTGTGTGTGTGTGTGTGTGTGAGAGAGAGAGAGAGAGAGAGAGAGAGAGCACAAGGGAGACAGTGCACAAGAGTGAGACAGAGGAAGATGCTTTCTGTGACATGGAATATATACTGTTTTATATTTTAAATTCACCTTTCTGTCCATACTCAAGCACAAATGCACACAAGCACACACTCACAGATGTAGAGTCAAACTCAGATCCTGCGGGAGTGTATTTTTAACCCCAACTGCCTGTGCTTTTGCTGAGGGGTTAAAGGGCCGAATGGAGAATCAAGTAAATAATTCACAATAGCTGAAACTCTTTCGATGTAACCTCAGAATGAACGGGGGAGGGATACCAAAGAGACTTAGTTATGTAGTGGCACAATATAGTCTTGCAAAATCCTGCTTTGACTTAACGGTAAAAAGAAACAAGTAGGTCAATAAGTGGAAAGGCCCCTCACCTTCTGATTAAGTCTAGTTACATGGAACAACTGTGAAATGTCTTCATATATACAGCGCTAAACAATATACCTGTCCTGTTATTTCAGGTTTGATGGACCAGAAGTCCATCACGATCCACAAACATCTGGAATAATGACCGGAGTCTCCGACTAAGGACGTGGAATACATTCTGCTGATCTCAGAGGTAACTGAACTCGCTCCATTGTTACATGGCCTGCTCTGTGCATCCTTTTTCTCAGAACATTTGATATGGAGGTGTCTGTAAGACACTTTTGAGTGACATTGCCTCTGTCAAATGGCTGATTGAAGGAGACACAGAGAGAAATGCTGTGCTAATGAAATCATCTGACCCACATCCTTTCGTGCTATCCATTTCTCCAAAGACACAGAAAGGGCATTTATACAGGTAAACCATGACTGGTCCCTGAAGTGAAAGAGGGGGTTTTTCAGAAGGAAGAGGAGCATCCATTATTTACTATACTGAGGTTGCTAGACACTTAAGAGATAATGCAGTGCTTCAAGCATACAAAACATAGAGCCTCCTTGGTGCTGGTGAGGCCATTGTTGTGTGTTTTGAACATGTCTGTTTCCATCCATACTGACAGATGAAAAAGAATGTGTCTCCCAAAGGTTCAGAAGCTTGGACAGAGATAGACAGAGAACGGAGGAGAGGCAGGCAATGGGATGGTGGAGAGATGTGTTTGTGTGTGTGTTACATCTCTGTGGATGTTCGTTTTTGTGTCTGTGCATCTGTGCTTATGTATGTCTGTTTATTACCCCCAGTTTGTTTTTCGGAATCTGCTCATGCACTTATATGTTGAAAAACATATCCAGTCATAGACTGCATAATGCAAAATAAATAGTCTTATTTAGTGCATGTGCCTGTCTATACATATATCATGTTCCTGCTGACTTTGTATAAATATTCTCTTCCAGTTCTAATAGACTTCAGTCAGGTCTTATTCTCTATAGATTAGCAGCATCACTTTCTCCCTCCTGGAGACTGGAAGCATCTGACTGTTGTCTACTGGGAGTAGTTAGCAGAAGGAGACTAAGGCATAAAACTCCTCCTACAACTTGGGGCAACACCAGATACTACTTTCTGCCTTTGTCAATTTCCTGGGGGACACTTTGACATGAAATCCTTTTTATTTTTTTGTGGATGAGGAGAGAGCACTCCCCAAAATTCCAGTGTTTTTCTGCATAAATGCGCATTGTGATGGAGAGCACGACAACTATACATGTTTACAGATCCGCTCAGGGAAATTCCAAGTCACCGAACAATATCCGTAAACTAAAATATAGATGTGTGCATGTGTGTGTATTTTATAACATAAATGATGAAAATAGTGACGAAGGGACCTATTATGCTCATATTTCAATGCTTATGCTATTATGCTCATATTTGGAATCTACTAGTGTTTATGGCTAAAACATATTGGTTCAGTCCCTGAATTCAACCTCTGTATAATAAAAAAGAAAAAAATGTTTTTAACTCCTCTCCCTTTAAGGCCAACCTCCTTTTAAATAAACTGTCTTCTGATTGGCTACTCCTCACAAGCAGAAAGCAGGCCAGGCTGCTGTGCTAACAGCCAAAGATGTTGGACTGAGGTGACCGCATTAAGATCATATTTCACAACTCTTGGGTCTGCTTTCTCAAAATGTCTCTCTCTGAATTTTACAGTCAATGAAATGTTACGACAACCAAGAAAACGAAGGCTAAAACTATTAAAAATGCCCTAGTTCGTAAAAGATGCAAAACTCTCTTTGGGACATTTGAAATAATAAAGTTATAAGAACATATTACAATATTTTACCCTTTAAGTATTCATCTTGAAGCACGAGTTTTCACAGTGTGCTTCATCTCAGTCTTTCTGTTTTTTCTTGAAATATTTTACACTTTGGTTGAAAGTTTTTGAAAGAGGAAAATACAGCGGATCATCCTTATAGGCATAAAACTGCAGTGTCAGCAGAGGACATCAGGAGGATGCATAGAAAGGCACATGTAGTTTTGACTGCGATCAGCTGCCACAAACAGACAGGCAGGCAGTGTTTGCCCTTGAGGAGTTGTGAACAGACAGGGTGGTGTGTTTGAGTTGTCTGAATCCACCTCCCTTCATCTTTTGGAGTCAGGCTGAGTTGGACTGCTGATGGCCCAGGGACCCCATGCCAGCCCTGAACTATTTTGTACTGTCAGCCAAACATCAGACAAACTTGTTCAAGGAAACATGTCTGGCCAAAACACTACATCCATAAATTCTTGTTTTCTCTGAAAAAAAACTTTGGGGAGTTACTGATTTATTGCAGCTTGTAAAGGTGTAGTGCACTCTTACAGCTATTTCAAGTGGTCAGTTAAATCAGCAAACAGCAGTCACAGGTTCATAAAATGACATGCTTTGTTGTCTTTGTAGTCTGATGCAGCTGACGAGACACTCAGCCACCCTTACTGTCTCAAATGACCCCAGCTGTTCTGTACAGCCTATACATTTGTATTGGGCCCCTTAATACCTTCCATGCTTGTCAACGAGCTCTATGGTTTCGAGGAAATTTAATACCATAATGTCTTTTTGGAGGAAGGGAGTGTCGGGTATGGCAGGAGTAATGGAGGAAAGGCTGGAAATGCAGGTAACCCAGGTTAGACTGAGGGTACAGGGATCCGGTAAGGCGTTCCCCAGACCTTAGAGTCTTCTAGGCTTCTCTATTAGAGAATAATAAGCAGCTGTAACCCTGAGACACTCCCAGGCCTGTGTCCTCAGCTACAAAAACCTCCACTGGGCTTCTTATCAGGTTCTAAGGATATCATGTAAGACAATACATGTGAGAAGTGCAGGGAGAACAATAGGAGGAAAGTGCAGTGTGATATGAGGGGGACTAATGTCAGCGGATATTGCTGAGGCCTTTGTCGCCTTCAAGTACACTGGGAACTCGCAGCTCACTGAGCTCCTTTCATTCAAGGCTCATGCTCTGGGATGTGACGAAACTCTACAACAAATGCCGTCCCTCACGCTTGATGGCAAACTGTAAACACGGATGTTATGTGTTTGTTGTGTATGAAGCATAACTCACTCTTTCCCCAATCTTGGTGGAAAAATTGTGTTTACTGAAAGCTAAAGAGTATTTCCTAAACGTTGTGTGCTGTACATTTGTTTCCACGCAGCATCAATATTTTTCTTTAAAACTGTAATTAATAAACTCCTGTGATAAAATCTAACACTGTTGTAATGATAAACTCATATTTCTCTTCTATTTCTTTTTCTTTGTATTTCTCTTTTTTTAGGTAAATAAGTTATCCTGATTAAGAAGAACGGAGCCAAACTTTCAGCAATACAGAGTCTTACAACAGCCTGAAAATAGTACTTACTGTGCCTTTGTTCTGATGGGTATCATATTTTCTTTTCTTTTTTTAATGGAAAAACACTTCTTAAAATAAGATGAAAATATTCTACACATTAAAACATGTATTTATTTCATGTCAGTGATTGAATTTAACAAGTATATTTTCTGACAGCTAAATAAAGACTTTTTCCCCCATAAGTGATGTTTTAAGTGTGAGTTATTTCTTCCTTTCTGTTCAGTGCTGTGGCACTCCAGGTAAAGAACAATGTGCTTGACATAATTGGGTCCTATGTGGTTATGAAAAGAGCATGCACACTGATAAAAGCTGGCAGTGTGATCAAAGCACTATGTGTCCTGATCAAATCACACACCTGACACAGTTGTAGTTTTTCCAGACAAACTTACGAAATGTAGAGGAAAGAAATTTCAGTCGGCGCCAAGAAGCCTTCCTCTTGAAAATCTCTGTCATTCAACACTGTGAACCATTTTGACACGCTGCTCCTTGTCTGTCAAATCAAGCGTAAGTGCATGTGCAATAATTAAGAATTACAATGATTATTATTTTTGTCTATATCTCCTTTTGGGGGAGGGGGGGGGGGAATGTACAGTCTGACTTCTGTTTGTGCTGTCAAGGTGTCTACATAATTATATCCACACGCTAAATTACAAAGACAAATTAGGATCACGGTGTCTTACAAATTGTTCGGTATAGAAACAATTTGGTTTTATCTTTTATTACTCAGTTTTTATGTCCTTCCTGTTGCACAACTACCAGTATACAGCACACCAGGCTACAAACCAATAACATCATAACACTTCATGAGGTAAGTAGAAAGCTAATGTTTGACACTGGAAAATGCAAACTGGACATGTAAAGGACACACACATACAGACAAACTCATACTGACGTCCTGCGTTTTCCCACAGTATCCAAACACCAGCGTCTGGTGAAGTACTTTTTAAAAATACCACTAAGTGTAAAAACCAACTTTATTTTTCATTTCTGTGCAGCTCTCTAGTCTATTAAGTTGTCATTTTAAGGGCTTTCCAGTTGGCAGCATCAATTGAAACTGCTGTAAACTGTAATTGATTAAGTGATGGCTCGAGCTCACTTGTAGCATTTGTGTAAAGAAAATAATATGACATAGAAACCTGCGTATAATCCTCGATCATTCTATTTTAGCCTTGTCTAGATCTTAACTAGTTTAATATTCGGTTTCATTTATAGTTTTAAGGGCCTCTAGTTAAAACACAGCACAGAATAAACACCAAATTAACCACAATTCAATGTCAAAATATTCCAGTAGTCTTTCTTTCTTAAAGAAAGAATAAAATTGAGCAAATTTGAGGCTTAAATGTTCTCCGCCTGAATACATGCCTCTATAACCCTCAAAGATATCAACTGTACAACAACTGCCAAACTCGCTTTCAAGTATCAGCAATATAACTGCAATGCACTGCAGTACAAAAAGATGTTACACCAAAAGATAGAAGTCACAAGCGTAATTCCACCTCTTTGGAAATGTTTTTGTTTCAGAAGAAGGAGCATGTAAAAACTGTGGTATGTAAACTTTCCCTTGAAAAGCCGCTGAATAAAATTCAGCTAACTCACAAGGGACATCACCCAGCAGGGGCCGTAAGTTAAACAACCTCAGAATAACTTTAATTTTGTATATTTTTATCAAACAAGCCTAAAGGCCAGTGAAAAACCTTCTTTTTATGTTAAATTTGATGTTATTTAACGACTGAGAGGACACAGTTATGTTTGTAGCTGGATTCCTTGTACACGCATTTGTAGGAGTGCAAAATTTGGAGAGGAGCTTATTTAAATGAATCATGCAAACTTAATTTACAAAGATTTTCACAAGGAATCTACTGCAAAGTACATTGACTGCAATACTGAAAAAAAAACCATCATATTTTGAGCCTGATTTGGGTCTGATATTTGCTGCCAGGAGTGGTAATTTTTGTCGAATGCCAAGGGAATATTTTAAGCACAAGATACTGACACAGGTGAATGGCTCAATGTCATGAGTGCAGAGCTTTTTACTGACTCCCAATATTTGATTTGTCAAACTACAGAGATTACAGTGATTTAAGCAGGTCAAAGGTGTGTTTTTGATTAATGCCTGACTCTCACAATATGCACAATGAACTTTAATAAGTACTTGCAACCCTGTATGGCAAAAACAAGAGTAATACAAGCAATTATGCATAATCACTCAATCAAAATGCTTAAGGTAATTTTCTGTGTTACCCTACTCACCCTACAGGACAGCTGTCACACAAGATTTACCGGTGAAATAGTTTTCACCAAAGCACACTATTTAGTTTCTTAGAACTTTAAAGTTTGCCCTTACATCTTAAGAAACTGCTCCCTCATCAGGTCTGTTCATTAGTGACGCTAATTTAAAGTACTACTGTTGGCTTGTGTTGGTCACTATTACAAGGAACTGCCTGTGAAAGCCATCTTATCGTTTTAAGTCGCTCAGTAGATTGTTCGCACACTTCCCACTTCCCAGTCTCACATTACTTTGATCTGCATAGTAACTCTGGTCCTTCATGGCTAAAAGGGAGGATCACTTAATAATTACTCTGCAATTAAATATTTATTTTTCACCCTGACTACTCATTATTTGCTGATTATGTATGTATTATGTGAGATAAATACATTCCATTTGGACCAAATCATTGTCTCTGATTCTGCACAGTATTGGGGGTCAATAAAATTAAGGCTTTTCTTATGAATTAGACTGATACATTTATTTTAATTGGTTCAATTCATTAATATGAATCTGGTGTCACTGAAAATCCAAAGTGCCACACTCTTCATTCTTCCCTCTCCTATTCTAATCACATTAATTTTCTCTGCTTCTCCCTACTTAACATTCATTGTCACTATTTTTCTCACACTTACCCCATTTTCATTTCCTTTACCAGCATCATTCTTCCCTTCACCCATCTTTCAGGCTCATCTGTCCTCACTTGTCCTCTCCCACACTAAACCATTCTTTTACCGCCCCTCTCATTCTTTTCCTCCCTCTCTCTCTCTTTTCCTCTCTCTCACTTCTATTTTTCTCCCTCTCAGATGTCAGATCACAGTCTAGTCTTCCGCTTGCCCTGTCATCACATTTTTCACACAGCCCCATCCCTTAATTGGGCCTGTATCATCATATCATATCATGTAGAATACCTGATCACAGCAAGAGATGAAAGATGGCCTCCAACTATCCCCACACAGACAGACTGACACACATAAAAACATACACATTACACACAGCCGCGCTCACACGGATGCACGTCAGTGGTCATATGGGACATGAATCTAAGCTGAGGGTTGTGTCTGTGTAAATTTTTGCTCCTCGTGTTTGCAGCACATTGTCGATGTGATCGTTACAGTGTGACAGGTGAGATGGTGTGTATTCCACGAGTGTCCAATGATGTTTGTATCAACTGCTAGTGGCTTTTGTGATGAGACAAAGGATGCCCTGGAGCCAGCGGTGTCACATCTGCAGGTAACTATGGCAAAATAAAGGAAGCCTCAACAACAACTGTCAGAGGAGTGTTAAAATAGCTCAAACATGTCTTGGTGTCAGTTTGAAAGATGCAACATGAAATCTTGTGCAAGCTCCCCTGTCATTCCTGCAGCTGGTAAAAACGACTTAGCACTGTAGCCGTTAACTATATATTGAGCTTCTCATTCACTTTATGTTTTTCCAGATAACAAAGGTAACATATTTATAAATTGAGTTTATTTAAGTCTTAATTATGTTTATGACTTAACTGATAAGCATATTATATCCCCATTTAGGTCCATGGTAATAAATAAGAAAAGAATGGGAAATGGAACTGGGCAAAACTTTGTTAGCTTTTGCATGCATTGGGCATTCACTGTTATAACACAGTCCAACTCATGTTGTTTCTAAGGGTATAACTATTATTATTACAGAGAGGCAGAACTGATAGCATTTGTTGCTCAGGTTCCACATTAACAGGGTTGTTGTTAGCCATAGCTGCTAGCTGCTACCTTAATGATAATACACAGCTAATGTGACTATGAGATAATTGCTAACAGTTAAACGTCTAATGTAAACATCTGCACCAGCAATGTTAACACTTATGATAACTTTTTAACATGTAAATGTTGAAATGGAAACTGTACTGACCTCTCCAAAGTCCTCAGGAAGAGTTCCTCAATATTGTGAACACAGCTAGCGCTAGAACAGTTAGTTAGTGTATGGGCTGTGCGTCTGTCTGTAAAGTTCTGAATTAGCTGGAGGTGAAGTTGACATCAATAATACTGCAAATGCATATCTAATCCACAAATCTTTACTATCAACTACTATCTTTTTCTTCTTCTGTCAGCTGCTACTTTTAGTGGTCACCACATCTGCCTCCATTTTATCCTATCTTAGGCTATGTCCACACGTACACTGGTATTTTTGAAAACAGAGATTTTCCATTTTCGTTTTAAAAAATAATCCCGTCCACACGTAAACACAGAAATGAAGGAAAACGCTGCTAGGAACATGCCAAAGAAACAGGTGGCGATATATTCCTAACTGTGTAGAAATGTTGGCCAATCAGAAGTCTAGAAGCCTCAGGTGGGAAATAGTAAACAAGGATGGGGCATAGAAGCAGAACTGAGTCGTATGTGTGGAGGGACAGTAACTGTGTGTGTATATGTAAGCATTTAAACACTGCAGAGAGTACAATTAACAGTAACAGTATTGTAGAAATTCATTTCACCGAAACAATAACATGGCGCACAGTGTGACGTCAAAAAAGGCGCACACCTTTGACGCTGCGTTTTCTGCATTTTCTCCGTTTTTCTTGTCCACACGTAAATGCAAAGACGGAGTTTTCAAAAATATCCACCCTGGCCGGAGTTTTTAAAAATCTCCGTTTTCAGTGACCTAAAACGCCGTTTACGTGTGGACGACAGGTGCAAACGCATAGAAAAATCTGCGTTTTCAAAAATACCCGGGTACGTGTGGATGTAGCCTTACATTGCACGTGATTTCTTAGTTTGGTGTATATTATTCAGACCATCAAACAAATGGTAATATTAAAAAAGAGTAAATGTGGGTCATAAATTATGCCAGAATTTATAAAGGGGAGAAAAAAAACTACCAAAATGCACCTGAGCCTGAGTTAAATAATTAATTAACTGTGTTTATCACAATCAAAACTTTCCACTTTCCAAAAAAGGCAAGTTCAGGTCAATTTGAAACAAGAGATCACTTAAATAGAACCCGACAAAGTAAAAATAGGCTAAAAGGTCTCAATAAGCAACAAATCATACCACCAGTGTTGGACATGTTACTCAAAAATATGAATGTATTATGTACTACTTTTCATAAAATTTGTGTAACCTATTAACTTACGTTACTTAAATTCCTCGCCAGAAAAAGTATTTTTTTTTTACAATGTTTGTTACATTAATTTCACGTTACTCTGTGAAAAGACCAGAAACCGCTGGTACCTAATTACCAGTTAATAATAAAAACCCGAGGCGGCATTTCCACACATCAACACAAAACCCTATACTAGTTTAAGACACATAAACAATTTCTTTTTAGTTTATTTTTAGTATTGTTTAGTGTTCATGTATGAACGCAAAACCAGCAAAGCAAAGATGAAAAATAGCCCTAAAGAGACTTTAAAGCCACAGTAATTCTACTGCAGAAACATGTACCGGTGAAAATGGAGGCTGAAAATGTTGAAACCCTAATGGGTCACCACTACCCTGTTTTACCTGTTGTAGTTCACGGTCTGGTTCCTGACCTGGTTCCTGGGCTGCAGTGACGATCCACTCAGCTTAAACATCACTCTGGATTCTTGGCTAGCTTTGTGTTAGCATGTGGTATGTACGGATGCTTGCTGGGAGCCAAAGTTGTATGTCTGTGTGTAGTAGTCTGCATCTCACCAATCGCACCGTCTTGTCTTGTTGTGCAATTAAACAAACAAAAAAAAAAGATCTCTACTCCTCAAAAACTGTAGAGCACCTCATCATTTCCCTCCTCCCGCAAAAACTGAATTCAGCTAACTGTAGCACAAGTGTTCAGGAAGAAAGTATGTTTGTTTGAACAATGGTGAGAGCCATCGTTCACAAATGGAAAAAATTCTGAAACAAAGGTGAAATTTCCCGGGACTGACTGGCCTAGCAAAAGCACATTGACGACTCACCTAAGAGGTCACAAAAGAGCCCAGAATAACATCTGAAGAACTGCAGGCCTCAATTGCCTCAGTTACGGTCAGAGTTCATGATTCAGCAATAAAAAAAGGACTGGGCAAAAACTGTATCATTGGGAACGTTTCATGGTAAAAACCACTGCTGACCAAAAAAGAACACAAGGGTTCATCTCACATTTGCCCACAAACATGTTGATCCCCAAGACTTTTGGGGAAATAATCTCTGGAATCCTTTTGGATGGTTTGAGTCTCATTACATCTGTCACAGCATTTCCTTAAAAAACAAAACAAAAAAACATACCCACTGTCAAACAAGGTGGTGGCTGGGTGTGTCTGGGACTGCTTTGCTGCTTCGGGACCTGGGCGACTTGCAGTAATTGATGGAACCATGAATTCTGCTCTGTACCAGAAAATTTGAAGCAGAATGGCATCAGTTTGTGCCCTGGAGCTCAAGTGCACTTAGGGTATGCAGCAAGACGATGATCCAAAACACACCAACAAGTGCTCTACTAATGGTTACAAAAACAACAAACAAGCAAGGTTTTTGAGTGACATAGTCTGGTCTTAAATCTGAGCAAGATGCTTTGGCGTGACTTAAAAAAGACCCTTCATGTGGGAAAGCCTTTAAATGTGGCTGAATTAAAACAATTATGGAAAACAGAGCGGGCCAAAGTTCCTGAAAAGTGAAATAAAAGACTCATTGCCAGTTATCACAAATACTTGTTTGCAATTCTTGTTCCCAAGGATGGCACACCCAGTTATTATGTTTAGGGCACAAATTCTTTTGCACATAGGGGCATGTAGGTTTGGTAACTTTTTTGTTTATTAAATGAGGTCATCATTTAAAAACAGCATTTTGTATTTACTTGGTTAGTTGTTATTATTTTTATAGTATTAAAATTTGATGATTTGAAACAAATAAACGTTAAAAGCTAAGAAATTAGGAAGGGGGCAAATACTTATTTGTGGCACCATATTTACTGTTCCTCCTCTTCACATTTCCAAACAATTTCCATTAAGTTTACATTTCCAACTGTCAACATAATGGAACAAACGTATAAGAACTCCATAACTGACTCCTGCAAAGGCAGAACTTACCCAACATGCCCACTATGAACGCTTCAGAAGAAAAATGTTACTTTATTCGTTAAAAAAGGTATTCTGTAATTATACTTCTGTTTACAGCTTCATTAAAAGCAAAACTGGTTCAAATGAATCCAAAATGATCTGTGTCATTGAATCAAATAGAAAGGAAATGTCATGGAAACTCAAAATATTTGTTAATGGAATTTTAAAATGAATTAAAATAAATTAAATTTAAACTATTGAATGTAATTTACTTGCAGTAATTTGGTTTACGGTGAGTCGGTTAACCTTTAGAAGTAAAAAAAAACCCAAACAAACAGACAAACTGTACACACTACCTCATTGCAAAGTCATAGGCTCTCATATTTCACTAACATTGGTAACTTCCAGTAGATAATGATGCAATCATGTGCAACGTGTGTGGATAAACACAAGCACCTGGGTTTGTTCAGAGACCCAAAAAGGACACACACCTCTTCATTCCATGGGTCTTGTCAGTAAACAACCACACATACATTACTTGTTCTTGTAGAAGACGTTAACGTTTTAAAGAATATATATGAAGGTCATGTTCTGAAAAACTAAAACTAATGGAAACTGAGTTACAAGCCCATTTTTATCTTGTTATGACAAAGTATATCCAGTAACTGGGTTGGTGCCTCAATTATATGCAATGTGTGTATTGTGTACAGACACACAAGGTGCGTTTGTATCACAACAAATACTTTGTCAATAGCCTGGCGCTATCCATGAAAGAGAACACTGATAATACTGTACTGCAGTAGTTCATGAATGAATGTGAAATCCAAAGAACACAAACTCAGTCATGTGAAGATGTGAATCTCAGTTTTTGTAGAATCATAAGACACCTGTCTACATCTTTCAGTACTGTTGAATGGAACCTGGAGAATTTGGGAAACACAAAGACCTCAGATGACTTTAACTGGCACTTACTCAGGAAGAATTCTGCTATTGATGCAGAGCTATGAAGCAATGAAAAAAAGCCTTTCTACATTTAGGTGGGGGTGTTTTAGCCCACGAACATGACCTTGGTAACTACTGGTGAGGAAAAGTAAAGAATAGAACTTCTAAACTCTATTATGTGATAGAACTTTTTGGCTCCGTTCTTTGTCTCCCTCTTGTTTTTTTTCCACTAGACGGCACAGTATTTCACTTTTATCTGCAAATAGCAGGACTTTGTGTTATCTTATTTTGTTTGGGGGAAGATTCACAAGTACTATCCGCCGCATGATCCCAGCAGACGACAAGATACAGAACTCCAAGTCTGGAAACTTCACAGAGAGAAAAATGAGGTCTTACTGAAACTATCTTTGGTTTGTGTTTAACTCTGGTAATTCCCGCTGAAGATCTCCAAACCATAGTATCTGCTGGTGTTTTAGTATACAATGAAATAGTTTGTTTGCATTTTAAACCAGTTTTTGCTTATGCGTTCATTCCTTCTTCTTTTTATTTTTGTAGATCACAGCTGTAGACTGGAAGAGCAAAAATGATGACTCATTATTTAACGTTGTTGAGGTTACTCAGCCTACTTTTTAAAGGCTTTTTAAAATGAGAATGTTGTGATAGACTTGATTTGATCATCATTTTACAGACATGATCAGTTCTCATCATTGATCTGTTTAGTCATGTTTGCTTTTGTAAAGTACTGTGCAAAAGTCAGCCCTCATTTCTTTATCATTTGCTAGGTATGGGAAGTAGATTCAGCTATTTATTGAAATATGTACAAACATACATGGAAATGCAGCATGTAAGACAAACACAGAGTCTGTATAATTCTAACAAGGTTCAAAGTCAGCATTTGGTATGCCCACCTTTATTCTTCAACAGAGCCTGAACTCTCTTGTAAGCTTTCTTTTAATTTCTTAAAGTAATTTCTTAAAGTAGTCTTCGAGAACGGTTCTTCAGCCTTCTTGAAGGATATCTTAAAGCTCTTCTTTGGATGTTGGCTGCCTTTTGTTCCATTGTCTGCCAAGACATTTGCACACTGCTTTAATTATCTTGAGGTCCAGGTTCTGTGGAGGCCAATCCATGACTTATAGTCCGATTGTGTAAAAGAAAAACAAATAAATAAAAATTGGAGAAACTGGACAACTGGGGAAAAAAACTACAGCAGATGGATGATATCTGAAAATCAGGTTCTTAAGAAATAGAAAAAAATCCATCAAAGATCTGAGAGATGCTTCTGGATCTTCAGTTGATTTTTGGCCATCCATGTTGGCCTAAAATCAACTGTTTCTCTATTTTCTTAAGGACACATTGTACACAGTGCTGAGATATGGTAAGTGTTCAGTTAATGGCTATTTGGGAATCACCATGTTGGTGCCAAAATATACTATTTTACGTCTGTCAAATTGTGTTGTGTTTTCTGTAGACATAATTAAAGAAATGAGAACAAATTATTTTTGACAAGTTGTCTGTTTTGTCTAGAAACAACACTGGATGATCACTTGAGTTAGATGAGTATTAACCAAAAAATACACACCTCTGAAAATTGACAGGTACAAAGACTGGACTGGAAATGAGTAAAAAAAAAAAAAGAGCCTGAAGAACTATATCTGAAGACCACCCACTTTAAAAAATGACAGGGAAGCAAAATGTAAATACTGTAAATGAGGACTGGCTCAAAACTTTTGCACAGCACTGTAGCACTACTACTTGGAGATAAAGAATTGTGATCATCACCAGTACAGAGGATGCCTTTCACTCTGTCACATCACACGATAACTGTCAGGTGTTAAACGCTGTCTTGACATCCTAAGTCTGCCCTGTTGAAGCTGGACAAGGGCAAAAATCATTGCCTGTAATATGGTGTGTGAACATGTGCATGTTTGAGTGTATGAGCTTGCATGTGTGTCTTTCTCTTTTTGTCCAGTGGAGAGTGATTGGGTTTGAAGTGTACGATGTTGACAGTGTTCAGCCATCTCTGGAGGCACGAAACCACAGGGCCGAAACTGTTTCTTCTCTTTCTGTCTTTCTTCTAGCTCACACTCACTCTCCTTTTTTTCCTCTCAATTTGCGACTCTCATCTTCCTCATCTTTTCCCTGCTCAATCTAACCTCTTTTCCTCCTGGCTATTTTTACCCTCCTCTCTGATGAATTTATTGATATCCAACATTGATATTTATTGCTGCCGAAAATGGTCGTCCGTCTTCTGAGAGGTAGGCAGGGATTCCTTATATGGGTCAATAAGAGACACACATGCCTGCTGCTTTGAGGGAATTCACAACTGCTATAGCAGAGATATACCTCATGGTCCCATATATTGAAAGAAAAAAATATATAAAAGAGATTGGAAATGGGATAATCAGAGATTTTCAATATTGTCTAGGTCGCTTATTTGCATTCTGTGCATTCACCTATAACTTCCTGGTTATAAATGTGTATTTACAGTGTACAGGGTAGGAACCTAGGCTCTAGGTTACATGTGCTTCTTCTGAGCACTTCTTCTGGGTTTCTTGCAGCTGCCTGAAAACTCTTTTAAAAGTAAAAACAACATCATAATAAGAATGAATAATTTCTTTATCTTTTTTCTTCGAATTGCACATATGTCATGATACAGTTCCATAAAACGTTCAATAAATGAACTTTGAAGCCAGCTTCCTGGTGAGCCCTTGGTGGACTGACTCAATTCATCTGTGCAAACTTCAGGTTTGAATTCTTGAACTGTTCATTGCCGTATCTCAGACCTGCTGGTTGTCACGAGGACTAAGGGTAACACAACAGAAGCAGTGATCCTCTCTGCTCCGCCATTATTGATGTCGTGTCACCCACTCCTGGGGCTCCGGCTTTGTTTTCCCATCATGCCCTCGCTGCCTGCTGGTTGGTTTAAACAAGCAGTATTCTTGTTCAGCCTTTCAATTATACCATGCCCTGTAGCAGCACCCTGCACCCTCCATATACACCAAGACAGGAGCTAAGAGAGTGGGAGGAATTGATTTGAATTTGGCATCTAATAGATGTTTTGGTGTTCCTGTGGTTTTCTGTTTATTAGTATTGTGACTCCTTATGAGCAGCTATTTTATGTTTTAGGTATGATTTTGAGTGATGCACAAGGAAAAAAGTACTTAGCCTTGAAGGAAAACCCAAAGTAGTGGATCCCAGGTGCTGAAAAAGATAAATAACTTAAGAGTTCAAGAGCCCTAATAGTTTTTGATAGTAGTAGAGTTAAACAAGTTACAAAGAACACTGAAAAGGAAATGAGAAATGCAGTTTCACACCAGCTGTTTCACTTAGACGTTTATCACACTAAAACATATTTAAAAGTCAGGCCCTCCATAACTTAAAATACCAAAAACTTATTATTTCCACTGCTTTCCCACTGTCTCATCACCCTATAACTCCCTGTCTCCTTGTCTGCGAGTCCCACAACAACTAGACACGGGTCAAGTTCTTCTATTGAAAAGGTTACATAGAGGCTGAAACCCGGCAACCGCAAAAGGAGACCGTCTAGACAAGGCCCCACAGTCCTGACCCCAGTTACAGCCTGTCCCTCAAGGGGCCTATAACACCTTTGTTTTCATGTTGATAAATTCCATTTCCTGTCATACTAGCAGCACAAAAAACCCTGTGATATCAAAACTTTGAAACCTGGACTACAGGCATGTACAGAGCAAGTGACAGAGTGTAGTATAGAGTAAAATTAAAGTGTATTTTTTTTATGTCGGTAACTATTTGTTTACAACAAATTACCCAACAAGTCCTGCTTGCATAGTGTAGAAATTGTTTTTGTAAAATATTCTACAATTATTGATGAGAATAAAACAATCTGCAGAAAAATAATACTTTTTTCACTTGCATTTACTTTGGTTACCTGGGTAAAGTTTGATGAGAATATGTCTGGCACAAAGTCCTCAGTTCCCACAGACACATGTCTGGATTTGGGGGAAGTCTGTTGATTTAAGCTTGCATTATCATCTAGTCACACAGCATAAATTAACATACAGAGCACACACGACCAGTCTACATCTATTCAATAAGGGAACGTGGTTTGCTGGCTGACACGTCAAAGGGTCGTTTTAAGGCCTGCTCGTGGCTAAGCGTTATGCTAATTACTGCTTACACATGCACTTTAATTAATATGTAAAACATTAAAAATGCATGCTATATTTCAAGTGCTGTCAATAAAGAACAGCTTGTATAAAATATATTTAGTTTTTATAATTAGTCTTGCATAAAATGTACTTATGTAACCCCAGCCAATCGTAGGTACACTCCATGATTCAGTTTCATTCGCCGTTTCAGAGAATAATTGAAGTGGAGACGTCTCTGATTTCAAGATATTATACTCAGATTTTTTCCTCATCTCTAATTGTAACAGCAATAGAGTGATAGAGTGTATAACAGTTTACTCTGTGTTATTATATAAATATAGTAGATCCCTGTAGTCTCCTAGATAATAACCACTTTGCTTCTGTTAAGCTGTTTTTCTGTAGTTCAATAATGTCAAAATTGCAAAAACCTAATTGGACTTACTGGACTATTACTTCCCTCTCTTCCCTTTAAGCTATTAACTAACTGTAGATTTAAACTTTATGTATACCATATTTCTTAAAATAACAATCAGTAGCCAATTAAAAGCTGGGCCTATGAAAGTGCTATAAGTGTGCCATAATAAAAGCCCTGTTAAATGATGTGTGTCTGGCGAATTTGCTAACATTAAAAGCTCGATGGTACGCATGTTCTGCTATAGTGAGCGTTTCTCTGTCGTTCTATTATATTAGGGGTTCGGTTGCACATAATGTTTTTTATTTACCTTTTCACGAGATTAACTAAGCCGTGAAACCACGAGTGCATTGGGTTGCTGGGTTTATGACCATTCCCATGTTGGCTCCGTTTAGGGTGTTTAAAGTGAGGGGCTTCAGATTTTAAAATGAATGGCACAGAGAAACTCAAGTTCATGTCTATGAAAAGTCACTACTCGGATCTGTTTTCACCTTGTATGGCAGTAATTGTAGCAGGACGTGAGAGCAGATTAAAACAAAGCTGTCTACCAACATAGTGTACAACTTTGTGTAATTAAGCAATCCTGTGCAAAATTTCAGTGAATGTAACTGCAAACACTAGCACAAAAAAAAAGCAATATGGGCATGTAAACAATTAAATGCATTTAATAAATGAATAATTACATGCATTAAAATGATTAAAATGAACACTAACCAAAAGTGACCAAAGACCAGATAGATATTGATTAAACAGCTGTAATTTTAAGTACACCAAACTAGGTTTCCCTTATCTTTTCATAGAAATTAAGCAGCATTTTTTTCAGTATATATGTGGAACAAGATGGTTACAGGAAATATTGGCATTGGCAGAAATGTTAATTTCTATAACCACATTGTGTTGTTAGATCAACTCCACATTTTTCTAGAAATAAAATGAACAATTATTGCAATATCTATAGTTCATTTTTTTCATGTTGGCACACATAGAAGAATCTCTTGTTTTGCAGACACAATATTTAACAAAGCAGATAATGATATTATATAATTGTTTATAAATACAACACTCCAGTGACTAGCTTTATATGATATTGTTTGTTTTCGTTTTGTTTTTTTATAACAGATATTTTAGTCATCTATCTTGATTTCAGTATATAACTAGTACTCATGGGCAAGACTGTGATAGCCATATTTCATTCTGATTCAAAACAACCCTTAAAAGCATCACCTAGTGTTTCAGTACTTCATGTAGAAAACCCTACTTCCTGTTCTTTGTCTTCCATTTTCTACCACCAAGCCAGCTGAGAGCTTTCAAGTTTAAAGTATACACTAACCCTACCAATGCAGGGTTTTGCTTGCTTGCTTCCATTGTTCCGAGACTCCTTGTCCACCCCTTTCCATCTTCTGCCTCCCTATGGAGAGCCATGAAGTGTCTGAGTCATCGGCGATTACAGTTTGTATTTATAGATGAGAGTCAGGACCCGGGCCTTGCAAGCAAGTATGGATGTGCATGTGTGGGTGGATAGGTCTTTCCAGCTCACACTGCCTAAAACCAGTGCCCATGACTCACCTTAGCTACTGGACGCTGCCACAGGAGAGCTGACGTCACCTGTCCTGAGACAGAGTTACTGCTTGCAGTGACCTCACTCTGACGAAGGTTAGAGAAGAGTGCCAGAGGATGTCTGGTATGTCAGTGCTTTAAGGCACCATCTCATATCGTCCTTTCTTAAGCACATGTCAAAGTAAACATGTAGCATTTCACTTTGTGACAACAAAGACTGTCGAGCCACCACTGTTTCAGCGCTCACGAACAGTCAGGTGAAGCTGTGCAAGAATTTTGTCTCTTTGTTTATCTGGTCTCTTTTTCATATCCCGATATTGAAATGTGCTAACACGCTTCAACACTCAAATTTGGAAATTTCAGTTAAATGAGCAGCCCATAATCGTATATTTGCACTCAAATGCACACACATAGGGCCTTCGGGTTATTGATGTAGGAAAATTTCTGATGTGTAGACTGGAGATGCCTGTCTTTTCCACTTGAATAGGAGGGACTTTTTCTAGACGGAAAGGCGGGAAGGCAAGAAGGTGGTAAATGCTTTCCCAATGAGAGGTGAGGCATATTGAAAACTATATTAAATTACCCTGATTAACAATTTAACCACGATCAGGAAAGCCATGGGGGTGCTCTGTAGGGAGGCCCAAAGACTATTCATCCCCACAGCGCCAGGGTCGTAAGGTGCCCCAAGTTCACAGGCTCGGGCTTTTTGTTATGCTAACACCTTATCCCAAATCAGCTGCCTCCTCCATGGTCAGACACAAGCATTTCCCTGAGAACTTTCAATGATTTGTCATTCCACCATTCATCTCACCCCCACCCCAACACACATACGGTATATGCACGCTCAGGCACTTCCATGCACAAGTCTGCATTTTTGCAAGTAAGGAGAAAAGAGATGTGGGTTTTTGAACCTGTGCGTCCTTGAGAAAGCCATTAAAAGATGTCTTTTTATCTTTTGTATAATGCTAAAATATTCCACGTACAATCACATTTTTTTTTAATTTCAAGAAATCAAGCGTAGTGATCAGCATAACCTTACTGTGCACTCAACATACTAAACATAAAACTGAAGACGTAAAAGAAAAAAGAAACAAGACAGAGGATAACATGTTTCAGCATTTCTGTCTCATGGGAGAGCTAATCAATACACATTAAGAGGGGAGTTGATAACACATGTATTAGAGGTCAGGAGTCAAACTCTGGTCAAATACCCTTGACCTAAGGTCAAAGTCTTTAGCATGAACGTGCCTCTGGTGCATCATCACATAGGTCCCAAATCTGTGTAATCACAAAAATCTATTTAGCCAGATAAGCATTTCTACAAGAAGATGTCTTAAAAAAGGGGTTTTATTTTTTCACTTCACATTTTGAATTCTTAAAATTGTTTTGTCATTAACAAATTCTAATTTATGAAAAGGCTTGAACTGTATTACAGTTGCAATAATAAAAGCATATATCATGCACAAATACACAAAATGCACAATACAGTCCCTTATTTTAAAATTTTTAGACATTGCCAACAATCACAGCAATTCACATAAAAGAAAAGAAAAGAAAAACGCATGCAATATAATGATATACCACTGATTGGAAGACAATTATTTGTGTACAGCCATGGTCCTGAGTTGTAGGCGTGTATGACTGCCCTCATCTCACACTCAGCCAAAACTCAACCAGGAGAGAAGGAAAAAAAAATCTCATCAATGCAAATTAGAGCCCACAACCTGAGGAGCCTTGCAGGACCCACCAGTTATCAAAAAAAAAAAAAAAAAAAAAAATCACAGGCTTTCATTTCCAAATCTTGTTGTCACAGATTCTCCATATTAACACAGGATAGGCAGTCATATCCATGGATTAGTCTGCAGTTACTTAAAAAGCCGTATCCACACTCAGGCTGCCACAAGAGAAAATAAGGATGCTTCTAATTCTGCCAGCATAATTGCCTGATTATAATGAGCTTCTCTCTCTCGCTCTCTCTCTCTCTCTCTCTCCAGCACTGCCTTTATTTCTCAGTGTCTGCACACACACACACACACACACACACACACACTGCAGCCTAATTCTGATATAAATCAGTCTTCAATTGAATAGAGGGGGAAAAAAATCAGCATTATTATTTTCTGGTGTTGTAATAGTGCTGTGCACAGTGAAACCTGGCATGAAACCTAACATTTTCCTGCGATTTCAATAGATAATAGAGTTTTGAGCAAAAATAAAAATAAAGCGCACAATAAAAACAACAATTTATGCTCAAATGAGGTATGCTGACATACCGCCTGACATTCGGTTAATTAATTTTGTGGAATCCAGACACAGTGCCAGTAAAGCAGGCTAATGTCATATCAATATGCTATAGTGCCTTATGTTTCGACTTTCTTTGTTTGAGATGCATTACAAGAAAAACCACTGAACATTTAGCTATGGCTTGAAATTATATATATGTATATTTTACCAGAGTTTGTAGCTCAGTATAATTTAAGTATGAAATATCAGTATTCTGATAATTTTTTAAATTAAGCCACAAAAAAAACCCTGATATTTATTTAACTTATATCTGACTGCTTGGCTTAATAGCATTCAACTCACAGGTTACATGTCACCTCAAACATAATAATGACTTAATCTTGAGATTTTATTAGTCAGTTATTTTCAAATGACACCATTGCTTTAAGCTGTGTATTTATTTATTATTTTCATAGTGTTGTGCACTATAACCTCATCCCAAATCAACACCATGAGCAGTCTAAGCTGTCAGTTCACTCTGCACCAAAGTGACACTTTTAGTAAGAGCAGGAATAAAAATACATGCATCATTTTATACCTTTAGTTGTAAAAGTAAGTAAGAAGGATTAAGCCACACACACACACACACACACACACACACACACACACACACACACAGAAAGACACGCACCAGTACAGACAAAAAAAATGATATTCAATTAAAAACAATTAGAGAAGGCATTATAATATAATAGTTCCTTTCAAAGTAAATATAATGTTACCGCTCTTCTACTGTCGAAAGAAAACTGCATTTGTCAATCATTAAAACACATGCACTCCCCATGATAGAATAGACGGGGAGGAGAAGAGGATATGGTGCAGACAATATAATGTCACTAACTTTTCGAGTCGTTGTTATTCTGCCCGCAGTGTTTTCGCTTTGGCGATAGCATACATCGCCTTGTTCCACCAGGATTTGTTCTTCCATCCCTTTAAAGCTGTCTAAACCCAAATGCAGGCTAAATGAGCATGCCCACTCATGAATGCTTTTGCTTAATTACAATCCCTGATGGAAAAACTGCTGAGGGAGAAGCCTGAACACATCCACGTGTTAGGATGGAGACAGAAGCTTTTTTTTTTTCTTTTTTTCTTTAAAGAAGACAAAACGTATGTGTTCAAGTGTGTATGAATGTCATTAATTATAATAGGGGTATTTTTCCCCCCCTGCCTCGACACAAAAGACAAAGGCAAGCTGTATGTGCTTGAATTTCATTTAGCGAAATGATATTGATGTTTTGAATAGAGATCTTGAAAGGCCTTTTTCCTTTGTGGACTGGATGTGAGTTTTTACTTATCGGAGAACAGGACCTGACATCTAACTTGCAAAATGTGTGAGTTATTTAAATATTAGCTGCGTTAGTTATTATGGTTAGAAAAAAATATCATTGGACAGTTACTGGCTGTAACAGACTAACAGTAAATAATATGTCTACTATTCCTGTTTTGTGAAGTCATAACGAGCCAAAAATAAACTAAAGAGGGATGATGAGTGTAAATTTATATTTATGTTTTTTAACCAATAAGATAAAATGTTTCAAATCTGTGGTTGACTCTGTCCTGGATTCAGTAGTGTGGAGAACAGAGAGCACTGTGTTACATGATCCCAAAAAAAAGGAGACTCCATCTCAGATATTAAATCCTGATTCGTGCAAACCTTGACAAAAATATTGAACAGAATTTTACATAGTAAATTCCTGTGGTATATTCTGTGGTTAACCAAATGTGTGCTTCGAATGTCACATTATTCTAGTTAAGCAGAAAGCGCCTGGTTTCTGTAAAGGAAGTCTACACTACATATAAATTATTCAGGAGTATTTGCATTTGCATTGTAATTTGCATTCATGTAGATTACAGAGAATGAAGAAGGAGGCGCTGCACCAAAGAGAATTACATTCTGAACCATTTTCAGTCCTACTGGTGAGGAGTTGACATGGATTTTTGTTCTATTTTCCTCCTCTGCTTCGAGGTGTACTGCCGAGATCAGGGACACACATTTCAAACTGTTGTTTGATTAATAAAAGAAGGAAATGATGTAAAATGCTCGCCAGATCTCATGCACATGAAGCCCTGCCATTAAAAATGAATCTTGACATTCAACAATGAGTCTATTTGATTGACTAGGCTGAGGTTTTTACTGTAATATTCTCATCATCTTTATTTATACTGTCAGGATTGTGAGTTGAAACTCAAAAGAACCAGTAGGCACAGAGGAGATGTCATATGGATTAAACACTAGGAAAATGTGTGAAACTCTCACAGTACACTGAAGATCCTGGCTATTATGTTTCATCTAAAAATAACAAGCCTGACTAAAAAGAACAGACAACACTGAATAAGAAAAGAAGAAGAAAAAACACAAGCTCCAGAGAGAACAGAGTTCAAACAGCAGGAGCGATAGTGCTGAGTCTGATATGGAATACAACGGGGAGAATGTACAGTACGAGACTCCCTTCAATTATAAATGAAAAGGAAATCAGTGTGAAATGTATGGAATAACCCAGATTCTGAAAAAAACCCCAACCCTATTTAAAGCTGCTTTAGCTGCTTTTGTGAAATGCTGATGATGAATTTCATGGGCATATATGTGTGCCATCATATGACTTCCTACTGCTTTAACGTGATTGTATTCATTTATATCACTATTAGTTTAGCAGCAATTATAACACCAATTATCAGAGAGACATTTCGGGGCCTTGGCCAAATGGAAAACGTGCCACAGAGTAGGCTAAGCCAGTGCCTGTACACTACTGGATTGTGTGTATCCATGTGTCGTGCCACGAGGGGCTAGCACAATGCATCAAGGGGGCGGGGTATGTATCCCTGCAATAAGAGAGGAGGGCTTAGTCAATATATGCGCATGTGCAAATACACCCTGGCTCTAATATACCCACATGTTGTCATATGTAAAGGTGCGCAAATGCACAGTTGTGTTATGTCTGATCACGCTACGACTCATGCCGTAAATAGAAAGTACCAAGTGTGTTTTATTTAATGAGTAGAGCAACATAATTACATTTTGCACGTGGTATGTCTTGCTTATACCTAAATACTGTATGTGAAAGAAAAAAACTTAAATAAAATGTTAAAAATAATAAAGAAAAAGGCTCTTTTTGTTTGATTTGACAGGACTGACAGTCTGCACCTGATTCAATTGTTTTTTATTTATTTATTAATATTTTAATTTTTTATTGGGATCTATGGTATTTACCACCTTGGATGACTGTCAGCATTAATTATGAGACAAAATATATTTAATGTTGAAAAAGCACTCTTTAAAAAATTCTGCAGTATACTTTAAGTCCTGCATTTACAGGTGACCATGTAAGTTTATCAGCAGTGAGCTACAATTTAAGAGTGATATTGTGATCTATGGAGGTGAAGTAATGGGAGGACAACAACAACACCACAGCAGAAGAGACCTGTGGAGAAAAAAAAGTGTGCTATCTACTTGCACCATCCAGAAGAAATCGCCACCAAAAGAAAAAGAAATACAAACAGTTTGAGGGTAAACTGAGGGTAAACTTTCATTACAATTAAGTAAGTTAAGTATAATATTCACCTGTGCTTCATTTGAATGGTAAATGGCCTGTATTTGTATAGCACTTTACTAGTCCCTAAGGACCCCAAAGCGCTTTACACATTCAGTCATCCACACATTCACACACTGGTGATGGTAAGCTACACAGCCGCTCTGGGGCACACTGACAGAGGCGAGGCTGCCGGACACTGGTACCACCGGGGCCTCTGACCACCACCAGTAGGCAATGGGTGAAGTGTCTTGCCCAAGGACACAACGACCGAGACTGTCCAAGCCAGGGCTCGAACTGGCAACCTTCCGATTACAAGGCGAACTCCCAACTCTTGAGCCACGATCGCCTCATTTGAGACCAGAGAATTCTCTTTTCACCCATTATAAGTATTGCATAACAAGAGACTGTGACTTGTCCAGGCTGTACCCCGCATTTTGTCCTGTGACAGGTAGGATGGGCTTCAGCCTCGCCAGGACACTGAATTTGGAGCTGAAGAAAATGGATGAATGGATGTATAGATAGTCCCACCTTCCCAGATTAAGATAGCCAACTAATTGAGAACTCTAAAATGGCCTGGAAAACTTTTCAATAAATACACATATGTTGCTGTGTAGAAAAAGTGGTGCAATTCATAGATTAAAAATTCATCATAAACTATATTTTGTTACTGAGGGCTTGCCCTCATTTGCAGTGTGGAAGTATTGTACAAAATGTATGAGTACTCTTTATTGTTTAATCTTACCTATATTTAACTTCATCACGCAGCCACTATTCAATCAAATTTCAGAGCCTGCCAACTCACAGAACTTATTAAAAATTTGCTTTTGAGGTCTTAAAGCACAAGATTACCCAAACTTCAGACAGGTGAAGGGCGACATAATTGATCTCTGATATGTTTTAACTTAAGAAATTAACTTATGCAAAGTTATTTTTTTAATTAATATGTGATCAATATTCACTGCCTAGAGATGGTACTTTTTATTTTTAAGTTATGAAAAGCACAATTTCTGAAAATGGTCCCTTTTTAAATGTTTTATTATTTATAACAAACTTTATACACAGATGGGGTCAAGCAGGGGTTTGCAGATGATAAAGTGATATGTAGTGAGAATAAGGAGCAGGTGGAGCCTGAAGAAGTGGAGGTAGGCACCAGAGAGAAGAGGAATGAAAGTTGCAGAAACAAGACAGAATACATGTGAGTGAATGAGAGGGAGAGAGTCAACACACAAGGAGCAGAGGTGGGTGAGTTTAAATACCTGAGTTCAACCATCCAAAGCAATGGACAGTGCACAAAAGAGTTGGAGAAGAGAGTCGTGTCAGGGGTGATTTGTCACAAAAGTGTAGCGGCAAGAGTAAAGGGTAAGATTTAAAAGATGGTAGTGAAACCCGCTATGATACATGGTTTGGCACAATGGCAATGACACACAAAAAAAGACTGGAGTCAGAGCTGAAGACGCTAAAGTTTTTACTGGAACTGAACAGAATGAACAACATTTGAAATATATACATCAGGGCGACAGCTCAGGTCGAGCACTGTTCCTGCCAGGCACGAGAAAAGGAGGAACATGGATGTAGTAAAAAAGACATGCAGACATGTTGGTGTGACAGAGGAGGATGCTAGGGATAGGGTGAGATGGAGGCAGATAATCTGCTGTGGCAGATACAATTTTCGCTGAAAAGAAAGACCCATACGCACGACACACATATTAATTATGAGTTTTATGATGTAGTTTAGCAAAAAATACCAGCATAACTAAAAGGCGTGTTGATAATCTGTTGCATTATTTACCCCTCCTTTCATTCAGTCATTTATATTTATGTAAAAGTAATAGGCGTAGTCTGCGAAGCTGTAAACGTTCCTCTGTTAACCTTAAACACAAACACGGCTGTCCTCAGTTTCTTCTGTCCCGTGTACTACTGATTCTTTGCGCTTTTCCGGTTGGGGCGGTCCTGATATGTACGTATAGTCGCCTTGTCGAATCCTACAAAAAAGTACGGACTTTTTGTAGTGCTTTAGCGAAAGCTAAAATTTTAATTCACAATTATATCTCAACACTTTTATAATTTCGTTTTTATTTCAGTTTGTGATTATGTGAATAATTTCAGTTTTCCTACTTTACGTTCGGCACACAGGCACATCTGTGGACACCTCCTTACCCAGAGTTTTAATGTGACCTCTACTGCAGTTGAAAATACTTGGGAGCGGAGGCAGAATCCATTGATTTTTCTTGACAATGTAGGGGTGTATGAAAAGATACGGTGACAAATTGAATGAGAAACCTCTTCTTTTTGTGTATTAGAATCGTAGGAAGCGCTTATGTGCTCCTCGCCGCTTGATTTCCGAGTCGGAGAGCTCAGTGTTGCCGGGGTAGAGTTCGTTTTAGCTGCACTGCATCAACATGGTGAGTATGACAGCGAGCACCTGAACGCAACGCTATATATGTTTTGTCTCACTTCTTTGATAGGTCTCCAGCCTCTAACATCAGCTTTCATGTAAATGTTTACCTTGACTCTGAAGCGTTTTTCTTTTTGTGCCGTTTGCTATTGTGACTGCAATGGGATGTTAGCTTAGCTTGCTAGCCAGAGCAAATGCTTGTAGTCGGCAGGTCAGTGTAGCTTGTAAGCTAAAACGGTGACAGCAGAGTAGTGAATGGGGCAGTACATATTATATAGTATATACATATATGTTGTGCTGTTAAGTAGGGTCCACTCACATACACTGTTTGCAGTTATTGTCATTTACTAGTTTTGCATATGGGACTTTGAAGGTAGGTCGTATATACCATATAATTAGCAGTTAGCTTACCATTCAGCTGGCAAGATAATTTCGGGAAGGAGATGAAACCTACCCCCCAAAACATTTTTATCACATTAAATTATAAATTATAAATTCAACCCCGCTGTACGTACAATTGTAATGACATTTATATTTATATAAGTCAAGCGATTGGGCAGTCCTTATTGGATCAATAGCCGTGGATTTATAAAAGTATCTCAAGTTCTAACACAGCATCACCTAAGTAAAAATAAGATGGAGTGTCAAACATGAAAATGTATTTCCTATTGAAAGCTATTGAAAGGATTTTGCCTTTCTTTAAAAAAGAAACAGAGTAAAGGAAAGGTTTTTAAAATAATAGAGATAGAATTTGCATAACCTCCTGCAGGTACAATTTGTATCTTCATTGGTTAATGCAGCTGACTGTATCTGCTGTGATGTGCCTTAAAGGCACAGAACTGAGTCTGAACTTCTTGAACTAACCGTTAACAAGTGACTGACTCATTAAGAATTAACATGCTTATTAACAGTTCTATAACTATGTTTATCTATATTTGGTTAGTTGATAAGTTGTAGTAACCTTCAAAATACTTTCAAAGGTTGGCTCAAGGTTAAGAGCTGAATTGACTTTTACGCCCCCCCTCACCACACCAATTTGACTTACAAGAGTCAACTTCCCGTCTCTTCATGATGGTACTTGCTGGTAAGGGGAGGTAAACGTAATGGAAGTTGACTTGCATGATTAAAATGATGGACACCAGCATACAGGAATAATTAAATGGACGCATAATTAAAATTGAATATAATGACAACACAATGCAGCAAATATTGAAATTCACAAATATATTGCAGTGTATTATAGGTAATCATCATGTAGTGCATCAAGTATTGTGGATTTGCTGTGTTGACACAATAAATAGGCATTGTACCGTCATTGTATATTGCACAGTATATTTCATTTTGTAATTCGCACCCTGATTCATTCATCAAGTATCTAGTGTTACTATTAGACTTGTTTTTATAATCAACGTATGGAACATCTCTATCATATGCTGCAATGTTTATATTACAAACTTTGTTCTTGGACCTCTGGAACCCTCACTAGCTGAAGATTTTAAATACACCCAGCAGTATATAGTGAAGATGAATGACACTGGAGAAGTGCTGGTCAGTACAGGGTTTCACTGCTTCAAAGTTAGTTTCATCTGTAAAATAGTAGTGAGGTTTTTGAGCTCTTACAGATAGTGTTTATCGCTGCAGTTCCCACTCCCCACCCCCTACAGATTTCATTTGGTTGTTCTGTGGAGGGGGTCAAGCGGACTGGGCAAGATAAGGGAGTCCATGCTGGCTCAATTTCCCTCAGGCCTGAGATCCTTGCAGGTCTCCCACAGAGTGTGGTCAGCATCCACCAAACTAAGAGTGTGTGCTTTTGACCTATATAGCATGACCATTACTCACATGAAAAAAAATGTCCCGAGTGAGAGAGGTTGTGTTTGGTCACGCGTCACATCTAAGTGAGAATAATTGCCAAATAAATGGCACCCACTCTCCTCTATGTGAGTCCAGAAGAGGTATTGACTTCAGCTTTTGAAGCTTACCCCATGCTGGGTGACACTAGGGATTCCCATGACCAATATAAAATCTAGGTCCAATGTATATGTCTGCCAGTATCACTTGTCCTGTCAAGGTGTTATTCATTTCCTCCTTACACACCAAGTTCAGCCTGACATGGGTTTAACCATCACTCAGAGACAGGTGTGTTGCCATTTAGTCCAGCCCTGCTTGGCGATACATTTACTAGTAATATGTGTTGCTTTTTGTCATTGTGATAAATTTCAGCTAGCTTTCAGCTAGCTGTAAACAAAGCTCATCAAATGCTATTTATTTTCAGATACTTACATTGAGTTGTAACATTGCAGAAATTGCATATTTTGAAGGTTAAAATATAAAGAGAATCAGTTTGTTGTCATTGTTGCGGCTAAAACTCTTTGACCATTAGTATGTTAAAATAATCTTTATGGCTTTATGTAAATTTTAAGTGGATTCCAATCAGGGCACAGGGTTATGTTTAGCCTTAAGTTGTTGATAATGTAAACTCAGATGACTTTAAAATATTTGAAGATTACAGTGTAAGCCCAAATGTGAATTCTTTGTCATTCTTTATCTCTGGTTGTCTAGCTATCAATTTCTAGTTGTTTTTCAGCATGCAGTTTTGTAAGTGAAACCTATTTCAAATTTAGTTTAAGCTCATAATATTTTTTTGATTTGATGTATTTGATACCTACAGGCCATTATAAGTGTATATAATGCATTTTTCTTTCTTGCTAATATTCCAAGTACATTTATTAGAAACTTTATTAATTAAAATATTTGAATGCGCCAGACAAAAACATTTTGGTGGGGAACCCCCTTTATGCTCCATCATGTTTGTTTCTACAAAAAACCAAAACAACACACAAAAGTCCCATCTGTCTGTGAGAAGAGACACTCGATTAGAACTTGGCAAGTGTTTGCAAACAAGTCAGTGTCTTCCATGCGAACTACTTTTTAGTCCCGGCAATATGCCAGTAACCAACCCAATTACACTCTTTTTGACCAGTTTCACCTGGCAACCACCAGCAGCCACTTGCCAGCTGGTCAAGGAATACAATAAGATGTTATTCTGGAGATTGTATGTTGTCAAGGTTCCTCTTCCTCTAAATTCTCATCAGGCCTCTCGTCTTCTTATTGAGTGTAGATCACTGAAAGATGTTAGTATGGTGGTTCACATCGTTTCTCTAAATAAACTGTCAAAGATTACTCAGCTCTGTAGATATAGTGCATACATTCATGTATGTATTTATATACATTATTCTTAGGCCATTAAGCGTACAGCTGATCTGTTTAACTGTGACTTGCATCTCCATTTAATAAGTCATCAATACATCAATCGTGATCATTCCAAATGATTCACAAATCATTTGTTGTGAATGTACTTATAAAGTGATAACATTTCTTATTACCTATATTCTTTAGGAGTGTGAAAAAAGATATATATTGGAAGAAAAATCAATAGGAGTATTGGTACAGTGGTGACAAATATTGACATTTTTATTGCAACAAGCAGACACTCCAAACAGATTCCCATTCCAAGTTGGATTATCAGAGTTACTGCTTCATAATCTACAATTTAAGTTATAATAAATTATCTTAAAGTAAACATTAAAGAATACAATAAGAGTAAATTAATTGCCACTTTTTCTGCACCATTTGTCATAATGTCTGTGTCGCCATGAGCCTTTGCCTCTGTGTAAGGTATCCAAAGATTAAGCAAGAAGCTTAATAGCAACCTGGCACACTTGGATCAATATTCACTTAGGCTTAAGGAGCCAGAATCGTTCCCATCATGCTGCGCTTTTATCCTCTCAATGTAGGCTTAGATCAGTGGGTTGGCTTCTCTTTGGCAATCAGTAGGAACCATTGATATCTGTGCCTGCACACGCTTGACCGCAATGACCCAGTACAGAAACTAATCTCAATTAAATACCTTTAATAAAAAAAATGAAATGTGTGGAGTAGGCTAGCACTAATGAACCAAAACGCAATAAAATTCAACATCCGGCAACTAGAGCAAGAATTCAATAGCTTGTTGTGTTTTGTGTCAAGATAAAATTACATTTACACTAATATTATTATAATAAACCTAGTAAAATATTAATATAAGATATCTGCTTTTAGGAAAATAAAATGTTCTAAACTGCAAAATCATTTTAAGCTTAATTATGCATTCTTTGATTTTACCATGTTCTGCACTGGGCTGGTGAACTATTGAGGGTGTACCCACTATTCTGTAGCATGTGACCTAAATCAGCTAAGTGGTTAAGAAAGTGGATGCATGGATGATTTTTTCTGATTGCATGTTTAAGTAACAAATTAAAGAGTAACATTATTTTTTTTTTTATATGTTCCAACAAGTGCTGCAGTTTTATGTCAGTTATTTTAAAATCACATCACAGTGAAGTAACCTAGGTTACTTACAGAGTACAACACTTTGTTAAAATGCTGTAAAACAAAATATTATTATTTTTGTTTTTAAATAAGCAGATATTTGAATTAGCCAGCCAGCTGGGGATGTATGCTGAAGTTACGAGAGTGCTTGAAGTTTTATGGGCTGGTGACTCTATATAAAACAATTTCAGTGACTTCCTTTTATTTCAGGTAAATGGTGGGGAACCTTTCATAAGGTGTTGATGCCATGAAATTACAAATGAGCAGAGATTTCAAAGAAAATACATATTTTCTTTGAAATCTTTGCAGTTTCAATTGAATTGTTGCCTTTGTGCTGCTTTCAAATAAAAATAGGCTTTAAAAATTGTATCTGAAAAATTGTATTTGGAGTCTGCTTTATTTAAATGTTACACATCACCCCATATTTTTTATACTCTAGCTTCTATGTTCACTTAAGACATTACAAGATTGTGTTTAATTGTGATATAGAAGAAAACACAGGCACAGTAAATGACTAATCAGTTCTGGTCATTATAAAATGTTTTACAAGCTTTCTTACAACCTTTAAATTTGCATAAATGCAATACATTTCTCTTTATTTCCTGATCGAATGAATTAAATAAATAACAAATACTAAACATCAAGCAGTACTATGAAATAATGCAACTGACTGGCTGGTTATGATGGCCTAATACAACCAGAGTTGTACATAAAAGGACTACTGCTTAAGTGGTAAACAGAGAAAAAAGGTTTTCAGTAACTATAAGATGAAGATTTCTCTGTCTGTCTTTACTGTTCCATCACATCTACCGCTGCTTGCAAATCGTAGCTTTACCAATCAAGCAAGTGTTGAAGTAGCATTAACCAGAGTGTCAAAAAAGACACATAAATCAAGGTGTCAATGATGTTAAAGCACTTACGATGTCAGTATTCTGGTTTTAATGAACAGTAAAAGACTGCCACAGCGCCCCTTTGGTTGTAAATTTCTGTTGGCCTTTTAAATGATGTATTTTTGCATTCTACACATTTTGTAGCTTTAGGTGTAGCTGGGCTTGTCTAAATAATACTGAAGCGATGAACCTCTAGGTCATGCTGAGCTCGTTTTGTAGCGGCTGTATGGCATGCGTAATTATTCTTTCTTTAAATGTGATTTAAATCCAATCCTTTTTCCACAGGGTGTGATCGGTGTGCAGCTTGTGGTTACCATGGTAATGGCCAGTGTAATTCAGAAAATCATACCTCATTATTCCTTGGCAAGATGGCTACTCTGCAGTGGCAGGTAATGTAGACTCTCTTACATGCTGTTTCTTTAAGTGCTGCAGGCAGTTTAGTTGCCTCCTGGGAAGTTTATTTCAAAAAGGGTTCCAAACAATCGGGATCAAAATGTTTACTCAGACTCTAAAGCTTTCGGGAGCATTTTGATCAAAGACCAAAGGTCGGCAAAATATTGGGGTGACCTGAAAGGACAGAAATAGGGTGCGCTTCATTTCCTCTAACTAGTGCCACATGTTTTTGAGAAAACTGCTTTTTGGAACATCTTTAATAATTAATAAGCTTTTTTTAGGGCACCGTTGCAACATTTTCAGAACTGTTTGCCCTAAGCAGAGCGTTGTCCCCTCAGAATATTTTGTAATTACTTTTTTCCATAATAAGTAAATAAATAGAGAATGTAAAAAAAAAAGCAAGCTTTGCTCCTTCTATCCTCCTCCACCTCACAGTAGTTCTCAAGATGCGCTAACAAGAGAGTTTCTAAACAAAGTTAAGGAGGGTCTTTGCCTTTAAAGGGATGCTCCTGAATTAGGTCTTATTTCAAGCTTAGTCCTTAAGGACAAATACTCTTTCTGTTGTAAAAGCTCTTATAAATGCATTTTAGATGTGTATTAGCGTCGCTTATGTAAAGTGAATCTTTGCGATATGTCTGGTTAGTGCACGCTTTTGTGTTCTCTAAGTTCATCATAAAGCTTAGAGATGTTATAAATTGAGGCTTTGAGTCATGTTCATACAATCTAGACTTAATGTCACCACTTAAAAGAGCATTTTTGAAGAGTAATGTAAGGCAATTTAAAGTTTTAACAGTAGACGAATCGTCTTTGATTGTTGGGAAAGGGAAATGAATGAACAATTGATTATATAGTCCCCAGTTTTCTTATGGTACATGTTTAACCCCAAATTACTTGCCTATGCCTTCCATACTTCATAGTCAATATATGCTATTTTGTGCTGGGTGTCTTAGCAAATGTACATCAAATCTAGCATCAGTCAGTCATTTTTTTTTCCTTTGTGCGTTCTTTTTTTTCTCTTTTTCTTTCCTTTTTTAAAATCCTGTCCTGTCTGGCAGCTTTTACAATCAGAATTGTGATTTAAATGCACTGTTGTGCCAAACACATTTTGCTTTTGCAAGAACAGCAACATGTGAATCTTTTATCTGTTTATTTATTTCTATTTGTGTTATTTTGGTTATTCATTATATGTGGTATAGTATGACGATGTCTAAGGCAGGACAGGCAGGAAAAAAAGAAGGGGGGGTATATTGGGGAAATTAACAAAATTCAATAAAAGGATACATATAGAAATACACAGTGTATCACCAACTGTTGCTCCTGTTAGGAAAAAAACTAACATACTGCACCTGGAACACATAAATTAGAAAATACATAGATACATAAATCAACAGTCTTCTTGTAGTGTGAGAGAGTGTGTTAGAATGGCTGTGTCTTTGTCACAAATGTACTTTGCACGTGCTTTAAAACTGTCTTTTTTCCCTGTCTACTACTCTGAGTACAAAGTCACATGGCTGTTCTTTTCTTTGTTCGCAGTTTGCGGTGGTACCAGCACCCTACGGAAGATGAGTTGAGGAGCTTAGCTGGGAAACAAAAAGGACAGAAAAGGAAAGACAGGTAGGTTGGAAGGAAGGGTGCGAATGAAGGCTATTGTTTGGTAGCGGGGAATAGCAGAGGCAAAGAGGAGGTGCCAAAGATGTGTTTATGTGGTTCATTTAAGGATTTTTTGAAGTAAGGAGATAAAATAGACAGATTTCCTTCTGGTTTGTTCCTCCATGGCTGTTCATTGGGTTTAAGAACAGCTCATGTAAGTGGTCCTGTCCAGTGGATATGCCATACAAATGAATTGCCTTTGTACTCTTCATTTTAAATGTGAATTTAAAGTCACCGGTGACGGTTAATCCTTACTGTTCCACATGGTGTCCATCTCTCAACTTAAGGCGGTTTTTGTAGCACAGTCCTTTCTTTGACCCTGTATGAGGCAGGTCAAGGCTATCATCACCACATGCTCAGTAATCTCTAGAAGAAAAAGAGGGACCACTGTCCTTTGGCCAGCTCGTGCCATGCAGCTCAATTCTCTTTGTTAAGCGTCCAACTCCCTCAGCCAGGGGTGTAGCTGAGCCCCTTTTTTCCTGTCAGGTGCCTCAGAAATTAAATCTATCTAGGGCATGTTTGGTCTTTGAGTCTTAGAGTGGTATTGTTCAGCCAGCAGTCCAAAACTAAGGAGGCCCTCAGACAGTTTTTCAACATTAAAGAGCAGCTCTCCATTCACTTGTTATTAGCGATTTAGAGTTGCCTACATTTTGCCACACTGGGTCGTGGGAGAGTACAGTAGCATTAGTAATGAAATTTTGAATGCTTGAGCTGCATTGGATCTCATAAGTAAGGCTTTTAGCTGTCATGGATTCTCTTCTTGCCTAAAAGAGAGTTCAGATGAGTTTTCAGATCAGACTACTGTTATTCTGGTTTCTTTTCCTTTAAAAATGCTTTACCATAAATCTTGACTCTGTTCCAGTTTTTTTTTCTCCCTTTCTCACCCAAGTTGTTGTTCTGTCACTCCTTTTCAAGGAAGTACAATGGTCACATAGACAGTAAGCCCCTAACAGTCCCCAAGGACATAGACTTACAGCTGGAGACGAAATGCATCACAGAAGTGGACACATTAGGTAACTTGACTGTTTGTTCCCACAGCCTGTAAATACTGTGCAATACAATCTGTTTTGTAATTGAAAGTGTTGATTTAATTATGTACTTTATGTCCGCAGCTTTGCACTACTTCCCAGAGTTCCAGTGGCTTGTGGATTTCACAGTAGCAGCAACTGTGGTTTATCTGATAACAGAGCTGTACTACAGTGTGGCTCAGCCCTCGGGAGAGATGAACATCAGTGTGGTCTGGTGCCTACTAGTACTCGCCTTTGTTGTGTATCCTTACATCAGTCAGTCTTTACGTTTTATGAATTCTTTTTTTTTTTTTTTTTCTTTTCAGTGTTGTTGTGTGAACTAGCTTTTTATTTGATAATATGCTGACAGTAAGAAAATGTTACACAATTATAAAATTTAGCATAACAAAAATATTCTGTCATTCATTAGCACATTTCAACTTTATATGCAACTGCCTTTTTACACATACTGTGTTGCCTTTACTTAGATTTTTGTTTAAAATAATAATGCAGTACAAACTCTTTATTTCCTGTTAACTGTGACATTAGACCACCGAATGTAAACATGTCAGAAGATCAAACCTAACACTTGATAGTGGCTGCTTTGTCATTAGGATTCATTAGAACTCGTTAGACGGTGTTATGATTATACATCGTTATCAAGACTTTTGTGTTCTGACACCACAAATGATAGTCTGACATCAAATGATGGTCAGTTCAACATTAGCAGTATTGTTACAAGTGTGCTATCTTGGGCAAAAAACGTGAAGAAACAGTGTTTTTTTTCTCTCTCCAAGGTTTCTTGTCCTTTTATAGCTTCTGTCAGTGTTTTACTTCCTCCAGCCAGCTAAAAACAGCAAGCTTCTGTTTTTTGTGAGGATCTGATGTATGTGTTTATTTAGATGTAGATTGGGCAGCTCAGATCCGATCATAAGTGGCCACTCAAGAAATATGTAGGTCAACATAGGTTAACATGTCTATAACAGAGATTCAATGTGCTATGTAAATGCAACAGAGGAGACTAATGGCACTGAAATGAGAGGTAAAGATTCTCCTGGTTCGAATTCCCATTGCCTTTATCGTCCTCCTGCTATTTGCTGTGCTGAATAATATACATTATCCTTGCCACCGACCAAGGGGATGAATCTTTCCAGTTCTCCAGGTCAGATGTGGCTCACTGTGGTCAGACGGTGTGTCATTTCCTGCCTGCACTGGCGATTGGAGGCCCAATTTTCACAGCCCAACATACTGGTATGCCTGGGGAAAAGGAAACTGATGAAAGCTGAAGATGAGGGGATATGTGTTAATTCGACACATGATTTCAGTTTTTTCCCCATTTCAGCCCTGGTGACATGTTTAAATACTCTCATAACCGCTCCTTTCATTAATCTGACAGCATCCGCACACGTCAGCTTCATGTCTGAATGAGGACCTGGTCAACAGTCTTATGAGGGCGGACCTAGTAAAATTTACATATCACTTTCAACACAGGGTTAAACTGCATGCATTCAATTTTACAGGCAAGCTCATGATTACGATTCCTGCTGTCTGTGCATTTCTCCGTTGCATCCCTGCGAGTTGCTCATCTTACACAGAGCGAAAGACAAGTTGCATGCTTTCAGCTGCCAGAGGTATGCACGGACAACTCCAGAATCACAGAATGCCTTTCAAGTATGATGTTGGTGAAATTTAAGTATTTTTTTCTGAGTTTATGACATTTCTACAGCATCAAACGGGGAGCCATCTGTGAGGGTTTCCAAAGCAAAAGTGCTGCATATATTTACACATGTAGGAGCAGATCAGTAAATCTGTTCTATCTCTAACAGCAGATCACCTTGTGTGTTTTTCTTCACATTAGACAGGTGAGCTGTCACAGTTTAGAAGCTACAGTTAAATAATTTGTTTCAAAGTGGCCATCTGTCGTCCAGAGCTCCATCACAGCTGTCAGAGTATGCATGGCCTTTAATTAACGAAAGTAGGCCAAACTACATGTGGCTGCCATACTGTAGAACAGCTCTGATCTCATACATAATGTCACTTGATGTCACTTATACATACAGCAAATGTGCACACATGCTGTGAACTCTGTGGAGTTCACGTTATGTTCAAAGTAATGCCTTTAATTTTTTTCTGATAGAGTCCTTAAGACTCTTGCCTTGGAAGTCAGCTGCACAGCTCTCTCAACTATTTACTGAAAGTAATGGAATTACTGGAATTCTGCAAGTATGCACATTTGATGGTATTTACCTTTTAAATCTATTTACTAAAATGTAAATTCCTGCTTAAAAATCTCCCTTTTATCCTCCCAGTGTTAGCAAGCCACCTTTGATTGTAAAGCACTACATCATAGTTCAAACTTATTCCTCTTAGAGCCTCATGCTAACTTTTATCTAGTGAGCATTATAGTACAAATGAAGGTTGGAGAGGTAAAAAGAAAACCCACTTGTTTGAATGCTATTCTTGATTTTGAGTGAAAGAGATTGAATGCCACACTGTAACCTTATATGTTCCAGAATCCGAGGATTTCATCTCTGAACATCAGAGCAAAGTCACTGCAAAATAGTATAAATATTTTCATCACTTCAGTCATATGCAGCGGTGCCAAAGCACCAGACATCCACTCTCCACACATACCAGCTAGCAGGGTTTGTGTAACTTTAAATGAGTGAGGGTTCACACGGGGTCTTTCAGTATCCACAGACTGTGTGTTCTTCTGTAAAGAGGAAAAATAGTTTGCATGGTGAATATCCATGTTGTTCATCACATACTGTTGTGCATTTCTTTTGAATTTGACAAAAGGATAAAGTTTAGGCAAAGTAGTTTGTGTTACCTGATTATGTCATTGTGCTTCTTGAGATGTTTTCCTTAACTGTGCACTGTACAGTAAGACGCTTTTTTCTCTAACTGCCCATTACTTCAAGCTGGAAGAAAGCGGCGAGCGCTCACTCTGCATTACTTTTGCTTTCTTCTTTTTTGTTAAAGCCATGGCCATTCTCATTGTCACTGAAAACTACTTGGAGTTTGGTCTGGAGACAGGTCAGTTCTGCACCATAGCTTTCTTTTTGTGTAATAAAAATATTACTCACCGTTGAACACGCCTTCCTTTCTAGGTTTTGCAAACTTTTCTGACAGCGCTCAACAGTTTCTGGAGCACCAAGGCCTCGACTCCCAGTAAGTGTAACATCAGTGTTGTTGTTTCTTCCCCTGGTGTCATAGATTCTTTACGACTTGTAAAATGACCGTTATAAGCAAAGTGGATTTTCTCTTTCACAGGGGTCCCATATCTAAGCTCACCTTCAAGTTGATCCTGGCCCTGCTTTGCTCTCTGATCGGAGCGTTTCTAACTTTCCCTGGTCTACGGTTGGCCCAAATGCACCTAGATGCACTCAACCTAACTACAACCAAATTTACACAGTGAGTCTTCTGTGCTTTGTAGATACGTCAGTAGCCCTTTTTATAGACAGCAATAATACGTATACCCCTTAGATGTTAAATGTTTGATCTTAAAACTAGAAATACAAAGAACCAATACTCTGTTTTACAGTTTTAAAAAAAGTATCACTAGAGTTTATAAAATTTTTCCTTTTAGTTTTTATGTAGCATTGCTTGCAGACAAATATCAATTAAAAATATGCTTCTTTGCTTCACCTGGTAAGATAACTGTGCTATTTGGAGCTGTAAAGTATTTAATCCCGTGTAGAGTTACAAACAAAACGGATAGATAGAAAGTTGATTCTGTTCATCTGGACGTAGCGTATTCAGTGGGAGAAACGTTTTGTCACTCATCCAAGTGACTTCTTCAGTCTCAGCTGACTGCAGGTTTCCCCGATCTTATAAACAGTACATTTGCATAATGCCTGAAACCAGCACCACTAAAGGAACAATAGGCTGGGAGGTCAGTTCCTTCATCATAATTAAGCAAATTCTCATGACCATTGATCAATGGCCCTGAGCACCATCACAGAGAGTTGGGGAATGGCTGCAATCACAGCATTGTAAGATGGCGAAAGATGTACCCTCAGACCCCCTCCTCGATTCAGAGATGGTCTTTCCCTTTTCACGTAAACGGCCTCCTTGACTCCGCGCTCAAACCAGCGTTCATCCCTGTCCAGGATGTGTACATCCTCATCATTGAAAGAGTGTCCACTGGCCTGTAGGTGTAAATAGACTGCGGAGTCCTGGCCTGACGAGGTGGCTCTTCAAGGATAGATGTACAAATTCAGTACTCAAAGTAGCAAACTGAAAAAGAAAGTGGCTGCTGGAACAAGGTAGTTTACAATTAAGGTCATATGGTTATAAAGAACCTTCTGTTACCGCAGTTTTCTCATTTTTGACCTTGTTTAGTCTGCTTTCATTAATCTGTAAGCCCTGAGCTACTCAGTTCTCTACTCCGTAGATGATACTGAGCAAATGTTGGAGCAGAAGTTGCATTAGAGTTTTTGATTACCTAGTATTATTTGCAAGATTAAACTTTGCAGACAGTCATGAAAAGAGGCCTGCTTCATATTGGCAGCCTATTCTTTGGGCAGATTAAACCAAAATGAATTTGTTTGGATCAGATGGGGCCCGTCGTGTTTAGCGTGGACCTTGCAAGGAACACTTGTGACTGTGTCGTGCAGAATCCCTCCAGTGAAGAACAGATAGAGATGAGCCTGTAAACAATGGCTGAAGGTCTCTATACAGATTTTTTTTGCCAATCTGGTGTCATTACAAAATATACAAAATATATTAATAAATGAAAGAATGAACCTTCCAGATGTAGTTAGTCGTTGCCTTGAGGTAAGACAGTGTTTTTGATTTCCTCTAACCTTTGTTTAATGTATTTGTTACGTTAGACCTGTTTCATATGAGATGTGCTCAAATTGGCCACAAAAACAATGCTTAACTATCAAACTATCCCATCTTGGACTATCAAGAGGGCAAGTGCAGCCCGGTAATACTTGTCTCCTACTATTCAGAGTGTGTCAAATTTAAGAGAGCACCCTGCAAGTCAGATGAAGGCTTGCTCAATTGAGGCAGATTTCCATTTCAGAACTCACTGGGTGGGATGCCTCTGACCATGATAGGGGGTACAGAGCAGGGAGCACATCGCATTCAGATAATCCACTTTGGCATAGCAGACTCCCCAAAATGGCTTCCTCTTCCATTCCCCTACTTAAGTGTCATGAGCTTACATCTTCAGACCCTGTCACCAGCAGGGATTATCTCCATTCCTTCGAAATGTGTGTCTTGGTTATCTTCTCACCACTTGTGGGGAAAGTTACATTCGTAGTGTGGACTTTATTCCTCGCAGTCTTAACATTTAAAAATTGATTATTTCATTGACGTCTTCAGTTGTCTATAATGTATGAATTCATAGATGATCCTGAAGGGGGGAAAATGAGTTTCCTTGTTTTTAAGTATTGTGTTTATTTCTGTAGGACTCTGCTTCATATCAACTTCCTGTCCCCTCTCATCATGGTCCTGCTGTGGGTGAAGCCTATTACCAAGGATTACATAATGAACCCCACTCTGGGAAAGGAGAGTGTGCCTTTGTAAGTAAAGATATGGGACACATTGTGTAGTAACATGTTCCGTGCTCGTAAATACAGTTTAAGCTTTGTGTTGTAACTGGATGAATTAGAGCCGTAAGGAATTATTTTTTTACTTCAACATCAAATGAGTAGTTTAGTAATTGGACCGGTTTGAACATCATCATAGTCCAAAGTTGACTTTGTAAATAAAACAGAGTGCTGGCTGAATATGAACAAAACTCTGATGTAAACTAGTTTGTTGCCCACATTTTAGTCTGTGTAAACAATTCATCATGATTCTCCCGGAAGTCTGTAGTCTCACACATCACGTTGACGGATCCGTACTCTGGAAGGGAAGTCAGTTCAACTGCCTTGATATCTAGAAAGCTAATTACCTGGCACTCAGAGATGAGACGTCATTGTCAAGGTGTAAAAAAAATAAATAAATAAAAGCAATTGTGTCCTTTTGTAGTGCGAAACAGATGTAAACAAAGCAACGCCATTTGTGAGAAAGGAATGTACAAAAATGAGATAACGATTGTATTCAGTGCAAAGATAAAGTGACAACAAGTACACGCATTTTCTGTTTGGACTTTAAACAAATTTAGTCACGCCTGACAGAAGGCCCTTTTTTTCCACCTTCTCTTTGTTTATTTTGAGTTTGTGTATTTCATTTGTGGCACAAGTTTGAATTCTGTCATGTCTTGAACTTTCTCCTGCTGTTGACAGCGACTCAAACCTGATTAAGTCCTATTTCATGTTACAGTGCCCCCTTTTCATTATTTTTTTTAATGTCTCAATTTCACCCTCTCTTACTTTTCTTTTTTAGTTGTTTATTACTCTTTTTGCTCTTACAGTCTTTCCTTTCTGTCTCAGCATTCTTACCTACCATCCAAATGGCACAGCGGCTACATGATGTATTGAGTTTGTGTGCCGGGGGGGGACTGCCATCCTTTCATCCCTCCTCTTCTCACTCCTCTCTTTCTGTTACTGTCAGGATGACTGAACAGACGTATGATACTTTGCGGTTATGGGCGATCGTACTGATGTGTGTGCTGCGGCTTGCTATGATGAGACATCACTTGCAGGCTTACCTCAACTTGGCCCAGAAGGGTGTGGATCAGATGAAGAAGGAAGCTGGACGGATAAGTACTGTGGACCTGCAGAAGATGGTGGGCAATTTTTGTTTTTCCCATGATATTAGTCATAATTATTGATCATTATTAATCAATTACCACTCTGTTTTTTTAATGTAAGAAAATGCAACTACCCGTTTCGACTTAAGGTGAGCAGTGAAACGAGGGATTCAGAGTGTTTAGATTACATCACCTATGGCATATGGAATGAAATGAGTAGTTGCCCAGTCATTGCTTTGAATGTTTTCCCATTGGGTGCAGTCTCAAACTGCAGTCACTCTCAGACAGATTTCTGGTTTACACAACAGATGTGCAACAGGTGATTTTCACCAGTTTATCAAAGTTATTGCAATTTCCAACTTGACTCCGTTCAGCTGCAGACTGATAGCAGACTGATTGCTGTTACTTTGGTGCATCAAGACAGAAATTTAACTTTGAAGATCGCACAGATTGCGAATAGTTGCAGTCTTCAAAGCAGCCATTGTGAAGGCAGCAGGTTCACTGCACACGATCCTATTAATTTTGGTTTTGCCAAGGTTTGCAATCACTGTTCTCCTTAGTGCGACTGTGTTGTTAAGGTTGATCTAAGATGCTGGTTTTGCAGAGGCGAAGCAATTAAGAAGCCTGAATAATATACTACAACTACAGATAGAACAAAACGCTTTATTCCGTTAAGATTTTTATATTCAAGTCTACAACAGACAGAAAAACTGATCCCTGTAGTTAACTAATATTTTTATTTATGACTGAAATGCTCTTAAAATGTGAAGGAGATGTTTTATTGCTGATGTTGCTTGATCTATCAATTCATTATTACTGTTACGATGTGTCCCTGCCCTACATGAAATAGGGCTTAGAGAAACAAAAGCTGCTGTGAGTTTATGAGCTTAGTTGAAAACATTTGGAACGATATTGTGTTAACATTTTGTGTAAAAAGCTTATTGTAACGGTGCTTTTCTTGTCTACTTTTCACCTAGGTTGCACGTGTTTTTTATTATTTGTGTGTTATTGCACTACAATATGTGGCACCCCTGGTGATGTTGCTACACACAACCTTGCTGCTAAAAACCTTAGGTGAGTCATCTACTGCTTGGTAAATATATATTTTTTTCATGTTTAAAATATCACATTTTCCTCCAACTTCAGGTTATATTTCCTTTTTCCCCTCCCATTTTCCTCAATTGTTACAGGTGGTCACTCCTGGTGGGTTTATCATGAAGAAGACCTGCCTTGCACCCATGAAATGAACTCGGACTCTATAATGGGTGAAGCACCAGCAGCAGCTCCAACAGCAGCTACGGTGATAGAAACAGGAGCCCGAGCATCAGTAGCTCAGCTCTCAGTGGCCCTGGGAGGCCTGCGGACTGTTTTCAGCCCCTTGCTTTTCCGGGGCCTCTTCTCCTTCTTCACTTGGTGGATTGCTGCCTGCCTTTTCTCCACCTCCCTGTTTGGCCTCTTCTACCATCAGTATCTCATGGCGGCATAGCATCACCAGGCCACTGGTGGCATCACCCCCCCCCTCCAGCTGCACACAACCGCAGTGCAACTAATGTGTACAGCCTGATCAAAAAGGACTGAGTGGGGGGGGCAAATGGAGGCCTACTTACAGCTCAACATCCGCCCCCCTTTCCCTTCCTTCTTCTCTCTGACCACCAGTACAATAACTTCAGTCATATCCTCAGAGCTCCTGGTTCAACTTCCAGTGCTTCCTCCATAGACCATGAACTCTGACATTGTTTTTACATGTGACCACAACTTTTGATCTGGTCAAGAACATTTCTAAACCTTAACAAGACTGTAAGAGTAATCGGTATCAGCAGTGTGTCGGAAGAGCTGTAAAAATAAATAAATACAATAGAATTAATTAATTTTACTAGGTGAAAATCGGTGTGGCAATTCTGATCAGTTACATCATTCTTTTGTGAGGGGAGTTGAATCCATGGTAACTGTTCACAACAGAGCACATGCAATGAGTTTAATTCATCAGCATCTTCAGGTTTTTGACATCTTCTGCTTAGAAAATGCAGGTTCTTTGCAGCATTGTGCACATCAGCAAGAGTCTGGCTTATTTAAACCACAGAGTGCATACATGCTGCTAGGGGCCTGGATGCTAAGAGTCCTTCGGGCATATTCAAGGTCCTAAACCCAATGCACGTTAAAGAAGCTGCATTTAAACCAAAGGATGTCACTGAATCTAGATCTACAATCACCTCAGCTGTTTATGTGTGTGCATGTGTGGTTTTACATTTGTGGGAAACTGATGATCGCCACACTTGGGCCCACATTTGTCTCTTGATTGAAACTTTTAACATATTTTTCAAACTTAATATAATTTGTTGGTTTGTTTTGTTTTTCCTGCAATGCCTCAGAGAAGAGTCTTACTGTTTGTTGCTAACCGGTGAGCGTCTGTGTTAGAGGAGGGAGGGACAGGCTGGGATGTTCCCAGAATAGCTGCTCGGGTTGTGGCGTCCGTAATAAAAGCAGCGAGAAGCAGTGTTCAACTCAAAGGGTGACATCTCGCTGACTCAAAGCTGATTTCTTTAAATGTGTCTAAATGAACTGAGATAGAGGAGAGACTCTTTTAAAGAAAGGCGTAGTTTTGATATCATACTTGCATTGGAACCTTCCTGGTTTTAACTGAGCCATTTTTAGAAGATGTGGGAGATGCGAAGATGATTCAATGGGAAGGACAGGGTTCACACTTGTGTCTGCATCTACAGCACAAGGCTCTGTGCTGAAGGTCAGGTGAGGAGACGATGTCAGCAACTGTTGATAAGCTACTGCCTTTATATTGTTTCTTTTTACTTCTATCCATTCATTGGTTTTAACCTCGTGAGAACAATCTTTGATTTGTATTCTTTTTTTTCCAACAGAACAAATGTTTTGTTTTTTTAATTTTAATAATGTGTGCCAAGTGAGTCTAACCCCGAGCCCCACCGCTCCTCCTGCTTTTTCTTTTTTCCCCCCACAGGAAAAAGGACAAAAAAAAAGAGGGAATCACTAGTTCTGCTTCACGTAACGATATTGAAGTATTTACCGTTCCTTTGTATGCTGTAATTCTCGGGGGTGGGTGATTTTAAACGCACAACCAGTCATTGTGCAGATGACACACTGGCCAACGCGATTGTCCAGTTTATTCAGGAATGTTGGGTACGTGGCGCCAGATTAATCGCACGGTGCTGCGGTTCTCTGGCCTGTCATTTCCTTTTGCTTTTAATAAACAATCGAGCTGTAATTTCAAAATTCCAGCTCAGTTTTGTACAGAACCACCATATCAGCGTTTCTAAGCTCCTGATGTCAAAAGTCTTAGCTTTAGTTGTGTGTTTTTAAAGGATGGAGAATATGCACATAATGAATGTATCAGTCCTGCCTAATTTCTAGATTTTCTGTTTGTTTTTATGGAAATTATTTGTTTGATGACTTGATTTAACACCCCTCACTCCTTGTACTTCTTAAACTCCTGTCTAATCTGTCTAAATCTGCCCCTCAAGCAAATTGTAATTTATCCTAATGACCAGTTTAATTGATTGATCTGTATTTTTTTTTGTTGGTTTTTTTGTATTTATTACACATATTGAGGCCTGTAAACATTTCTCATTTGAATGGCAAACTCTTTTCTTTCGTTGTTGGAGTGTGTGGTGGGCTAAAATCAGCTTTGAACCTGTGTTTGACGGCGTGGTTCTGATCGGTTGCGAAAGAGTACTGGATGCCTTATCGGGCATCGCTCCTTCAGTTTGTGTTACCATTGAAAGTGTTTGTTATTCATTGCTGGGTTCACAAAGCAGATTACACACACTGTTGTTCTTTCATGTATTTATTTCTGCTTTAGAGTTTAGTCTTAAATAAATTATGTTCTTTAATTTGTCCTTTTTAATACGTCCTTGTAGCTTCATACATAACTTTACACAACTGGGACGTCGGTTAATGATCAAAACTTAAGATGCAGTTGACTCCTTATGGTCAGAAGATCAGACCAAGCTCTGAAAAGTTAAAAGACGACCTTGTACATTTTGTTTTGTCTGATTTTCTGGCCATGCCACCTTCTGAAACTTGTTTCCAGATGACCAAAGATGGAAACTCATTTTTTTACAGGACATTTCTGGTGACATCCCATACTGTAGTAGAGGAACGTGCTCAACACAGACTATACTTTTGTGGACTCTCTCTTCCAAAGGATGCCAGCAGGAACCCTAGAAAGAACAATAAGCATTTTATTATGTGTTTCACTCCCAGTTTAGCTCGTTCTCACAGGCAAATAACTTTTTTTTGGTGATGGAAAAAGGTGTGGTTTCTGGTAAACTGCTAAATTAATAAATTGCTGATGTTTTTATACGCCTTGGCTTTTGCTGCAGAGCTGTTTTTTGTGGTGTGGCCTTCATGATTGCATGGGGGGAGGCGGGGGATACAGAGGCTGCTTCATCTGCACTTGAAGACTGTAAGCACATAAGGTCCTCTGTCCAAATCAGTGCTCCAATTGCTTTGGAAGTAAAAGCTTTCCTCTGCATTTACAGTGTCTCAGTTTTGGATCTTCAAGGTCTTCGGAAAGATTAAGTTAAAAATAATTCTTTTTTTTATTTCTAGCTTCGGATGAGAGTGTTTACTCATACTGTAATTGTGTTTAAGGATCTCTCTAATTATAAAATATGTCCTCGTGTAAGCAGGCATTGATTAAGGCAGTCAATGGCCATCGATTTGCTTTTCTTAGTTTGGGGGTCTCCATTCTTGTGGGAATCGTTATCGGAGTAGATGGAGGGATGAAATGACAAACGCTCCCAAACTCTCTTTTCTCTGGGAACAACATCAGGCCAGTTAATACAGGCCTTGAGTGCCATTGTCCGCATGAGCGGGAAAACTGGGCCATGGCATTCATTCATAGGTAGACAGATCAATAAGACAGCTTCCAAAACAAACCAGTGGAGAGGTTCCTTTATTCCTCTTGAGTGGGTCCTATTCACAGACGTCCCTTCTCCATAGAGCGGCGTGGAGCTCCGATTCAGGAAAGGGAGCAGAGACTCCCCCCGCCACACCCCTCGGTCCCTAACACAGCCAGAAGAACTGTGAAGCTTCTGAAGGGGCGAAGCTATAATAGTGAGCTTTCTGTCCCACACAGACGAGTGATCCCATCCTCACGCTGATTGTGAGATGCGGCCGCCATACTTACGTGATCGACCTGACCTTGTGCCATGAATGGCCTAAAAGAGAGCACTCCACGTGTCTTGAACACTCCCGACCTATTTTTACTTTGGTGGGTTTTTTCTTTTTCTTTTTACATTCTTTATAGCGATACCTCCAAATCATAAGCGAGATAAGAAAAACAGAGGTTCCCTGCTGAACTGAATGCTGATTACTGCTTGATTGTCTGATATCAGCATGAAATAAACATCTTAAATGCAATTATTGTCTTTTTATTAGCATGACAACAACTGGATAACAACAAAATAAATTAAAAACCCAGACATTTCATTTTAACATAAAAACAAACTTGTCCTTAAATTTCACAAAGTCAGGTATTTTATAAGAGACCTTTAAAGACCACATAAGGATTCAAACACTTTTATTGACACGTAAGATAAAAGAACATAAACAGGACAGGAGATTTCAGGCAACTTAATTTATATCGGTTTCAGGAAATCATAAAGCAAAACATTCAGAATTTTTATTCTCTGAGTCACTGACAAGGCAAATAACACAACACACAGAAACCCAACATTCAGGCGTAACGCTGTGGATAACTTTGTGCAGTTTTTCACTGATCGTCATCATTGTTCACGTCCCAGCACATAATTAGTACTCTTTGATAAGCTTTCCATGTACCATGACATAATTTAGTTAAAATTCCACTGGTTACCAGTGCAACGCAATAAAGCGCGAGTGGGGGGACTGGAACGATGAAAATCCTCTGTGCGTGTAAACTACATTTAAATCTCGTCATGGTTAAAAATTTGAGGTCCGCTGCCTTGTGCTAGAAATATGAAACGGCTGACTGCCCTCGTGGTAATCACCACTGCTCCTACATTAATTCATCTCAGATGAGCACTGTTCCTCTGAGGTTTCCATGCTTCATTGTTGTAGGCCTTTAATTAGCAGCCTCCTGATAGACACTATGCCACAGACACACTGCCACAGTATAGCTCCTTCAAATCTGTGTGTGTGTGTCGACATATCATGGGTTTAATGGAATTTCTTCTCTTGAATATTAATGTAAAAAACAGGAATGTTTCACCCCCTTTTTTTATCAATTAATATTCCTATAGTGGAAGAAGATGTATGGACAGATGGACACATTGCCATATTTAATACTGTTGTGTACTACTGAGTTGTAGTATTGGTCTTTTAAGTGTAACACATGGGCAAAATATGCGATTATGAATCTTCTGCCCATTCACTGTACAGTTTTGCATCATCTTTTCTAAGGTGAGCTAACAGATGTGTCAGTATGTTCGTGAATCCGAGACACTATGGCATCTTAACTCACCAAAAGTGAGTGAATTTCATACTCTGTGTCTTGCATATGTAATCCACTCTTTGCGAGACAAACTTTGCTTAGTCGAAGATTAACAGTTCATTTCGAATTAATTAGCAAAAGCTTAATGTCTTGTGGTGAAAAAAAGCAGTGCATTAAGCAGAAATGTAATAGATTTTTTTTCCTAAAGGGATTCACATGAATAAATCAATTAATTATATATTTTAAAAAATTCTTTCTGTGTCCCGTTTTTTCCTCAGGGCAAATTCTACTGTATGTAGATGCCTTAACAATACAAACCAACAGAGTGGACTGCCCTCTAGTGCCACCAGCTGAGTGTGACAGTATGTGGAGCTGAGGGGGGGGGGCGTCTTGGGGGGGGGTGGTGGAAGTGGGAGAGCCTGCTTGTTTGGAGCATTAGCAGAGTGCCTGTTTTTCAGTGCCATCCAATGAGAGAGCACCTGGGTAACTCGTTCACACATCCACTGGAACAAGGTGGAGAATGCAAATGCTCCGAGATCAAGGTTTCTCCTTGGCAGCGGTGCGGCACTTGTTTCTCTCCTTTCATGTCCGAATGATGATGGTGATAATACGAGGGGAGGACAGGCAAAAGATTGAGCAAAAGGGAGGCTGGGGAAGGAGGGTGGGGTGCAGGGGGAGGGATGAGCAGTGGTGATATCTTTGATATGGAATGCTGCATCATATGATATTAGTGTCATTCATGCAGCTTTTTGATTGACACTTTATTAGGAAAATTGTGAGAAATGCACTATTGTCTTCATCTATTTTTCATCTTTGAGTTGCTGACACTCTGATGCACTTTGGCAAATGTGGCGCTCGAACTAGGACAAAGCAGCTGCAAGTATGCATCACACTTTCTTCTTGGGGATTTTATCCCTTCTACTCCAATAAAGGAAGTAATGTAGTAACAAACATTTTTTTTTTTTTACATAATTGCTCCCTTTGTGGTTGAGCATTCACAAATGCATTTATATAAACACACACACACACACACACACACGTCCGCACGCGTAGACTCGCACACGCCACTAAAACCTGCATCACTTTAGCTCAGTGGACCCTGTTGTTTTGCGTGCCTCAGGTCGAACAGAGTTAATTTTCGGAGTTATATTTTATTAGGATGATGATGCACATTGCATTCACGGAGCACTTCAACCTCCAGGTCCTCCCACACATTGCTGTAAAGCCAGCCTATGTTCCTAATTAAGACAATGTGGCTGCGCGCTGTTTTCAGGAACTGAGACTGATTTGAATGAAGGCTGCGAATTCTGAACATTGCTCCGGGTAAAAGCGAGAAATTTATTTTAAGCCGGTCAATTAGCAGAAATGCAATGAGTGGCTTCTGCAGGTTTCCTCACGGATCTATTAAGATTCATAAACATGCAGTCGATGTGTAGTCGTCGAGGTGGGGGGTGGGAGGGTGTCGAAACTATTCACAATCAGAGAATACTGTGTCGTGTTGACTTGGTGGTATATTGTCTAATATTGAAAGGATATTTCAACAGTAATATCTTGGCTGTCGCTGTATGTCTCTAATATAAAAAGGAGAAAGGTTTTGTATATTTACTACCGTGTCACCTATTTTCTGCAAAACTCACTGACCGAATAACCACAAACTAGGTCATTTTCATACATTTTTAACCCCCCTGCCCAAAAAAAGGAAAATCAAAGCACCGCCGTGTTCGGGGAGCGAATTTGAACCTGTTTGCACGGAGATCACACGCTGACATCCTGTTGCTCCAAGTGACCTCTGACCCCTCGCCATGACCTGCATTTGAAGGAGATAGGAAGGTCAGTGGAGTATTTTAGAGTGCTCCCAAGGGAAACCGGGCCCTGGACACTGGAACCCAGCCTCTTTTCACGCACACACAAACACACACCGAAGCTCCAGCCTCCTTTACCACACAGTCTGCTGAGAAGACATGGAAGTGTGAATTTACAAGAGAAATTGCTGTTTGTGAGGGAGACATGGAATACATATTTATGCTGTATATGCTTCAAGACTAGATGTTTTTGCAAAAAGATGTCTGCAAAATTATTTGTGGGTGTGTGTGTTTGCATGCATGCATGCATGTGTGGGTGTCTGTGTGTTTTTCTCCCCCTGTTCTTAAGCAGGCTGCATATACACTCAAGAGACTACCTATGGGAGAAAAAGAAAAGCGAACTTTCCCCCCCTCGTGCAATATTTCACTTAAGAACATGAAAAAAGAAGAAAAGCTATAGAAAAATGTAGTACACTTTCATCATTATCAATTTTGTTTCTAATGAAAGATTGAAAATTATACATCACTTTTAGCACATTATGGAGAAGGGATATAACATAAAAATGCTAAAAAAAAAATTTTGAGGGTATTTCTTTTATTATTCCTACAAAAAGGCTATTATCTGGTAGTGGTGAATGCATATTAAGCAAGAAAAGCAACTATCATTCATCTTCTACAATGCATAGCTGTAAATTATGGCATTATCTCTGCTGCCATAGAGGAGAAGAAAGGAAGGGCCGGGGCGCAGATGAGGGAGGGTGTTAAAAGTAAAGAAAATGGTGTAGTAAAATAGGACAAACCGCTCCACACGTACACACTTCAGCGTGAGGCCAATGAGAAATATAATGCTTGGCCTTATCCATCCGGGCCTGTCAGATTTATTTCCAACATCAAGGGGTTCTCTGCGCTCTCCTACTCCATCCATCAGTGACCTGTCTGGAGGTTGTGGACGAAGGCTCGGGGTGGACGGCTAAAGGAGGCTGGAGGAGGGTGCGCGTATTCCCAGAGTACGCTGTGGAGCGAGGGGGGCATCTAAAGCAGGAACGGTTGCCAGGGCGCACGGGCCTGTGGCATTCTGCTCTGTCTGGCATCCCAGTGTGCAATAGGAGCACCAGTCACCAGTGGAGGTGAAAAGCGCTGTCACAGAGATGAAAGGGGGCTTCCCCCCGTCCTCTGATCTGCGAGAGGAAAAAAATGAAAAAGACAGACGAATATGGGGAGAGCGAGCGAGAGAGCTGGAGAGAGTTTTAGAGAGCGTAAAATCGCTCTCACTGTATTTCATGTCAATATGTCTCACATTTGAAATCCTTATTATAGATTGGGTGTGGGAAAAAAAAGGGATGTGCTTTCTTTGTTGAGGGACATGTTCCATCACACACGAATATTCACGCGTGCACACACCCTTGCCCAGGCGCCTGTGCCACACCACCCACCTCTGTCGTTCTGCAATGTGTAACCTAGCAACTATTTAATTAAAATAGCATCAGCAAGGATAGAGCCCCCCCCCCCGCAAGGATTTCCTCCAATCTCAATGCTCTTCAGCACACCATGAATCAAAAGTGACGCCATGTCTGCCACTATTTTGTACCCTTCACGTCCCCTTCTTTGTTTCTCCATTTGGTTTATTTCCACAAAACTGGCTTGCTTCGGTGACACTTGATTGGTCGAATGTGCCTTATGTCATACATCTAACGCACCCACACCACATCTACGCCTTAACTGGCCAGAGATTTAACGCAGGACATTATTATGCCACAGAGTTGTACAAACAAGGCCATCACCTTTCTGTCCTTCAGAGTAGTCTATCAGGAATAATAGAGCGCTCTCCTCTTCCAGCCCTTCTCCACCTCCTCCTCCTGCTCTTCTTCTTACCCCCTGTGCCTCCTTTTCTCTTTGTATGCCAAATCACAGCATTTCCCGTTTCAACCTAAAAAGAGGCGCCTCTTACCATGCTCTACATGTGTGCCAAGATCGGGCAATGTGGAGCAATTAGAGGAAATGTGAATCAGCTCTGCGCGTCAGCGTACATCACACTCACTGTCACTCAAACCACATCCATGACTCCTTGTCTCTGAGAAACAAACAATGGAGCGATATTCCGGTCTATGGCTGTCAAAACAGAAGGCCCGCTCTCTGTTTTGCTCTCCTTTTCTCTCCCGTGCTCTCCAGCAGCTAATGGATACCCTGATGTGTCACAGAGCAGTGAAGTTATCTATCCTTTCTTGATTTTCTTTAATATAACACTCCATATAGGGCAGGTGCAGCAGAAGGATACACATAGCTCTTTTCACTCGCTCTCAATAGGAAGACCTCTGTCATTACTTAAGAAGCAATGCAATGAAAGCCATAGTAAATGGCTTTAATGATTCAACCTCCAAATGGGTACATTATAGCTTTGACCTCTATCTTAGGTACATTGACGCTTTCCAGAAAAAAAAAAATAAAAAATTACATATTTCTATCTTTTTACATCCCTTTCCTCCTCTTTTCTCACATACACTACTTCCATTTCTGCAGAACCACAAAACTACCCCTGACACTGCAATTCAAACACAGGCATTTAAAAAGGGAAAGAGTTAAGAAATGTAAAAGGATAAAAATCTCATGTGCACTTCTAACAGCCACTGAGAAAAATTGCTTTAAACCCAATGTAAGGGCCTACCGCCATTGAACCATTTCAATAAAATGTATCAGTGAATGAAAACCCTCTCGAGATGAAGAATATAGTGGAATTTGGGAATTTATCCAAGTTCAATAGGAATTAAAACTAAACCAATTTTTTTATTTTTTATTTTTATTTTTCCATGAAGTTATTTGCTTCAAATACTGATATTAAAAAGTTTTAGATTTCTATGAGCCTCTTTGATCCATATGTTGTTGTTTTTTTCAAAATCCGCTTTCATTTTCTGCTTAGAAATCATGAATGTTACATTAATGACCTTTTATATAAAGAGAAAGGGAAAAACATGGGATGCTGCTTAAATAATACATGTAACACAATGATAATGTTTCCAAGGGGTAGTGTAAAATGTTCACGTGTTCATAAATGTACATGTGCATTTTGTATTTCTATGATTAAGTCTGCAATCATCTGAATTCACTCTTGCCCGTAGCCCATATAGCCTGTGTAAATCTCAGAGAATGTATGTTCACACACTGATTTGCATAATAGCACATGATTTTGACAGGCAGGACGAGAAAGAGGGACCCCTTGACATTTTTATAATGGCACTTTACAGGGCAGACAAGGTTGGGGGTAGGGTGGAATATGAGAGGCAGCACTAGTGGAACACAATATAGGCACCTCGAGTGTAACTGGCACTCCTGAAGCTGGACAGTGACCTATGGAACGTGTGAACGTTTTGTTAATCAGAACGGTACGTCTCACTTGAAAATTGCGAGAACAAAAACAAACCAAAAACATAAAGGGTATTTTTATTTTAAATTATAGCAAATTTCACGTGTTTTAGTTTTGCTGTTTAATCCAAAGAAAAACTTTTCTCTTTTTTTTCTGCTGAGCATGTAGAAACAGGCTGTTTAAAATTGCGCGCGAGCTGACTGATGAAGGAAAAGTAGCTCATAATTCGTTAGTGTATCACCTCCGCACTGGGTTACATCTCCGGAGATATTCGTTTTGATGCCCTGGAAAATAATTCTAATTCTTCACAGATGAGAATTTCACATGTCAGGCAAAATAAGCAAGTCTCTCAGAGGCCCTAACCTCGAAACGTTTAAGACTGAACCTAATTCGTCTGTGCTCTGATTGTGGAAATGATATAGTTCATACGTGTTGAATAAAGAATTTTACAAGAAACCTCAGCACGTGCATTTACCACCATGATTGCATCAGTTTGCGTCAAACTGAGTCCCTTGTCGATACCGGCGACATTGATCGAGTTCCCAATCACAGAATGGGGGCATGTATGGCCGATACCGTGGTCTGTGGGAGAGGCCACCAGCAAATTAAAAGGTCACAGACTTCGATGGCTTTCTCTTTGTCCTTGACACACGCCCCTACGTCTTGTCTGGGTGACACGTGCAACAATGCAGTTTCTTTTAGTCGTTCCCAAACAAGCTCAGACAATGCTGCGGCCTAAGGCCATATGCTTTGCCTGTGGCCATCCACAAGTTCCCCCACCCACCCACCCAGCCCCAGCTATTCATCCGTGGGAACGTGGGGTATAGACAGAAAGGGTTGTCTGGAATGAGACCCTTCACACATCTCCAAAGATAATTATTAGTCATATAGTCTGAGACTTGGCAGACACAAAAGCGCCGATCAACAGAAGCCAGTGTGATGTAGCCAGCCACGAGAAAGTAAATCAGACAGGATTGTTTCCACAGTAGTGATGGAGACAGAGCAGACGGCAGCTGAAGAAGAATCTGTAGTTTAATAGATAAAACTACTCTAATGTATTAATTACAGGCTGTTATCTGATTCCATTGTGTGTGCTTTCAATTAAAATTTGAAACGATCTTTTAACAGAACAGTAAGATGATGTTGCTGGCAGACTCGCGTCTTGATTTCACATAATACCCAACAAATGATCTCCATCCTGTTTCTAGATGCATCTGCTGTATTCTGCACTCTTGAGCCCCTATTTTTAAACCTGGTCGCACATCCGTCTCACTCCACGATTCGAATCCCACTCATCCCAACAAGCATGCACACTCTCACACGTACACAGACACCTCATTAAAATGCATAAAACCTGTACATGCACACACACACACAGCCCTGACACATGCATTAATTAGCACACTGGTAACAAGCTAGCCTCTCCATTCACACCCTGAGCCTCTTTCATTAGCATGACAGTTGCTAGCAGCGTCCAGGGGCCCCCAGGCTGCAAGGTTCTCTCCTCTGGGCCCCTGATTAAAGGGTGAACTCCTAGGACGCAAAGCTCCCGATTCCTTTCATCATCGCACCCATGCAGAGTCTCTTGGATGATCCCGAGACCGCAAACTGTCAAGTGTACCTGTTTCTATGGGTCCGTCCCCCTTTTCCATCTCTTTCTCCTACATCTTTCCGTCCTGCATCGTTCCTCATCTCACTCACTCAGACCCACTACAGTGTACTTTCTTCCATCTTGGTCTAATTGTCACCTCACCTCCTATGTCTCTACAGACCCTTATGGGCTTCTAATATATGTATGCAAAAGGGGGAGGCCTGGCTGGTGTCAGTCTTCTCTTTGCACATTGATGCAGATCACAGGGGCATATTATTTCAGGTTGGCTCTTGGATTCACAATGGCAGCCCAGGTGAACCAGAGAAGAGTGCTCATTCTACGAAGGCTTATCCTTATTTCTCACTCCTATAGAACCACCTTTCCCCTTCACAGTGGTGAGAGATCCGGACAGCCTTACACCTGACATACAAGGTGGCTATCATCTCCAGGCCTTGCCCATCAGGGTCTCCCTCATCCAGTCTGGATTTCAAGGCAAAACGTCTCATTAGCCGTGGTCCTTGAAAGAAGGGCACTCAATTTCAAATTCAGTTACACATTCCCTTTGAATGGAACTGGAAGGCAAAGAAGAAGAGAGGGAGAGGGGATGGAGAGAAAGAAGGCTTGGGAGACAGTCTCAGTCGAAGGCTGAGGCCTTGGACCCAGAGGGAGGGAGTGCAGAGAGGGGAATAAGGTCTGCTGAGGCAGCCATAATTTCACGCCATCATTACCTCTATGGGCTGGAGATTTATGCTAATGCTATTTCAGAGAAGTAGTGCTGGACAAAACTGGTTTAGAGGGTCAAAAGGAGCTGTGTAGTTGCCTGTACCTGGTTTTCAGTTGGTTAAGCTAGTATTGCGTGTGGGGGGCTGTTTTGTTTGTTTGTTTTTTAGAGGTCCACTCTGACTAATTTATAGTCTGGGTTTTTTCTTTTTTTGGCCTTTGCCAGATTAAAAGGAAAAGTTTGCCATGGGAGACAACACTCCCCAATCACTCATGTCTTAAATAGACAATGACTGTGTTAAATAAGACACGGTACTCTATTTAAGCTTACCACTAACATCCATTTCATCCGCTCATGTCACTACACTTCTCAGACAAGTCAAAACTCCATCAGAGCTTCACACCAGCCTAGACAGAGGTGAAAATCAGATTTGGCCCCATCCTCTTCCCATGAAGAGCCGAGAGCACAGGTGAACATCTTGCCAGGATTGCTCTCGGCCGAGCGGTCTAAGATTCAAGATTTGGACCCCACAAAGCTCCACGATAGCCTCCTGGAGTTCAAGAAGGCTGGTCGGAGCGCCGCGCAGCAACCGCGTACACCCACTATCAGTCACTAATGATGGTTGCATGGCAGAGGTTACATGCAGCAGGGGGGGCAAGCAGACTTTCCTCCTAACAAGGAACAGTCACAGAGAGAGACAGGTCAGAGTTTGCGAGGGCTGTGCAGATAAGATAACACATCGCGCGCAGATGAAGAAAATGTCACGGCCGGCCTCTTCTGCCAGAGCAGAGCGAATAATTAGGATCGGTTGATGTTATTAAAAATACACAGGGGTTCTGATATCCCGCAACACTCAACAAGACGCAGCAGCACAGAGGGTGCAGCGCAATAATGTGGGAATCAATTAGCGCTGACCTTTCAGCACGTTCTCATTCTGACCTATCGATCATGACACCTCTTGATCCTTCTTTTCACCGCGTTCTGATGCAACTGCAGACATCAGAGATGAGATCAGTGACACAGGGTCGCACCACAGTGAGACAGAAGGTGGCGGATGGATAGTTATCACGAGGACCACCTGTCACTCCTCCAGCCTTCCTTCGTGAACGTCATCACTGACAAGCGCCACAGGAGGTCAGGCCGTGATAAAGCTGAACCTGTTAGTTAAGGGTAATGACACAGGAACTTTAGATTTAGCCTTTAACAGGTTTCAGAGCAAACACTAAAAGCTATTTTGACATTGTAAACAGGGGAAGTTCTTCTATCTGCACCAGGGGTGTCAAACATAAGGCCCAGGGGCTAGAAGGAGCCTGACAAAGATTCCAGTCCAGCCTGTTGAAAAGATTTGGAAAATATGAAGGAGGGCCTAAATTTTTTAACTCTATTGTTATAAGTTTAACAGCTTTTCCTGCTGATAAAGATCTTGCCCATATCTATTCATACTACATACTTAAAATGTGTTTTACAGTCTACTATAGAAATTCCAGTTTTAACAAAAGGAAAAAAAAACTTTATGCTTTATAAATATGGGACAAAGTGCACCAAAACATGTTCTGTAATTTTACATATTTATCATGTAGAAAAACTGAAATGTGCTGTAAATGTCTTCATACTGACAGAAAGTGGAGTTTCACTCATTTGGCCCACTTAGATCAAAGTGGGCTTTATGTTTGACATCTGAGGTCGACACCATCAGCTACACCTGGATAATTACACAAGCATGACTATTATTAAAGTATTTGTTAAATTACATCATTCAGGAATAATAATACGGAATATATATTAAAAATAATAATAATGTGTTACAGATCAAGACCAGCGTTTCAGTACAGTGTGCCCATGTTCTAACATTTACGGCTCTAACTGCTTTTTGTCACTTTTAAAAGTTGGAGACACACTAGTACCCAGCAGCCGAGCGCACATCAAAAATCTGTTTCTGCTTTGTTAAGAATACAGCGGAACTTTGGACAATCTCCCTTGCTGATTATTTTAAGTGATGCATTTTCATGCACATACCGAACAAAGCTTTTCATGTTGGGCCGAAGTCATTTGTCACTTGCGGGGCCTGGATTGAGCGCTGAGGACGTCTGCGTGACATTTGGCTTCTCTATCAGTATGTTTTACCCACTGTATTTCTCCGCTTTTGCACAACCGACTGCCAATCAAGATAAGGCTATACATTAAGTAGATGATTTGATTTTCAGGCAGAAGAGTGCTCTTCACCTCCGGATACTGATACAAATTTGTGGAAGTGTGTATACTTTAACATAATGGCTGTCAAAAGTCAATTTCTCCCTCCTTAAGCCATCTCTCATTGCTGCAAATCGAACTGTGCCACACAGACAGAAATAGAGAGAGAGAGAGTGAAGAAGAAAGTGTGTCGGTGCTGCAACAGCTGCTGTCTGTTAGCAGTACGGGAGGGTGAGCACTTTTGCCCTACGGCACACTGCAGGGGCTAAAACGTTCCTCCACATCTACGCAGGCAGCTAAGAGACTGGAGGCATACACGGGATTACATCCTGTGCTATTGCCCTAGGCAGTCACCAGGAGAGGCCCTCACACATACTGCAAAAGCGCGCGCACACACAAACACACACACACACACACAAACATGCAACATAGTAGCAGTGAAGTGAAGCCACATAAATGCTCACCAATGTGCACAAATTGCTAAATTGTGTACTTACTGCATATTCTAATTTTTTAAAACACACACACACACAGGCACACACACATCTATCGTAAGGCGCATCCACATTTTGATTTCTTTTGGTCATCAATGACACTTCATATGAGACTCTTTTCCTGAGGCAGTCTGCAGGTTACTAAATAAAAAAAGGAATTCTCACAGGAAGAAGTGAGTGTGCGACTTTTAAAAGGGTTTTATTTGAGGAACACTTGATACAAAGTTCAGAGACTTACTTAAATATTGTGAAAGCTGTATATCAAGTACCAAATTAGGACTAGTTACTGTATCTGTAATGCAAGAAGAGAAAAAAAAAGTAGTTTCCTCCCTGTGTTGCAGTGCCCAAGGTGACATATCTGCCTCCTTTACAGCTCAGAGACACACCACAAACTCACACATACATTCACACACACACCCAGCAGGAGTTTGGTGGTGAACAGATGAAAGTATCTTGCCTGCACTTTTCTTGGCATTGTGCAGGAGGGCCCAGGGGGGGTGTTCTCAACTATCTGGTACATATACAACACTCCTCAGACAATCACACACAACCGCGCAGAAGCAGAGTAGTGTGGGCTATATATTGTAAAGAGAAAAAAAAAAAAACTTTCACTAAGTACCAAAAGGTCAAATCGGGTCAAAAAATGTGCACTAGTTAGTAACTCGAGCCAGGAGAGAAAACTCATTTCTACATTTTAAACACATACTCATTATGTAAGAAACTGTCCCCAGCGGAGGGAAAGATTAAAATCCAGCGTAAAGATTAAATTCCTTGGCTGTGATTTCAGGTACAGTTCAATATTGCACATCTTTGAAATGAATCCTCATCCTGGTTTAGGTGAGTTTATGCCTCACCTTGCACCTTTTGATGTGTTCTCATCCACGCTCAAAGAGAGATATAAAAAGAAATGTCAGAAACATTTCTCTTACTCTTTCAACCCTTGTGCCCATTAACAGTTAGTGCTCGGAGTAATTGTGATTTGAATGTAACCCCAAATCTGTTTAATGAGAATAATGATCCATAGAGGGAGCACAGGTAAAGTGCTTTTAACGAGAGGGCCCTTATTTTACCAGACGGAGAGGAGCAGAGAGGAGCGGTGCTGCCATTTCACTTTCAGCTACAAAGCAGCGCTTCAAATTGTGCAGACGAGACTTCATTTGCTCTTATCTGAGAGTGTATAGGTCCTCCAGAGTGAGAGTGCACGGAGTGAAAATGTGAGGGGATGGTGGGTGAAGATGTATAGAGCGCACAGCACCACGGAGAGATGTGAAAACTCAAATTAGCTGAATATGAGAAACGGAGGAAGTTGTTAGACATTACAGCTGCACGCTCAGGAGCGCCGGCTCCACAGTTATGTCCTTCTCCAGACAAACCTCGAAAGATATTCTGTCGTGAGGAAACAGCTATGATATTCATTTCACTGGGACTCTATACATAGACTTTACATTAAGGGTGTCAAACATGTGACCCAGTGGCCAGAACTGGCCTACCGCCTGGCTTTGTAAGCGCGAAAATTGCAGCGAAGCTATTAATAGTTATGATTTTTCAATAAGATACAAGACATTCACTGTGAGATGAATATAGCTTCACTACATATGTACCAAAATGTATGTAAAGTTAAACACATTTGTAGATCTTGATAAATTGTTTACATAAAAAAAAACAACAACAACAATATAATATATTTGTTTAGTTTATTTGAAGGTTTTATACTTTGTGTAGAGCCACTATGCTCTGTTATGAACATGTAATAAGACATAGTATTGAAAAATAAAAATATTTCAGCCTATTTTACACGTGGTTCATTAAATTTGAATGTCTATTTTTAGCTCATTGAATTAAAAGAAAGGTAAGTGATTATGCATTCATTTAAAAGTAAGTTTGATGCACCTGTGTATCATATATCATAACATAATCATTTGAGGGTTCTTAGTATCCCAGTAAATGTGTTTGCATTACTGCAGTGTAGCAGCCATCACCACAAACCAAGTGTTACATCTACTAAATTTTAAAGAACAAAAATATACATTACATACATTACATGAAAATTGTGTCTCCACTACACTTACACACATTTTGCTACTATAACAGAGAAACCGATAAAGCATAACCAAGCATTGTTCTTTTAATTCAGCCGCTTCATCCTAGTGTGATGTGGTTATCGTTAAAACATTTCACTGCTTTATATTAAACCTCTATACCATATATTTTATATATAAATATATTTATGCTATTTTTATAGTGAAAGCTCCATATATTGAAATGAAACATTTGCCAGCAAACAAAAGTCTGGCTGTTTCTCTATGATGAGCTCTCAAATCAATATATGTATATAATTACGTGCTTTATCTGATTGTTGGGGTTATCCTTCAATATTGTGTAGTCTTTACCTTACAGGATAAGGTAAGTACGTACGTACGTAACTAAAACTTTTTAAGACAAGAATCTATTACAAAGTGTTTTACAAGGGTATTAAAAATACATCACACAGAAACACCATAATTCACAAGAACATTATCCAAACGCCTGTCGAAATAGATGTGTTTTCAGCTGTGTGTGTGTTTTTTTTAAAAGAAGCACACTCACTGGTTTTCATGAATTGGTGTTATGAGGGGAAAAAAACTGGATTGGACTGAATTGCAGTGCCTTTGGATTGATTTTCATGTTGTAATAAAACCAAACAGATGACTTAGCAAACTCGTCATTTAGCAGTCACCCTTGGTAGAATTCCTGGACTCGAGGATCAGGATGCTGAAGACCTCTAGGAAAAGTCAGTACCTTTATCAAGCCCTGACAGCTACTACCGTACATAAAAAACAATATCAAATAATGAAAATAATGAAATCAAACAGATTTATTAGTGAGCCCTAACACTCAGTAGAGTTCCTGGAATAGGGGCCTAAAATGTGTAATATTAATTATTTTCTACTGACAGTGCTGGCCTCACCTGGGCTACAATGTGGTATTGGTGTTATTGTGACACTGAGTTGTGTGTCCGAGTGGATGCATGTGTGTATACAGATACGTGCACCAGTTCAATTCAATTCAATTCAATTTTATTTATATAGCGCTAAATCACAACATAAGTCGCCTCAAGGCGCTTCATAGTGCATCTTTGTGTTTTTCACTTCAGAGGAAAAAAACTCAAAATTATAGCAATATAGTGCAATCTGTGCTTCAGTCATAACAGATGTAAATATATATATCTCTGTGTGTGTGTGTGTGTATATATATAGCCCTGTATATTTTAGTCAGTGCCATCCTTGTCTAAATCTCCTGGTCTTCCATTACCCAGGGATAGAAATCCTACTGAGGAACTACAGCCAACTTGAATGCCCTCCCCCTATACAACAAAGCATCTTGGACAAGAGAAATACTGCAGGAAACCTTTGAGGTTGGATTGAATGAATGAAAAAAGAGAAAATGTCACCAATTCCATCTTCGAAGATTTGAGATAGAGGGTCTGACAATGAAGGTACATCAAAGGGAAATGCAGACCCCACAGTCTTCAAAAGGCACCGTGAGCACATGCAGGGTTATTAAATAGATGAATATTGACAGTGGTTTTCCTATTTGAGGTGAACGGAACCTCAGCTATCTCCACAGATCCAACAGGACCAAGGAGATGGCAAGCGCAGCCTGGAGCTCTCCACCTCCTAGCCATTCACAGCAGCCTTAATTGACAGGCGAAACCGTAGAACGGCTCATCCCCCACCCTCCCCTTCACCTTAACCCCACCCCCTCACCCCACGTCCACCCCCCGCGCAGCCAACTTTGCCCACTGGACCAAGCTGCTGCTGCTGAGCCAATCGGAGGATGTTTTGTTTGCTGAACTCCGATACGTCCTTCAGCACTTTGGCCCCATTCATCTCCCCAAACAATCCCCTTAAGAATTTAACTGGTGGGCAAACACACAGCACATGGGTAATGAAGGGGGCACCTTGGCTGTCTGTGTGAATATTTACCCTGCCATCAAAGGAGGGGCATGCATATAAATCTCTGCCTGCACTCCCAAGTTCAGGTTCAGGCTTTGGGAGTGCGGGAGGCGAAGCGAGAAAGACGGCTAGTGAATAGTCTTCAGATCTCACAGCCTATGGGATGTGATAGAGCTTTAAACGTATGGAATATGATAGCAAATTAGCTTGGTTTGTAACTCTGCAGGCACACAGAGGTTGTTTAAAATGTCAGATCCATGAATAAATACATCTGAAAATAAAATGGCACCCTCCCACGCATCAGGACTGCTCAACAAGAAATACTGTAGTGCATCCAAAGCAGCCAGGACTTCTTTTTTTTTTTCATATCTAAAGGTTTTGTGGCCTCATCCCGCAATGAAAATGAAACAAAGTTTGGTTTTGAGTTTGCGAGAAGTTGTGACCTTTTCTGCGATGTTCTATTCAGTTGTTTAACACCTGATAAACCAGCGCGATTCCATTGTTCAACACCTGATAAACTCAATTCGAAAGGGGCCAGGAAACAATTCTGCTAAAGAGAGCAGCAAGAAAATAGCTGCAATCAGCCACTAGATTGCAATGTTTTGTCTCCGATTTGGAAGAGTGGAGAGATTCTATCAGGCCAGTTCTTGTGGCTGATATGCTACTGGTAATACGTTCAGCCCAGGTAAACTCACAATGGGATGAATGGACATTTTATTGAAACTTTTATATATAGCATTCAGGAACCGGCATGGTCTGCTGGAGACAAACAAACTGTGCTATTCGCTTTTTCTTCATGTGTAAAAATTCCAATCTTTACCTGTTCTCTTCCTCTCCTCCGTCAACCTTGAGCAATATGTATGTGCACCATTAGTCTTTGTTAGGAAGAAAACAATCGTGAATTAAATGGACTAAATGGAGTTGTGATGAACGTAACAAGCAAACGTTGTAGAAACGAGAAGAAATAATAGAACAGAATTTTTTTCACATTCATAATATTCTCTGGCGATGACCTCGAAAACAATGTAAGATGTATTTTTTTAATTTTAGTTTAGTTTTTGTTTATAAAAACAAAACGGCTGCCATTCTTAACCACGCATTCAAGAGGAAAAAAGGAGGAAGAGACGTGACACCATCCGAGTGACTCTCCCTCAAGATCCTCAGCTGCTCCTACCTTTGCTCTCAGCGCTAGTCATGTGTGTATCCGTGTTATGTAAGGCCATCCTTTCTTATTCTTTTCTCAATGCTGGCAAGCTCTGAAATTCTCACATAAAGAATATTAAAATAATTTAGGATTTGTAGACAATCCCAAACCTTCGATGCTGGTTTCTACCATTGCTGATTCATCATTTTCAAATCTTTACACACTTTTTTCCTGCACTGGCCAAAGCTACGTAAAAGCCCTGTGACATCATTGATCTTCCTTACCCAATAATATAATTAGCCGATAATATAATCAAAAGACCAGAATTTATTGCCGTCGAGTAAAATATTCATTGTGATATTCATATATACCTGCTGAGGTGTGGAGTCACCCACACATTTTCTCCCTCTTTCTCTCTCACACACACACATACGCACACACACGCACAAACAAAGCCCTTTATACAGTCTTCCACACCAACACTCCTCTTGGGGCCAATACTGCAATACTGTGCTCCAAAGCCCTTTAGAGGGGCAGCAAGCCGGAAAATGACCCCATGCTGTCCCCGCTCGTCTCAGCCCCGCCTGGTTACGCCCGTTTCCCAGGGACCCGCTGAGGGTCCAACGCCCCTAGGCCTCCCTCTCACGCCACACTACCTCCCAGGGCCAAACGTTAATGGTGTGGGGGGGAGGAGGGCTGCTCCATGGACAATGGCTGCCAGGAAACGTGGGAAAGAAATGTCACAAGGCTCTCTGACAACCGAGGTTCGACCCCCTGACCTCAGGGGCTGGTCCCACTGGGCCTCTTTATGTAAACAGAGGGTCTCCAAAGAAAAGAAAACCCTACGCTAATCAGATTCATAACCCGTGTGAGAAAATGTATAGAAGCCAAGGTGTGATGGACTTAAGTCTTAACTGGTGGCTGCTTATTAGTATATTCTTTTCTTGCATCACGTTTGTATTTACAAACTGCTGCTGAATATGTTTATACTTTACTGCAATCACTGGTTCAGTATTGTTTAAATATAACACTGGAAATGCACTGTAGTCTTTAACTGGGGTCACTGGAGTCATTAACAGGCTGAGGACAAAAAAATTTACAAGAGCCTGATGTTTGAACTCCTTGTAAACAGTCCTGGTCATTTAACCTCTGACCTTTCAACAGTGTCTTCTCAATCTAGCCACTGCCTCTCTCCATATGGTCAAAGAAGGTCAAGTGAGGGTATGGTCAGCCGCACTTGCCCTCAAAGATTTTGGTTTGAAAGGGCCGGAGTTACTGGGTGGACACAGGCAGGGTGGTTACTGTGTAATGGTAGGGGACAAATTGCTGTGCAGTGGGGGTTAAGGAGAAAATGAAAAACCCAGACCCCCTTGCAAAGTGTTGCTGGTGAGAATGGTGTTTCTTTGTCGTCGTGCCACAGAGCTCACACCATTTAAATTCTTTTAGGTGCGACTGTTATTGGTTTGCGTAAAACATTTCACATTGCTTCAATTGTTGGGCTTTAAAAATTGTAAAAATTTTAGATTTGCGCTCTCGATTTTTTTTAACAAGATTGTTAAAATCCCCCCCACCCCACCCCACCTTACATTAACATCTTACCAAGTAATTCCTTTAAATGACAGTACCTCTTCAGTCCCCAATAAACTAGTACTTGTGTTTTCTTTTTCACGGGTCATGTAATTATCGTGATGGGCAGTGAGGCAGCTGGTCATCCTATTTACAGACAACGGGCCTAATCTGTTTGCTTAAGACCCTTGACGTGGTTCTATTGGTGACCGCATTGTTGCAGGAGCACATGTGCGGGTCAGACCACTATGGTCACTAGAGGTCAGAGTTCGCAAACCAGACACTATAACCTCATTCCCAGGAGACGCCTGCTGATGAACTCCCAGGCTAGTTAATGGACATCATTGAAAACTTAGGCCTGACAAGTTAAGGATAGGTTAGGTTTAGGGCTCAAATAAGTACCAGCATGGGGTTTAGTGAGGTTAGGTTTAGGATAAGTTTCACAATGAAATGGTAATTTTCAGTCAATAATTAGGACCAAAAAAGCAAAACAAATGATATCAAATAGTGGTTGTAGCCACAGATGCACTTATATGCATTAGTGCTGTGCGCACCTGTATCATAACAGCAGTTGCACATGTCCATGCTTAATAACAGTCAGATGTACAAGCGACCTTGGTGGACTGTGATGTTACAGTACAAGCAAATACACTGGGTCTTCTAGCAAGTAAAGCAGTTAAACCAAGGAATCCCCAGTCCAGCACCAGTTAACTCAAAGGACTATGATGGAAAGCAGTGTGGAAGCAATTTGGCAAGAGGGCAGTCATTTTCACTGCAGAACTATGAGTGGGAAACAATAATTAACTCTCGTGATAGGGTCTTTAGAGGGACAACCTTTGAGGATTATCTTCTTCCATCAAGGATAGCAAGGCTAACAGTTATGCATGGAAATAAGAGGCCAACATTTCCTGACCACTAGCTACATTCAGAATTAGCATCTTAATATGTGTTTTTTATTCATATGCACATTTTTCACTGTACTTTTTATTTGAATTAGCAATGAGTCGGTTATGTTATCCATCAAACGCATCTACGAAAACTTCCTGCACTTTCCGCCGCTGGCACTTTCCACCTCATTCCTGCCTTCTTGTCATCTCAGCCATCAGTGTCCGCACCACCACCGTGACAGCATTCAAACCCAGAACCTACGCAGCTTATGAGCATAGATGAGATACTGCATTGTCCCGCAGCTCCTTTTAACCCCCATGATCATAAATCTGCCTGCATGGCCTGTGATCGTTTATGAGCACTTTACATGAAGATCGCTCTCACAAACAACGCCCTTCAGCTAGTAATGAAAGCCAAGGATCAAAGCTGAAGATCAATGTCAGGTTACAGGATTCGTGACAGGGACTGTTTTCATGCATATGATCCCATACGTGATGAGGATCTCCAAGAGATCTTGTTTATATCAGAATGTGAGACACAGCACATTGACACAGGGTGGTTAGAAGTAAAAAAAAAATGTTTTTCAAGCGTCGGTGAGGCCAGCCGAAAAACGGGCAAAGAAAGAAATGATTACTAGTTTCCGTAAACTGGGAAATGCTTTGGCCCATAGCTGAGGTTAAAGGTTAAATGGTGGGGTCAGACGGTCATGACTCAATGTCTAGAGCTTTCTTAGATCAATAAAAGGCTGTTGAAGACATGGATGAATTAATGAAGGGAAGTATCACAGGCTCATTGTTTCTACTTTAGAGATTAATAATGCAACTGCAACCAAATTAAAGAAAAAAAAAATGTAAATATATGAAATATTGAAAAGGTCTCATAAAGGTATACAAAATAAACCATTTGATTTTTAATCTGTGCTAAAAGTCACACTTACATAAAAGGTCATTCTACACTGAACTCATCTAAAAGTTGCTTTGAATTTAGCAGCAAAATATGCCCACAGTTAAGTTGCTCCGTTTCTTTTGCTTCCTTAAAATCTTGACAGCCTGACTTTGACCTACTGTGACCTTGCTCTTCCCTGGCTGCGCCTAGGCAGGTAAGGTTTCAGATAAGCACTCTGCTCTTTGGCCTAGGCCACAGATTAAAACTCGTGTCCCCTTTGCCCACTTTCATCTATAGCCAGCTGTCCAACCAAGCATACCCTATGCCTCCTCACCCTGCTTTCTCTCATCCTCTTCCTCCAACAGCTTCTGCTTTCCCTCTCATGCACGGGGGACCAAGAGTGGCATGCAGGGACAAACTGGAGACCTTACAAAAAACAAAAAAAAAGAAGAAGAAGAAAAACAGGAGGGGAAGGACGTTGAGGGGTGGGGATGGTGAGGAAGAAAAAGAAGCGAGGAGAAAAAGAGAAATGCACATTGTACTTTTCAAATGGATGGGAAATGATTCGCTAGGATTTGCTGACAATTATACGGTGGGGTTTAATCAATTCGGACCATTCACAGCGTGGAGAGGGCTGATCCCCCAGTACAAAGGCACAGACCGTGGGAGGGCGGTACCTAGGAAAGCGCCGGCCTGGTGTAAGTAACATGAGGCAACACTCCCCTCCCCACACATTGCACCGCAGCATATGGCTCCTCTCTGAACTTATTAGCTGGCGGATTAAGGCCAATCGCAGAGACCAAAGGGCCTGTGGCTGCCTCTGTTGCACCCTCCCTCTCCCCTCTTCACCCCCAGGAATGAGGCTGACTGACAAGGGGCATTGTGTTAGGCACCTAGATCGCCCCACCTCTCACTTACCCTGTCATACAGTGCAGGTTGATGAGGTTATTTGGTAGCAGGAGCAGAATCTAACCATTAACCATAAAGTAGTAGAACATATTGTGCATAGGCTTAGAAATTACTCCCTTATATGTATCCCAGCAGCTACCTTCAAACATCTCTACATCATATTTCATCAAATAAAATAATCTTACCCTTTTCCCTTGACCAATATATGGTAATACTACCTGCAAATTAGCAAGCTGCTCGGCTATGGAGTGGATTAAAAGCACCTGAATGTGAACACACAGATTAGCCCTGTAGATATGAAGTCTAATTAGCATCTCATTGCAACTCGACATGCAAGCTCAACATGAGTGCAGACATGCTGAGAGAAAAGGCTCCATTGGACAGGGGTTGATTATAGGTCCATTATGCACAAAGTACTTAGTGATGGGCTGAGAGTAGGAATTAAGAGCTTGATGGCTACTGTGAGGGGACCTGGGTGAAGTACAGGGGTGTTAGCAGTCAACAGGGTCTTGGGTCTACAGGAGGCCAAGACTGGGGGAGGCTATACAGTAGTCTCTGGTCTTCCTGAGTATTCATGGAGAGAGATTTGACAAGAGAAGAACCCCCTATTTAAGCCCTCATTTGATCTGGAAAGCGGCAGGTGATCTTCTGCCTCTTTTTTGTGTAAGACCACAGGGGTTTGCCGACCCCTTGTGACTTGTCTTACCTGGCGCCCCTCAAGACACCTCATTTAGGGAGGAAGAGAGAGGCTAATTCAGTCCTCGGTATCCACCCACTGCACAGCTCCACCTGGCCACAGGGTTGTGGGTCAGCTCTACACTGAGACAGCAGGGATGCTAGAGGCCTGCTTTACTAATCCTCTCACATACTGGGAGGTGTTGAAGGACCCAAAGGTCAGAGAGAGAGAGCAGAGAAGCCATCTTCCTGGTTCATTTAGACAGGATTAGAGGGCCAACAGGGGTTGGCCTTCAGGAGCAAGGCCCCTCGTTCGGAGATCATGAAGGCATTTCTGTGAAAAGCACAAGAAGGCCCAGCTTTGGTTTGCCCTCCCTGCTGAGACCACCTGTGACCTCTGACCCCACAGAGATCCACAACGAATGCTGACAAGTGTGACAGCAGTGAGTATATCACAGATGTTACAGCTGATAATATGCAGAATGTTTGGTGGCAAAACTGTTCTTCATTATACGGTTATCTCTATATGAAGGTTTGTTTGTTTGCTTGCTTTTTCATTAGACAGAAAGCAAGGATTTGACCTTAAACGTGAGGGGAAGCTTTGTTCTGTACAATTATTCTGTATTCCTTATGGAGTGGGGTTGGGGTGGGGGACTGTACCTTCTTTACATACTGTATAAAGCAAAAAAAGTCTGCTTTTTCCTTCGATGCTACAGGGAATGTCTCTGTAACAAAAAAATCACAGATCCAAATGGGCATCCTAATAGTCAGATTTTTTCCCCCCCTGCATCTCCAAATGCACCCACCTCAGCCCAATCAACGCTTTGTGTCTCACCATTTCTGGCACTCTGACACCTCTGAGAACACCCCCAGAAGCCTGGACTTGCTCATCAAAAGCTCTTCTCACAACAAAATTAACCACAGCGCCGGCGAGAAAAAAACATTTTATCTGTGAATGTATTCAAAGCTAAACAAATACAGTAAGAGGGATGGACATTGGACGCACATCGACACAAAAAATATAAAATTCCAATCATCGCTAGGAAACACACAGACATAATGTGTTCACATTTTAATGCCTCCCTTTAGTGAATAACAATCACATCAGATAACACTTAATGACCCTGTCAATGATAGCCACATTAAATGCTTGTAATGCTCAAGAGCAGTTAGCAGAGGCTATTAGATAACCATAGTGATAAAACCTGCAATAGTGTGCAATGCAAGGCCAACTGTTAGCATTTTAGATTAGCTCTGCGCTGAACCTTTGGGTTCATTTGGCTGCATTTGTGTCCATTATCGACTGAATAAGCAGATCGGGCTGGCAGGGATCCATTTTTCTCCACACACCGTAGCTCTTTATCTTTGTCTGAGCTCACTCAAATCACGTTAGCCAGTCAAATCAGGTTAGCTCCTCTTTAGCATCAAACGCACTTCTAATTCAAAGCATCACTTCATCGACACCAGGCGTGTTGGCATGCCAGAGACAGAGTTGTCAGTGCCTCTGCACTGATCCACATCCACCAGGGTCAGACAGGCTGGGATACCGAGCCAATCTGTCTGAGTGTGCGTGTGTGTGTGTGCGTGTGTGTGTGTGTGTGTGTGTGTGTGTGTGTGTGTGTGAGGAGCCGGAGTTGGACTGAGATATTTTAGGGTTGGATGAAAAGAGTTACTGACAATCTGGCAGCCCTTCACAATGACATGTGTGTTTGATGGTACACACAGCCCATCATCGGCTTCCGTGACCCAGTGCTGTCACGGGGGGTCGAGTGCGTGACAACGTGCTTCTGTTTGTGCTGTGGAGGACTACAGTTTGTTAAGGGTGGGTTGGTGGGGGCAAGGACAAGGGTGGGGGTTGAGGCTGACAGGGGTTGTGTCGAGACTGCCAGTCTTGTGCTTACCGTAGGACCTGGAAATACAGTCATCGTAAGAGTTTGTCATAACACTGATTATCAGACTTATCCAGAAAAACAAATAAATCAGAGCAATTAAATAATGTATCTGTATATCAAAATTACTTTTTTTCCCTTTTTCACAGCACAATCCTTTCATTTTTAATCCATATGTTACTCATTACATGGACTTTCGTTTGTGACTGGCAGCAAATTCTCGTGAAAAGTAGAATTCTAGGGAGAGATTAATGTCATGTTCTCTCTATAATAAATCACCAGGGTGAATGCAGTACCTAAGTGGAACACAAGACCTGTATTTCATAGCTTCGTGCAGATATCAACAAACCCTGCTTGTCCCACTGCCTGCAAGGACTACTAACATCCAAAAGCAAAAAGTTTCTGAAGCACAAAGTGGTGCACCAGGTGAAAGAAATACAGACTCCCAGTTAGAAGTTTAAATTTAATTTCATAAGCCTGAGGCCACATATGTCTCATATAAAACTAAAAAAAGCATAGTCTACACATAAGTCTCAGGACTTGGGAATAGGTTTTGCAAGAATAAAAGCAAAACTCCTACAACTGTGTTTAAAAACATAGCACACCATGTGCTTCTTCACCATGCTAGGAGATGCTAATTCCTTATTTTGTACTAGTGTCTTTTCCCGGTTCAATTCCTTTGATTTTGCAGTGGCGAAACTGTACGCATGGCCTAACTACGGCTCGTGAAAATAACTGAGTTGCATATTGTTCTGACTCATATACATGCCAGGAGGTGGAGTCAGGTATTGTGATTGCGTGAGGCTAATAACAGTAGAGTGGGAGGAAGAGGTGTACATAAGAAGTTAAAAAGGCTATAAGGCTTACAGCAGGCGTAGGCGTACGTCTGGGTCTAAACGTGTGTGTGTGTTTGCATGAGCATACAGTGTAAGTGCAGGCACTATGTGGTACAGTAACCCTGCACTGATAAATGTGTGGGATGTGAGGATCGTTGTGGAGCCCCAAAGCCAATCTGTCCAGGACCCTCACAGCAGCCTGAGGGCCTCCTTAGTGCCTTCCTCTACCTGTCTGTCTCTATTTTTTGCCTTCCTGCTACTCAGAGACTCCAGGAATGTCTGTGTGATGTTTTTTCTGGTAGTTTCCAGTCTTTGAACACATTTTTAAATGAAATATTGCAAAATTAACATGCAGTTATTTGAAAAAAAAACAAAAAAAACCAAAACTGCACAGACTGAAAATATTAATGAATAAATATTAGCTTGCAATTTGATTAATTATGCATCGCTCCTATTTGATCAATTTGACATCTTCAGCAGTATCGTTCACTTAATTCACACATCTATAACTGTTGTTGGGACAAAGCTCAAAAGCAAAAATAACAAGCAAAAAAAAAAAAAAAGATAAAAAAGATTCACCTCTTCCAGCCATCGCTACCATTATTTTGCCGCCACGTCCATCGTTAACAAAAGCCTTAATTTCATGAAATTCCCTTCAGTGTCGGATCTGTGAATGAGCTGCTTTGCTACAGTACTAAGAACGAAACCTTTATGACAATCACTGCGCTGCAACACTGTAATAACTCAGATGCATCGACAAATAGACATTACAAAATCTGTGAAATATACATGACACGGACGCTTTATAAATGCAATTTTTTTTGCATTTGAGCAGATGAGTGGTGGAGTACACATATCTGGAATCAAATAAAGACTGTGTGCGGGAAGGAAAAGAGTGATGCGGAATCAGTGTGTGACGGAGCTGAGCAGCAGAGAGAATAAGGTGGTTTTGATCAGGAGTTTCTCTGGGATAATTGTCAGGATCTGCTGTTTGGAAGATGACTGACAAAAGGAAAAATATGACAGTGGAATTTGTTAAGGAAGCATGAAAATGTGTCAAACATCCATCAAACAAAGAAATGCAATATTTATGGGTTCAAGAAGACCCCCCCCCCCCCCCCCTTTTTTTCCTCTAGATGCACACACACGCATATTGTTAAAGCCTTCTCAGCGTCTTCTCCACAAATCATTTCCCATGTCGTCATGCACCTCGCTAATGTTCTCTCGTAAAAGGATTAACATGCAAAAAAGGCTGTTTACATAACAATGACGAGCGTGAGCGTTTAAAAATCTTCAGTCGAAAGCCTGATTATGATAAGTGTGTGAAAGTTTGCACAGGCTAAAGGCATATTTGGGATACAGTTTTATTCTTTTATTACAGGAAAACAACCCCAATTTAACACAAATTAATCACTTGAAGTTAAGCATTAAAAAAAACTCCACTGCACTTTATAATATATATATTTCAAACACATTAAAGGTGTATGCAATCCTATATCTCTATTTAATAGATTTTAAGCCAAAGAAACGTTTTTTTTTAATCATCTCCTTTTACTGTGTTGACATACACATTTACGGATATGCATACACAATCCCAATGTGCACGTCTACAGACACTACAGAAAGAAAGTTTTGTTGTCTTTTCTTAGAAAGCCCGTTGATTAATTACAACTATCAGCCTGAAGACCTCCTGGTATGGTTAGACAACCTCTCCTCCCTAACCCTTCTCTCTTTTTCTCTAACACACACACTCACTCACACGCACTCTCACACCTACTAAGAAAACAAAACCCCACTAATCATTTGAAGCCTGTGCTTTGTAGGTGGGGCCCAGTCATTATCAGGCCTCAGCAGTGCGGGTTTTTGTTGGTTTTAGTTTTGCATCCTCAATCAATCGCTAACAGGAAGAGCTTTAATCAGGGTTTTAATGCAGCAGTACAAGAGGTGGGCTGGCCCATTGTCTGGGTCTGAAAGGCTGATCAGAGGGGAGTCCTCTCACGTTTCTTTACATTCACCTGCTGGGCCCTATTGGGTCTCTTTCTGAAAGAAAGGGACAAGGGAAATGAATAAAGAACACAGGCAAAGTGTGGGTCTGCTGAACCAGCCTATGGGTTAATCAAGGAGCTACTTGTCATCTCCACAGAGTCTCACAGTTCTGGCGGTTAAGCTCGCCCCTTCTCTTTCGTATGCCAATTCAAACACACTGAGGAGCTGGGCTGGGATGAACAACAGCGGCCCTAACACAAGCATGAGCTAATGGTACTCTGAAATGAATGTATGAAGCGAGGGTGGGAGGGTGCTGATAAAGAAGGAGGACAGAGAGAAAACTTTATGAGTTGCAGAGAAACACAATTTTGAGAGACTGAATATATGAGAAAAAGAATGAAATGAAATCTAAAATAGATTCAAAAATATTGTACAGCAGGAAGATGTGTTTTTCTGAGAGTTATTCTGTTAAAAACAAACACTGCAAATATTCAGAGTAGCTCTGCCCAGACTGCAGCAGAAGCTTTGCAAATCATCTCTATATCCAGTTTGCAAAATGCTTTGGAGAAGCAAAGCAGAACTGATATTTCAGTATGAACCAGTATTCCAATATTTTGTACATTTTGTGATATTCCGATTTTTCTTTGCATCTGAGGCACTTTGGTAAGTGCTGCTTATGGCCCAAAGGGAAGAAAGTTCAGTACTTTAAGCAAAACCTGCAAAGGTGACACCATTTTAGACTTTGGATTTCTATAAAAAATCATTAAAGAAGAGTTTTATCATGATATCGTTGTTTGCAAAGGTGCAGTGGGGCAACGTTTGCTAGGCTTAATGGTCTATTAAATGATGCTCTTACCCCATCTAGTGAAAAGAAAGAGTAACTCAAATCATTAGGAAAAAAAAAAAAGAGTGAGCGAGTTTATGTGTGTGAGCGCTTGTGTGTTTGGGGGTTTCTTTTAAATGACACTCGCAAGAAACACAATTAAAATGGGACGTGGATGTAACAACATGAGTGGAAATGTGATGCAAGTACTGGGTGTGTGTGGAAATTAAAGCAAATGAACAAACGCATAAAAGTGTATTATTTCTAGTGCTGATTATATTAATTTCTAATTTTACTTCCCCTCAGTAATCCTCATACAAAGACCACAAGAGGGCATTATTTAATCAGGGCTGTGTGGCACTGTTTACTACACATTACACTGAAGTCGTAGGAATAAGTACAGTTACAATCCTGTTCAGATACACAGTTAAAAAGACAAGAATGAGGATCTATAAATATTTTTTCCAATTTATTTATTCTTTATTATTAATATTATTTATTATATTATTATTATTAGCATTATTATTGTTGTTGTTGTTGCTCTTGTTGCATGCCCGGATCAAAAATGAAGGTGACTTTATGTCACAAGATGAAATACCAAAAAATCTTCTTTAAATCATAGCAGAACTAAATTTTAAAAAATGGCAGTAATTACCTTTAACTTAAAAAAAAATGCTATAATGTCAATTACTATTTGTTTGTTGTAATCAAATTTAACTGGGTAAAGATCTAAATAATCATTTTTCCATCAATATGTTTTCTGTTCCAGCCAACATTTATGATGTTTCCGGAATAAAACGTTTGCAATTTGTTCTGCACAGAGAGTGCTTTGGAATTACGCGTCTACTTTAAACGTCAGATTTGTCAGAGACAATGTAGACTGGTGACTAATGGCTGATCTACCTGACAGGGCTTTTTGTCGAAGTCCACAGGAAGTCCACAGGAAGCCTTCAGTCCTCTCCAGCTCAGATTGATGCACTTATAAGAATGCCCTCTAACAAAAAAGGGTGGTGGCAATTAGGAAAACAAAAGAGGGGAGGGTGCCAGAGATTACAGCAGGAGCACTTCAATGCCCAGCTTTCGTGTCTCGATTAGAGGAGCCAAAGAGAGTACTTCTATAAGTTAATGTTTGTTTAATATATGGATTTTTTAAGAAATAAAAAAGATTATGATTATTTCACAAAATAATACACAAAAAAAACTATTTTAAATATTTTTTCATGATGATTGTGCCAAAATAGGTGTAGTTTTTACACAACATGCTTTTTTGTTTTTTTTATCAGTCTGTAATTAAATGGAGTTTAATTTTAAAGTGACTCATTTAAACAAGTAAATCTGAGTGTAAAATTCAACACTGAGTTTAATTAATAACAACTGTGTTTAAACACGCTTGAGCATGCTCAAACAGAGGGAAGAAAAACACAGTGTATGCAAATGCGCTTCGGTTTTATTCACTTCCATTTTACAAGCTACATCTGAAAGCTTATTTGGGCTGATTTGCAGGGTTTAAGGGTTTATTTTGACAGGCCCTTACTGCAGAAGGTCAGCAATTCACCTGTAAGTTGAGAATTTACCCTGACTAATTTTTGCCATCCTTCAGGTGCAGTCTGCCAACGTCCTTTGCATTTTAATGCAGACAACCCGATTATAAAATCTTAGAGGGCTTCTTCTTCTTTCTTTTTTTTGTCTGAAATAAATGGTTTTGGTTGCTGGGCAACTTGACTTGATCAAACGCAGCTCCCCCTCCCCCAATTTGAAGCTCATAATTCTTCATCTATATTCAGGCACTTCGTTCTTAATTAGATTAAGATGCATAACCCCCCTCTGAAAGCTAATTCACACTGATGTACAGTCTTCATGTACGCGTACACACACACGGGCACAACGCTTTTGTGATGGTACGAACCCATTAAAAATGTGGCGATCGAGGAAAAGTGTTGATTTTTTTTAAAGTTGAAAATTTAGAATGAACAAAAAATACTTTATTTTTCTTAAATTTAACAACAAGTAATAACCAGAACGTACTGATCTATTACTTGAAACACTGGGGATTCATTTAGTTTCTTTGCAATTATTTTACTCTAAAAACTGAAGAAGTTATGGAAGAGAGATAATAGATTTTTTTAAAAAAAATAAAATAAAACAAACAAACATTAAGTAATAATAACAATCCAAACTATACCCTAATATATATATATATATATATATATATATATATATATATATATATATATGTACACATATATTTTTTATGTTCAAATAGAGCAGCAACAGTGCCCAGAGATTGGTCACACAATATTCTACCTGTACAGCATTTCACTCAAATGGCCCGGCTATTTGGAGAGGTGAGGACATTGTACATTGATATAAAGGGTCATTTGGTGGACTTGTTGGAGCATTGTACAGTATGGATTGGATTTTCACCAGAATGACTGTACCTTAACATCACTCTGTCTGTCCTCCTCTACATTCCCCTCAATGCCTAAGGTGCTCAGAATGATGGAGCACAATGTGTTTTTCATTCCCTGCTGATTTAAACACTGCCAGACACTTAAAAATGAGCACACATGATTTTGTTTTCTAAATAAAGCCCTTATATCCAAACTCACTGAAGAAACAAAGAAAAGAAAAAACTGAAACATTTTCACACTGTTTGCATTTGTCTTCAAGGTAAAGCTAAAATGGGTCATTTAATTTGCTCCAATTCTCAAAGGTGTGACTATGGAGGAAGCGGCTGCATAGGAAAGCCAAGGACAGTTGGATTTACCGTAAAGAGCATGCTAGTTGTGCTCTCCCTAGAGCTATGTCTTTGATTGAATACTGAAATGAGTTGAAATGTCACAAATCTCTACCAGTATGCTCGAAATGAAAATTGGCCTTGGGGGGGTTTTAAGCTTCCCATTAAGAGCGTGCTTAACATTCTGTTAAATGTGACTGGAGTGCATCAAAAATACAGCATAATTACGTGTCTCTGTGCACTCAAGCAAAATGTCCCTAAAAATTCCTCAATGCTGAGCAACTTCCTCTGCTAAAATGCAAGGGACCTTAAAATCGGGCCTCAACGGGAATGATGTGAGAGTAAAGCCAAAAGGCAGTAGGGTTCAAATTAAACCTGCCAAAATGGGGCAAAATTGTCACGTAACTGGCAAAAGGAAAAAAAAAAAAAGGAAAAAAAAGTGGGTGAATCCTGTTTTCCTGCAGAATTTCCAGGATTTAAATTTAAATACAAATATAAATGATGTCAGCTTGAAACCTTCGTAGCCTACATCACAACACGTCTGGCAACTTTTAAGTCAAATTAGAGTATATGATGTTTTGCCTTGTTTCGTTTAAGAAAAAAATTAATTCTGCCTTTATATCTGGTAATGCCCGTCTGTCTCTGAATGCAACTGATTTGATACGACTGCACTCCTTCCTATTTACCCCTGATCTCTCAGGTAGCTGTATTTTCAGGAAACAGGAAAATAACTATCGCGCCTGCTTAGTATTCACGTCACGCAAAGTGGGTCTGTGTTCCTCATTTAGTTCTGTACAGTACAGCTGGGGAGCTGTCCAGCACGCAGCGGCAGTATGCAAATGAGGCTGGATTTGAATGGAGATGGAGGTAGACACAAAGCTCAATTAGAGACAGAGAAGAGAAAGAGGCAGTGGGGGAGCGCTGAGTGTCTGAAGGGGAGGGGGAGGGGGGGAAAACCTTTGACTGCTTAATGCCAACCTGAGAAAACCAGTGTACGGACACATTCAAACACAAAGGGACACACAGATGTGAATGCGCTTAAATAGCCAGACAGATTTCTAAATTCTTCAGGCAGGCAGCCGATCTCTGAGGGGCTCAGACAGCTCAGCTCTGTGATGCCTTTCGCTCACACCAATCACACAGAGAATATCCCACATCATCCATATCACACATTTCAAAACAAAAAAAGAGAGGTGGGGGGGGGGGGGGGGGAGCACAGGTGCACTCCTCGCTTTTATTTAAGCTCAAAGAGAGAGTCTCACATGTGGTTAATAAAAAAAGAAGAAAAAGAAAAGAAAACTGAGGTGGGGAGGGGGGGGGGGAGTGGCCGCCATTTTGTTCCTGGATGCCCAGCAGCGTTGCATATCACCTGACCCAATGCCTGCATGACTGTCCTTGGAGGAGTTTCTGACATCAGAACTGCCACTTATGGTTGCCATAGCAACCTGGGTACCAATTTGGATGGGGTGGGGTGGGGGTGTCGTTGGATGCTGCAGGATGGAGAGTAGAAAATTAATATGCACATGCGACGAGTCAGAATCGGGATTTAATTGTTGGCGTGTGAAGCTGAAATGGAATGAAAGCTGCAGCAAACACGAGGAATATCAGGGCAAGGGCGGGCAAAAAAATGGATTAGGCAGGCTCATTCTGGTAAATCATCTGCATCATTGTCAAGGTTATATCCAGATTATTTCCTCTCATGCTAGAAAGTAACTTCATAGATGAGATGAGGAAGGTGGGCCACGGGGTGGGGATTATCTTCCTCCAGCTTCTCCTCGCCTCCCTCCTCAGCATTATCACCGCCATGAATAGTTTACAAAGCTGCGTACAGGCGAGGTGATGGTTCACACGGCATCAGCGGCTGAATTTTAGCTGACTTTGTGTCCGTGAATAGCAATCATTTCAGCACGCCTGAAAAGGTTTTCATATGCGGCTGAAATATAACAGGCAGGAGTGTGGGCTCGACTCTGGGAGGATGAGTCTAACTCGATCAGGGAGGCTCAAAGATCATTCAGTTGATCTGGCAATGCAACAAAATCACCCAAGTTTGATTTCCCATAAAACACTGCCTGTCAGATTGCATAGGAGCAACCGTTACTCACAGGGACACACACACACACACACACACACACACCTGACCTAAAACTGTGGTGTCTCTCCCTTCAAATCACCCATCACATGAACATACACACTCACGGGGAGGCAGATTTCACTTGCTGCCTCACCATCAAGCCAGCATTTCTTTTGTAAATAGTGAAGGCACAGGATGAAGTGATGAAGTCTCAAAACAGGAAAAAAAAACCTACACATACATATATAAATGACAAATTAAACAGCAGAAATGTAAAAACAAAACAAAACAACAACAAACAAACAAAAACCTTCAAGATAGTCCAACACAACACAGAAAGACAAAAATAAGTCATCACACTGCAGAATTATGCGAAATAGCAGAGGGAGAGGTGTTAGGCTGACAACACAAGCGTGCATGCACAGTCAGTCCCGCGCACGCACACATATGCGCACATACAGTAAACGTTGCAATGGTCTCATCAATAATGCATCGGCACTTCATGTTTATGCAATTTACAGGGCAAGACCGAGCGATGGCTAGTGTAGAAGCCCGCCGTAGCCTTGTGCACAAGCCTATCACAGACAGAGCTCAGACGCGAGCGTTCACACGGAAAGCGCCTGTAGAGAAAAAGGTTAAGATTATATAAAATAGTCCCGAGTGCGCACATACCTGTTAAAGCGTCATTTCTTTGAGCCTGGTTTTATGCAGGCTCGAAGGGCTTCATGATAACGCCGCACTAAGGAAATAAAACTGTAGCTGTGGTGATATGCAAATTAACGGCTCCCGCTGAATGCAAGGGCATTTATTATTCATAAATTACTCATGTTTATGCAAATGAGGGCGTGCGGAAACACGGGTGGGGGGTTGAGTGGCTCTGTCTAAACATACCGTGTGATTTCGTTTCTGTTGCGCATTTTTTCCCCACCCCCCACTAAAAAATAATCAAAATCCTTGATTTTAACTAACATATAGTCACAAACCAGCTTTAGCAGTGCGAACTTTATGTTGTCCTGGCTCATTTAAAGAGGAAGGGGGAGGGAGCTGCTGTCAATGCGGGCCTTTATTCAAGGTTTACATGCTTATTTATTCTGGGTTATTTAGCGTGTGCTAACCCGAGTGTAGAGGACACATAAGGTCAGACACCTCTTTCAACGCTACAGACTGTCAAAAGTGGCAGCTATTTCTAACCGACCTATCACACGTGACCCTGCAAAGGTGGGATATCATCTGAAGAAGTCTCTTGGGTGGGAGGTGAAACGTCTTCATGGCGCTTCATTCGTTTTCTTTCCAACCTCCTGTTTTTTCTTTTTTCTTTTTTTTCCTTTGGGGGGGCTTTTCAATGTTTGCTTGTGTGTGTGAGTGCGTGTGTGTGTTTACTTCTGTCAAAATTGGGGACCTATATCAGCTGACACACCCGTTCATTGGGGACGCTGTTGCCTCTGAGGACCGAAACTACCCCAATTAGACATAAATTGAAGCCATTCAGCGCTTTTCAAGTGGCATTCCCGTCTAAAACTGCCAAAAACGTCCCTAAATATGACTTAGATTGTGTGCGTATATGTGTATGTGTATGTGTGTTTGCGTGCGTCATCAATAACCGACGAGGTCGACGTAATCCAATGGCGACGCGCGTGGGATTTGTTATTGCCGCAGTCCGCTTGTTAAGACGTTAGTTTTGAACTGTCTTGAGGCATTAAACGCGCTCATTTGTAGAAAATTATTTTCGCGCAGCATCGGTGTCGCGGATGGACTGACCTTTAATTACGCTCAACAACTGTAAGTTATTTTATTTCAGATGTATCAAAGTTTGGACGGCAGGCTAACGTTGGCTCTCTTTTTTTTTATCAGGCAGTTTTGTTGCGGTGTTCTCCACAGCAGGCGACATGTTTCACAACAGCTCCCAGAAGAAATACTGGATTTTTAAAAGTGAAGATGAAATCGAGCATATGAGGTGCAAGGCTAATCAGAAATTCCGCAACAAGGCCCTAGAAAGTGGGAAGGTAAGCTGCGATTAGAAATGTCATTAGGCATATTTGAACCAAAGATGTAGCCCATGAACGTCTGTTTGACAGTTACCTTCACTCCCTCCTCTTTGAAGAAGCCCGGGGTGAGTGAGTCCATGTTCTTGCAGCGTCATGAGGAAGACGTCCTATTTCGGCACTATGAGAGGAGGCTGCTGGAATTCTGCAATGCTTTTAAGCCCACAATGCCAAAGTCTGTGGTGGTATGTATGCATGCATGCATGCGGTTTCTTTGAACAGAGCCATGTGACCTCGAGGACATCTGTGAACCACGTGCCTTTCTCTCGTTTTGCAGGGTACAGCCCTCATGTACTTCAGGAGATTCTACCTGAGCAACTCTGTCATGGAGTACCACCCCAGGATTATCATGTAAGTACTGCTGGTCGGTGAAAGGAAAACGAACAGCACTGAGGTGACACATTAAAGGAAGTGTCTGTTGAGGAAAGTTTCTGATAGGTTTGGCAGTTTCCCTCTAAGAATTTGTTGACATATGTGAGTCCTTATATTGACTTTAATAAATTCAAACACTGAGGTGAAAAAAGTAGTCGACAGTAGTAAAAAAGACTCGACGGTGCTGAGCAGGCCAATTACAAAAGTTGCATGTTGACTCAATACGATGCGTAGCTTTGCAGAGAGGTGGACATCAGGTTACTGCATAGGTTATGTTGTAGGGTTTCAGAGGGGTTTGTGGCTACGAGGTGACATCCTTACAGTGTAGATTGTACACAGAAGCATACATCTCTTGGTGTGTTTCAGAAATTCACAGTTTGTTAAACTCACAGGCAAACTTTGAACTGTTTTATTAAAACGATCAAAGCGATGCGACGGTTGTAGTGTAACTCAGTTTGGTGGTCTCTTATCGTAAATTAATGTGATGTCAGGTGTGTTGAAAGCCTCAATTCAAGAGTCAAAGTTGATCTTCAGTGGAGAGAGATGATGTGGGCAGATGTCAGGATGAGAAAGGCGTAAGAGTATGTGGCAGCAAAGCATCTCAGGTGTTTTGTAATCTGTGCTCAGTGTTAACAGGGGTGACCCATGTGATCGTCACCCACAGTCACATTATCAAGTCGTCTAGACTAAGTGCAGACAGATTCTCTAAACACGCTGTTTCTTTTTCTTTGACATCATAATTTTACCTGACCTCATAAGTTGTTTTTTTGTTTTCTCTTCGATCTTAACCAAAGTTGTTCTCAGTGATCTCCTACTTCCTGCTATGACACTTTCCTCCTAACGGGAATGTTTCCTTCCAAGATAAAAGTGCAGCATCCATAGGGCATAGGGGGAGGGTCACTGAATGATTTGCTGTGTATAAAAATGATTTATTTAACTAACACTTAAACCACTTAACCTTCATGTCGTGTTGAATAATGAGTTAATTATAGAAATTTTTTTCAGCCTTGTTCTAAGCAACCTGTTACTTGTTTTAGGCTGACGTGTACATACCTGGCCTGCAAAGTAGATGAATTCAATGTGTCCTGCACCCAGTTTGTGGGCAATCTTGTACAGGAGACCCCAGCAGGACAAGAAAGGGTTCTGGAGCAGATCCTGGAGTATGAGCTACTGCTAATCCAGCAGCTCAACTTTCATTTGGTGGTCCACAACCCCTACAGACCCATGGAAGGTCTGCTCATCGACCTCAAGGTGGGTGTGCTCTTATGACTGCTTCACACTATAAACACGAAGACGGAAACTACTACTGCCCTAATCTCGCTTACTTAAGTTTTCATTTGAACTTATCACTTTTTCCAGACCCGGTACCCTACACTGGAAAGCCCAGAGTCACTGAGGAAGACTGCCGATGACTTTCTGACACAGGCAGCTATGACAGATGCAGGACTACTTTTTTCTCCCTCCCAGATCGCTCTGACAGCTATTCTGAACAGCGCCTCGAGAGCCGGTCTTAACATGGAGAGGTAGTACACAAAGTTCTTAAATCAATAACCAGGTGACAGTGGTCAGTTTGAATTTTCAAACACGGATTTAAAATATGTCTGTTCATTATGAATCGAATCTTCCTCGTGGTTGAAAAAAAAAAAAATTAAATGTTAGATAATGTTTAGAATTTAAGATTTCATCATAAAGTCCAGAGTGATTATTGGCTGGCTTAGTTAATTTATATGTACAGCAAATACATTACAAAAGCAAAATTTGAGTCAGGAACAAAAAAAAAAACCTTAAATGTAATTTCTCTGAGGAAGTTTGTCCCTCGTATGTTAATCAAGACCGATCCCTTCTATGTATTATTTCTCATGCCCAGTTACCTGACCCAGTGCTTAGGACTGAAAGAGGAGAAGGAGACGCTCTCAAAGATGTACGACTCCATGAGACGTGAGTAAACCGCACCTTCAAGTTGACACCACAAGATGGTGATATTGAGCTGTTTTAGCTTCTCCAGAGGCTTTTTCTTGCGGTTCTGTCCGATTGACTGCAAGATACAGAAACTATTATGCTGAATTGCACAAGTAAAGGAAGAACTGAATACATTTTAAATGCCAATCCAACTCATGTGCCTTAGGGCTACAAAACAGGGCATTGGCCTTGGCAAAGAATGCGCTTTCAAACTTGCTGCTTTGTTTTTTCAGGAATGAAAACCCTCCTGAAGAAATATGAGCCTCCTAAACTAGAGGAGGTGAATATTTCCAAACAGAGGCTGGAGAGGATTCATGCCGAATTTGCCAGTTCAAGCAAGTAAGGAGACGACATTAACTCCCTTGGTTGTTTTTGTTTTGTGATACTTTCCAACAGTTAAACATTGTGATATTAAAACCAGAATATATAAAGCTGATCAGTGTGTACATATGTATGTAGAAAGAAAAATAACACTTAATGTCACTGTAAAACTGTCACGTAGCACTCTGGCACACACAAACAAGCGACTAAGTCCAGGTATATATTGTTTTATTTTAGCCAGGTTGTCGTATCTAAGATGCAAAAGGTTCAAGGTTCAGTAATCAGGTAGAAAAATAAAAAGGATTACACATCATTATCATCAGCTGTATGAAATACAGAAAGTACATCATCTATACCATGTAGCACAGCTGATATTGGTATAGCTGATGAGGAGTTTTGTTTGTTTTGTTTTTTTTTTGTTGTTCTGGGCGATGTTAGGAGACATTATGTCACTTATCTGTCGCCAGATGTCTGCTAACACTCGGTGAGGTCCGTGGTATCTTAAGTGCAACTACAGTAAACTGTGGTAAACTTTTGCGCTATGACAGGCACAGATTCAGACTTTTGCAGCTGCTCGAATCACGACGAGGCACACGGGGCCAACCGTTATGACGTTGAAGTTGGTAAATCTGTGCGTGGCATGACTTCTCCGGGTGGATCTATGTACTGAAACGCCACCTGTTGGTGGAGGGAAAAGCGAGAGAGAGAGAGAGAGAGACTGCAACGCGTGAAAGATTTTTTTTTTTGTGTTTTTTTTTTTTTTTTTTTAAACGTCGAAAAAGGCATAAAGGGGAGTTCCAGTGAAAGTCGTTAGAGCAGCATATATGTAGGCCCACACACAATAACGGGATCCGTCAGGATTACACATGCACAGGATGGGTTACAGGTATCTTCTACAAACTCCTATGACTACCTTTCAGCTGTAATCGTACACAAACACAGTTTCTCTATACAAGCCTAAGTATATAACATCAATAAACAAAGCAGCATATTTAAAAAACAGCCAAAAAAAGAAGTAACAATCGACTCCTGTTGCTGTGTCAAAGTTCACACACAGACTGGAAGTCGTCAATGGTTTAAAGGAAGAGCTTATCGTAAAAATCAGGCGACGTGGGTGAGAGGACAGAGAGTAGAAAGGGCGTTAAGGCTCGTGTTGTCTTGGCAAGAGGTGCTATGTTTGAATTCCCTGATGATGGCAGAAAAAAAAAACCGCTACTTCAATGCTTTGGATTTCCTTTCTCCTGTGTCATCACGAGACAGAAGTTGGCCCATCAGGTAGCCTCCCTACCAAACCCCCTATTTGTCTGGTTCTGTCAGTTACCAACTGTAACTGCTCAGGTTTTTTTTTTTTTTTTTTTGAGGGAGTGGCAGGAATAGCAAGGATTTAAAAAAAATAATAATAAAAAAAAAAAAAGTCTGCAGTAAAGTCTCTCAGATCTTCACAGAAATCTTTGAGGCTTTTTGCCCATCTTTAAACACGGCGTCATCGTTTGAAGCATTTCGAGAAGGGCTTTGGAAGGACAGCATTCAGAAACGCAGCAAGTGGGTTTCCCATGGAGAACAGCCGTATTGCATTTATACCGCCAGGAATCTAGGCCACATGCTTGGAAAGTACAAACTCGCTCCAGTCTTCGGTTCTACACCTCACGGGATGATGAGGCCTCGCTTTGGCTGGCTGTGCGGCCCGACCGCCACACTTTTGATTCTCAGGTGAAAAATCGTATGAAAACTCACATTACCTGGATGGCAGCAGCGAGTGACATGATGGTGCACTCTGTCCTGTAAGATAAAGCGAACACGTTTGTGAAAGGGACTTTGTTTGCTGTGCATCAAAATGTTCCAGACAGATGGCCTCGCCAGTCGTGTGTGGCTTGCAAACATGGCGTGAAGAGAGTCTAAATGAAGTCATAGAAACTAAAATAATGAAGAGAAACACAAAATGCAACTAAGAGTGATTATGGAGGGGCACTACACACTAGAGGTCTCACACTACCGAAATGAGTCGACGACAGAGTTGACAAGTTACAGTTAACAGCAAAGATGTGGGACGGTTATTTCTCGCAAAACAACACTTGCGATTTGCAGAAGTGTTTGCAAAACTAGTTTTACACCTACATGCTAAATTATTTTATTTTTTTCCCCCCCATCGCAGCAAACGAAAGAGAGGATATGAAGAAGATGGCCATGTAGCAAAAGAACCACGGTTGGTAGAAGAGGTGAGGCAGGCCGACATTATTCTCAGTTTAACGTTTGTTTGTTGTTGTTGTTGTTGTTTGTTTTTTAAACAATTCTTTCTAAAGCTAGACTTTTGTTTTATTTCAGGAATGGACTGATGAAGACCTCATCTAGACTTGTGCAACTGAGCAGAGTTTAAAGTTATTATATATACACATTAATTCCAGTGTTTTACTGTAAAGGGATGTGACATAAATGCAGGTGTTCGTGTCATAATTGCAGTCAGCTGTTTGTTTGCTCTCTCTTCTGCTTTTTTAATAAAGAGTTTTCTACATATTTCTATGTCACATGACACCATGTGCACACATTTCTCCTCCTTCAAATCAGGAGACCAAAAGAAAAACCCACTCCGTAATCTACTTTACAAAAACAGTTTAATGAGTGCATGCATGTCTGATACAGTCTGTACTATCCCAATTTTTTTTCTTTTTACTGCTGTAAACACTTTTGTTTTACTTGGTTTCTCTGATTATGTGTCTTGAAGTTTCAAAAAAAAAAAAAAAAAAAGCCTCAACCAGATAATCAAAAAATAGCTGATACAATTATTGGGAAAAATGCAGCTCTTCTCATGTATATACTCATGATTCCAGCAAGAGAATTTATTAATATAAAATAACCATACTTTTCTTTTTTCGAAAGACTTTGTTCCAATCTAGAAAAGAAAAACAAAAACAAACCACAGACATACAGAGATGCTTGTTTCAGTACTTTGCAGATATTGTCACCACCTTCAAATAAGTCACTAATTACAAAAAAGCATCATCTCTTGTAATCCAGTTTCCAGTAAAGGGGTCTGAGGAAAACTAGCATCTCCTTGTCAGTTTCCTCATATTGAGTAGGAGGGGAGGGGTGGGGGGGCACTTTGGCAACCTGTGCTATTGAAAACACATACTGGGTACAAAAAGCCCCTCTCAGCATTTGGCCTCAGTGATGAAAGGAATAAATGTACCCAAATCACAGTTAATGGAGGAGGGGAACAAATATTTGCATTGTGCATACAGCTGTCAGTTACTGGTGCAAGTTCTTTGTTTGTTTTTTATTTATTTTTTAAAGTACGCCGTCGCCTGTTGTACTCAGCTGCTGTTGTTGCATAGCTCTCTTGTGGTGAACGAGACAAGATGGCAGGTGGGTGGGATGGGCGGGACTATCAGAGGAAGATATGATGGAGAATGGTGGATGGGTTGCCATGGTGATGAGGGTAGAGCATGCCATGTCTCCACCTGGCTGCACTCGGAGACTTGACGCAAGGATGGGGAGGATGGGAGGAGAGGAAGAGTGCAGTACTACCTGTTGCTGTTGGACATGGCATACTGAGCCTGCTTCTGCTGGAGGAGCTCTGTGATGGCCAGCATCTTTTTCAATACATGCTGCGGAGATCAAACGGGGAGATAAATGAGCCTCGTGAAACGGGACGGCATTAATTGATGTCTGTGTGCGAGAATGTGGCAGCGGTCTCTAACCTGTCCTGAGCCCCTCTCGTTGCTCAGCGTCCGGAGCTCGTCTGAGTGTGTGGCACAGATCTCGTGCAGCGCGGCCAGGTCCCGGGACAGGTCCGTCCTAAAGTGCTCCGTGGCTTCAGGGAGGTCAGGCACATTCTAGAAACACAGTTAAGAGTTTCTTAAAGTTTTTCAAAGATTATGAAAAGGTTATTGTAAGAAATGTAAGAAAACATGAAAAGGTATCCTTTTATAATTTCCCTAAGGCCAATGTAGTATTTAAGCTACTTTCTTAATTTGACCAATAGTCAAAAAGCAGTGATGACATACCGCCCACTCAATTTAGAGCTTTTGTCAATGTAAAGAGATGCAACTACACACTGAATTGCTAAGATATCTTAATAGTACTTTACTTTTACTTTATAAAACTAAAAAGCATTTAAATGCACTAATCTTTTGAGCTTTCGGCAACAAACGTGACTCACCCCCAACTCGTCCAGAAACATGATCATCCTGTGTTTGTTGTTTTTGATGAAAGGGTTTACACCCTCCATGTAGGGTTCCTGTTCGTGAGCAGAGACAACTGTCAAATCCAGACAAATCTCGACACGTGCCTTCCTATAAAAGCTGAATGAAAGAATTCATACCTTAGCACCAAATTCAACCAGGTTAGCCAGATTCTGGACAGACTTCGCCACCAGTGTGAGGGTCCTGCCTGCTGTTGAAGATGGAGGATCTGCAAAAGGGAACAGTAGTGTCAAATGCACAGTGGCAAGTCACAGAGTGAGCAAAGATGATATGGTGTGTGCGCTTTTCAGCAGATGCTCACCAGAAATGATGTTGAACATTCTGGGATTGAGGATGGCGGGGCAGATCAGTCTTAGAAAGACAAAGCCACTAGAAAAGGAATCGATAAGCATAATAAGATATTGAAACATAATAAACAAACATTTATACTCTCAAAGAAAATCTGTGTTTTTTGGCAGTTTGTCTACCTTACAACTCTCGTTCGCATGGTGGTGTTGGTGGGCCACTTCTGTTGCACAGACTTCTGCAGACAGCCGTAGATGTACCTCAAAGTACTGAAAAAGTAATTATAGAGACACCTGAATTGATTTTTTGGGTTCCTTGGACTTGTGGTTTGATTTTCTGCTGTGTGAGGGTAAATGAGCTTACGGTGGAAGGATCTCAGCAGCCATGAAGATCTTCTCCACCAGCTCAGACAGTATGTTGAGGAGATGCCCCAGATTCATATTCACATCTTCATTCTTTTCCAGTTTTGAAGGGTTCAACTTAAAAACAATTTTTAAAAAAGGTAGATTTAGGCCGAGATTTGGAGGGGAAATAGACAAATAAATTCAACAAGATAAATATTTCACCTTATTGTACAGTATCAACACTTAATGCAACATTTTTAGCAGGCGTTTACCTCGCAGGACTGTTTGCTCTCCATGATTTTGAGGATGGTGTCTTTGAGCGCGTGGTGGACGAAGGGTGTTGCTGTGGCCTTCATGTACTGCTCCATCAGTGTGCTGGCCAGTGTAGTCGCTCTGAACAATGTTGTGGCCTCATCTGGTAGCAATGCATAAGCAGAGAAGGGTTTTTAAAATGCGTGGACATGACAACTTCCCGGTTACTAAGCAACATGATTGTCACTTATAGCTTTCAATGAAATGATTCTTTAAAGCCAAATCTTTAAAACCAATCTATTTAGATGCCTAAGCCTTCCTATCTTTGGATCACAATAGCTGTGACTCCTACCCTCCATGCTAATCTCTCTGTCATTGAGTGTCCTGAGTAGTGGGGCTTCAGTCTTCTCGTGCCTGAAGATCCGCAGGAGGAGACTTGCCAGTAAGGAGCGGTCCTGACCGCACACATGTGCCAAAGCATAGACGACATAAAACTCCTTCTGCAAGATTATCTGCAAAGGATGCACAACAAGGACATAAAGTCAACAACTGAGTAGACTGTTAATAGACGTTGCAATCAAAGCCACTTTTCAGTGGTTCAGACCTCCTTGAATTCGTTGTACTCCTCTTCGGGCATGATCTTCTCCACGGAGTAGCGGGCACGTACGCGTAAGGAGCCCGGCTCAATGCCCTTCAGAGGAACGTAGGAGCTGAGAGGGAACCACTCGTCAATCATCTGGCCTTTTTGCAGCCGGTTTAGCTGGCAGCGCATGAACACTGAGAAGGGAAGAGACATTGAGGCATCGATGAACACGGAGAGAAAAGGGTAGATAACGGAAATAAAGTAAATGCAGATTTGAATCTGTTTTAAAACTTGAAGCTGTTACTTACAGATGTCATTTTCTTTACTCTTTTTCGTTTTGTTGCTCAAGCTGATTTCAAATCTGTTAATTTCACTGGACAAGTCACTGAAACAACAGAGATAAACAAATCATTCTCTAAACCAGGAACCACACACACTGCTCATTTCAAATGTACAGTACCGGTATTCAAGTGCATTGTTTTCAAAATCATCTGTTAACATACGTACATATAAATGGGAATATGCTTTAATCTGTTTGTATATCTTGTTATGTTGCCACATTAATGTTTTGCTATGTAGCAAACACTTCAACTTCACTAACATCACATGCACAGCATTTCAGCTCCAATTGTAAAACAATGACTACATTTACATGGAATATAATACTAAAAAAAAAGAGAAAGAAATTGTAGTCTGTGAACAAATCGTTCACTTGGTTTCAGGCTGTGTTCCTCCTTTGCATGCTCTTGTATTTATATAAATGCCAGGTCATTTATATTACTGCAGACCGAGAGCTCAGAAGAATCAAAAGAGCAATAATAGCAACTACAGTGCCATACAGATGAGAGATATATGTCTTCAAGTATCTATTCAGATAAACATCACAGATGTTAGACGTGTATTTTTTTGCATGTTACACTTTTCTAGTTCATTGCATGTGCAGCCAGTGAGAAACAAGAAAAAAGCATTTTATTAAAGGATCCACCAAACATCAACTTAAGGACAAAAGCGGAGTTGTAATTTCAGCTACATTTACATGTCAAATAATTCAAACAAAAAAGTGTGTGTGTGTGTTTTCCAGAGTGTAAGGCCTCTGCCTGCATTAACAAACCAGATGAAAAACATTGCATGTATGTACACCGCTGACTCAAGGGTTCAGCTCCTCTCTGCCACTCACTGAACAGAGCAGACACAAAAAGATGTGCATCTTTGGCAGGAGAGCAAGAACCCTGCTCAAACAGCAGCACTGGCCACAGTGCAAGACTCTTTGTCGCTATAGTGACATGAAAAGTGGCTAAATCAGGCTGGAAGCTGCTTAAGCAACAATGAGATGAACTGAAGCATGACATGTACTCTGCGAGTGAGAGGGATGTCAGTCGCATGAGCTAATATCCAAATGACAAAAGTGTAAAAAAACAACAACAACAACAAAAAACGATGTTCAATGCCATCGGTGCAGCTTATTCAGTGACAATGTTAATGTGTACAACCATAAAGGTATGGGTTTCCTTAGGCAGAATATGTGAATCACCGTACTTTCCTGTTAACTATGCCACTCCAACATGGTCCTGGGGCAGATTCACTTTGCAGACTTTCAACAACATCAACCTCAGTCTTATCTGTGCTCTCTCAAACAGTGGTAAACATTGGCACTACACTGGCTATATAGCATGATGCTAGTATGCTATGAAGTGATTCTAAGCAATAAAAATAGCTGGAAACATTAGAAGGATAAAACATGAAGGGAGAAACATAACAGCAAAAGCCAAAGGAGAGAAATAAACAAGTACAACAAACTTACTCAAAGATGAATTCCTCAGTGAAGACGGGGTTCTGCCCCTCCCGTGGGTGCGTCTTAGCAACCTGGACACTGTTCAGGTAGATGTTACAGTAGGGGTTGGTGAAATACTTCGCTGGCAACTTGTGCGCCTCCTCCACGTACAGCACCAGGCTGCTCACCTGAAAGACAGCAATAAAGATTAAAACATATGCACTGATGGGTTGCAATAATTAGATTTCCTGATATGCCATGACATTTGAGGAGAACCTCGTCAAACTACTGAATTAATCTTTAATCAGAAAAATTGTAACAACTGCCTCATCACAGAAGAATTAATATACAAGCCATTTTAATAATCAGTGTTTAATCTTTCACAATATTATTACGTTTTGATACATTTTAAACTTTAAAATGTTGATGTCACAATTGCAGCCCTCTCTTGCTCATACACCTGAATGAGAGCTGCCTCTTTATTCACTGGATTTAATCTTCTGCTGTGTTGCTTTGCCATCATGACCACACACTGGGTGCTGCTATACAAACCTGTCTAAGCCTCTTGTTGGAGGTGGGCTGAGTGGTTTTCCTTAGGTTATTACAGAAGGTTTGAAGGCATTTCATCCAATCCTGCAGAAAAAAGGAAAGAAGAAAATGGCCAAAACATTAAAAAAAATACTGTATTTACACTGTGTGTACTCATTTATTCCACGAAAAGGAATAAAATGAAAGTCTCATTGTGAAATTTCTAACTGGTGGCCACTTGCATCTGGAAACTGAAAATGTTTTGTGGCCCCAAACTTATCTAAGACAAAATATACTATAATGAATATATTACAATATAAAACAAGAGAAAACTGCTGTCCTAAAGTAAACCTGTTCCACCGGTGCTACAGTGTAAATGTGTAATCCTACAGTGAAACAACACTGCCACCATCAGGTCAAACTGAAGCTACAGCAATAAGTCTTTCATTTTCGAGCATTTTCATGACATTGCAGAAAGATTTTAAATCAAAGAACTGAGGCGTGATTAAAGTGGTGTTTCACCTCTAATTCAAGGGGTTTGATAAATGATGCAGTATGTTCGTGAGCTCTTTCCTTCCTTCCTACTTTTCTCTTCCCAGCATTCTAACTTCCACTTTAGACAATGATACATGAAAGATAAAATAAATAATGGAATAAATTTGCACTCTGATCTAGCAGAAGACAAATGGAAAGAATACCAGTCGGTTGAGTTCTACGAAAGTAGATAACGATGTTGAAATCCTTGTTCTTTTAGAGAAGCACCCTTCAGCTCTCAGAAAAATAAATGTATGTGTATAAAAACATTTATAAGAATGTGTATGCGTTTCTGCCTTGTTTGACCATTTTCTGTGACAGTAAAGTGCTGACTCTCCGTTTACCTGTGCCTGCTCTGTAGCCTCTCCTGCAAAGTAGAATATGTATTGTTCCTCGCTAAAGTGCTGGACAACAATCTGGAAACAGTTTGGCCTGAAAAAGTAAAGCAGAAGACAACATGCTTTAAAGATTAAAAATAATTTTCATCTATACAATGTCTACACAACTGCTATCATTAAGCATTCAGATTTTAAAGTGTAAAAAATGAAACCACTGATTAGATTTCAAAGCCCGACCTGCCAAACAGACTGTCGTGCACGCCGTAGACGGAGCACACGCTTAAGTCGATCAGCCCTTTGGGTTTCGTGGCTCTTTTCTCGTTTTCAAAATAGATGAGCTGTGCGTCATTACCCTCCAGGATAAAGTAAAGGTTCTTCCACCGTTTGCCTTTGCCTGTGGGAGAAATCAAAGTTCAGACTCTGAGTGAGATAATAGTTACTCACGATATTACAAGAAGATAATAAAAGCCCAGACAAAACGAGCCAACGTTACACAAACCTTTATTGATCAGGAGGTAGCCTTTTTTGACAATGTTTTTGTAAAAAGCATCTTTTGTTTTCCGTCTGATAGTGTTATAAATTTCTCTCCCATCCACTACGTCAGTCAGAACCTGTTCCTGGTGCTACAGTAAATGCAAAAACAAACACCGTATAAGGACAGAGGTAAAATGACATCATTCAAACGACCAGCTTACATCGCTTTTCTCCGTCTGTTATGTCTATTGATTAAGAGAAGTGTGGATGATTTTTATTAAAAATTGACATTTACTGTTCACTGAGAGTCCAATCATATTAAAATGTAGTACTTTACCATATTTAAGGTTAAGTCCTCCACCTTGCATTCATTTAAGCTCTAAAACTTCACCTCAAATATCAACAAAATGACATCTCAGAAGAAATTTTGTACATTGCCTTTCCAAGGTGGCACAAATGCTAAGCCCTGATATCTTCAGAGACACACACACACACAAAAAAAACAAAACAAAACACACTGTCGAATGTCATTTTGCTAAGTCAAAAATACAGTGAGGTTCACTATATGACGTTAGCATATAACTGTGCTTACCTGCACTGAAACAGCTTCTTTTAAGTTGTAACCCTCAACAATCTGTTCTTTCTTGTAATGGTCGATGATGTCATCAACACTGCCAGAGAGAAAAGACACTCAGCTCATCAGTAACTACGTCGGCATCCTCAATATGTGCTGATGCTGCATTAAAGAAATGCTACAGTTATACTGCAACTTTCTTTATATAACTGTGTTGCATCGCCACACTGAAGGCAGCCACACTGGCAGACATACCTGTTATAGTACCTCCCCCCCATCACGTATTGATTGTTAGGTGTGGGGGAGATCTTAAACCTTTGGATGTTTTCAATGGTGCGAAAAAAGAGGGAATAGTCGCCAGGTGTGTTGTCTGAAGGCCGGACTAGAAAACCGCACACTTGACCAACTATGAAATTAAAAGGAGCAAAAGAAGCAGAGTGAAGGAAAAAGAGACGTTTAGATAATGTTCACAACATATTTGGGACAAAAAGAAACTGTAAAGTCTGCAGTGCTGAGTGAAGGTGTACCTGTCATCAGAAGGTTGTAGGCCTCTTGCTTGGTGATCTTTCCGTGATACCAGCTGTAGGAGAGCAACAGAAGGAAAACAGACTGAATTAACGGAATCAACTGAATGCTCAGTAGTGATCACATGTCTAAAAGACAAAGCAAACTAGGCTCCGCGTATGGATGCATTTTCTGCAATAATAAAATACAGTAATACAATTATGTGTGATAAATTATTGTAACAGAGAGGACAGATTTTTATGGAAGAGAACAGATGTCAGACACTAAGTAAGTCAGTTCAGTGCCATGGAGCTTACACTTTTCCCTCATGTGGATCCTCCTCACGGCCCTGAAAATGATCACAAACAGAAATGTCTGTAGTTTTTACAATGTCATGGAATTTTTTTTGTGTATTCATATATCCCATCCCAACTGTGGGTGCTATGCTTTTGCCTACTTTAGTGTCCTATATTGCAGTCACCTCACAGTGCTAGTGCAGTGCTTGTTTTTAATGCACACTACTGTGCAGATGCCACTATTAATTTTGTTTGGGTGTTTTTCCCACCGAATTGACTTTTATTGTTTGATAAAGATCTTTTGAAAAATAAGGTGATATGAGCTTCTCAATGTCAGGCCGTACTTACCACCTCCTCCACCAAATCCTCCACAATGAGTCCCTGCTCCTCTGTGCGAACATTGCTCACCCACATCCAGCCATCTTCCAGTTCATTGTGAACAATAAACATGTCCCCTTTAAGGAAGCTACAAATAGATCAAGTCAAAATAAGGTAACTAAGAAAGACTTTATCCAACACTATCTGCATCACATTGTCGCTCTGTAAGGGAACTATCGTCTCAACTGTGATTTAATGTGAACTTGGGATCAGTAAAGTGAACACATATACAGACAATAATAATTTAGTGTGGAAATAAAGCGTTACTAGAATCTGAAGTAGCGCTGTGCCATATCATTTCATTCGTGATAATACCAGCATAATTTTTTTACACAATATAAAAATGTCATATCTCAATATTGCTATAGCAACGTCATGTATTCACAGTACACCCAACGAGACAAGCCCGGGCATGTCTGAAGCAAGAGCCTTGTATCAGGCTCCAATGACGATTTAGACTCCACGAGCATCATCGGAGCATTCGCTAGTTCCGCTTCATATGAGAGAAAGAACAGTGGAAGGTGGAAAAGCTAAGATTTTGATACAATATACCAGGTGGAAAATTAGTTTCAGTTTTATTATGTGACAATATTGCGCAGGCTCATGAAGAGTTAAAGTTAACCTCCTAGGAACTGGCATCCACATATGTGGACATCACATTTTGGGTTGTCTAGACCAAAATACTAAATTTTGCTCTGCAAGGGCCTGATATCCACTTATAAGAACACTGCCACTGTTCTATCGAAATTTAAAACAAACGTCCTCTTATGTGGACCTCTTTTTCCAAAGGTAATTCTTTGTTTTTACATTCATCAGGTCCCAGTCAGCCCAAATAGCAAAGAGAAATTAAAAAAGCATGCCATGAAAGAGTTCAGGTCTTACCAGGTTAAGGTACTTTAGGTAATGTTAAACTAAAATGTTTAGTAGGCTACTTTTGTGCTTAAATCTGACTTTTGCTGTGTCACTACTGTTAGACTAGAATGCTGCGGCTGGTGGCGCCTCATGTCACACTTAAAATTAGGAAGTGTGTGATCAGCAACAGTAACTTGTTGCAAAAAAAATGCCCTCCATATACTTACTTTTTAAACTGCTGCCCGCATGCATCAATAACATTTTGTTAACTATTTTATAAATTCGACACTGGAAATATTCTTGAATTGTCATGATAAAACTTTGAACCATGTCGCCTACCCCTAATCTGAAGTAAATGTTGCATGTGTGCTCAGTTAAGCCTGTGGCTCACTGGCAGGCTCAGCGTTGAGGTTGACTTCAGACAGTTGTTTATCAGATTTAGGAAATCGGGAATAGGTGGGATCATCAGTAAGTGTGCCTACTGCAGCTTAATGACAGGGACAAGACCGTTTTTCAGTCACAAGTCAGATAATGTGCTTTCCAGCCTGCTGTGTCATGCCACAAAAATGAAAGGAAGACTAGGCTGTTCTTTGTGCTAAGAATAGGTATTTTTTAGGTCTAGGATGTCACTGTGGCTCGTGTGCAACTAAAAGATTATGGTTCACATTCAAAAAAATACTTTTAGGAAAGTGATGGTTGGGACACGAGGATTTTGCCCTACAAGACAAGAAAAGCAGATTTTGTGCACACATGACACTTACCTGATCTCATCAGTATCTGGCACTTTGGTGTATGGAAGTATGGCCCTGACTCTCCTCCTGTCTTCTACAGGCTGTGGAAACAGGAATAAAAAAAAAGAATAAAAGCCTCATTCTTAGCCCTGACCTTTCAGAATTATATTCATGTAAAATCCTCCAATTATTTTTGAAAATCAAGTATTCTACTACAGCTCCCAGGGGTAAATCCCACTACCTTAAAAAGCATAATTAACATTAGCCCAGGCTTTGCCTTAAACAGTTCTGAAATCTGCCAGAAGGCAAAAGAAAAAAAAGGAAAAGGAAGACCATAAAATACTTCCTCTTGCAATGAACAAGTGGCGTAAAAAAAAAAAAAAAAAAAAGAAATAATAAAGAAGTGAAGGCTGACTTTGAGTTATCTCAAAAGGTGCACATTTCCACTCATCTTTCAACCCTCACACGTTTTATCAGATCAGAACTCTTAAGGGACATTTCAGGAGATTAGGTTTCATTATGCACACTTTACTCTTGTCCCATTTTGCACACTGTTAAGTATATATAAAAAGGGTCTGAAGTTTTGATAGAGCTCTGGGGAAAGTTCGTTTCTACTTATTTCCAAAACAGCATAGGAGACCGTTAATTCAACAAGCTGCCAGTCACACATTTTATTCGCTACATTAAACACAGCTATCCAACCATCACAATTTCAGTTTTTAAAAGGAAATCATTAATGATATGCCATCTGAAAGTCATAGTTCATTTATATCAGCACAAAAAAAAAAAAAAACCACACGAGAAACTTCTCACGTTATGTTAAGTTTTTTAAAACTGACGAGCAGTTCATTTTTAATATAGCACAACCTTGGCCTACTTTGAGTTGAGAAACATTGGGGACGGTGTGACAAAACAAATCGGGGGTCAAATAAAATTACAGAGGAACACTACAAGACTTTACATTTATCTTAAACGTAGTTTGAATTACACTGTATACCTTCAGCCATGGAGTCACTCACCTCTGGAGGGGCCACTGGTGATAGCAGTTTCTCTCCTTTTAGAAGGCAAGACACATAGCTGTAGTAACCAATCAGGTCTGATAAGGACGAGAACCGCCGCCCACCAATGTAATAGTCCCCACACATGGCGATTATCCTGTTAATAGAACACATAACAATAAAGAAGGTGCCGCGGTTAGCTTTAAGTACAGGTAAACCCCTGGGCAGTAAAGACAATCAAAAAGAGTTCAACTCTCATTTATTTGACAGTTGAATTATCTGTATCGATTACTTCCATCATTGTTCCTATGATACACCATCCAGCTCTGGTGTAAACACAGCTGACGATATAAACTGCTTCATCACATGCATATGTGCAAAGGTAAGCTCATACCGACACAATGAAACATCAGTGCTGACAGTCTGTGCGTTTGAAGACAATCCATTAAGTCTGTTTCGACAGCAGTGCCAAACCCATTTACTAGATATGAATGGGAAATTGTGACACAGGTTAAAAACCTGAAAATCACTGCAGTGTACGGGTACGATTACTGCTATCTGATGACATTATTAGCAGGTCAAACTTTTCTTCGGTTCCTGAACTCAAATACTGTGGCATCGCTGAGAGTTAAAAACAGCCCAAATTGTTTCATCTCAATTAAATTGATCTGTGTGGGTGCCCTTCCAGGTGTTACACTAAAGTTTAGCATCCAGGCACCAATGGAAAAAAACAAAACAAAACAAGAATTACAAAGTTTAACAGAGTTAGAAGTTAGCGGGAAGTCAACTAGCTTGATGGATTTCTAAAAACTAAAATGTGCAGCTCTGCTCTCACTTCAGACATAAATTAAAACAGAAACCAAACAGCGGCAGTGTTTGTAGGATTATTGGAATTTGGTTAACTGGCATATAATGGTGTGCTACTTGATGGCTAGCTACAGATCTATGGTTAGGGTAACAATAAACACCCTGATATCAACTTTCCCTTCTAAAAAAGTTCATGTGAGGGTGGAAGACATGACAAATGCAATCAAAGGCAGGAAACGATGCTGAAAATTGCCCAAACAACCAGAGAATACTGGAGATGATCCATTCACAGCTCAAGGTTAGTCACGCATATTCTCCTGCATGGTTTGGATTACTCACCATGAAAAATTCTCGATCCTAAGCTTCATGTCCTTTTGAAATCTTAGTTAGCTTCAGAGAGATTCTTATCTGAAGCATTCAAATATGTGGTGTCTAAAAAAACGGAAGTCCAAAGGCTGTATGTAAGGTTTTAAAGCTGAGCTTAAAGGCATGATGCACATGATTAGTGCTAATAAAAAGGCAGAGAGGCCTACAATGATCACAGATTATTTTGAGGGGATTGTTTATATTAAATAAAAAAAATATATAAAGAATTTAGTTAAGATTACAAGTTAAGACAACAGCCTTAATGAACACAGCAGGAGGTTGGACCTGGAAGCAGGGTTGGCCCGTCATCACTTAACAAGCGGATTCTGAACTGCAACCAGTTACGGAACCACAAATCTCTAACAAACACTAACTCACTAAAATAACACGAATGAATCATATACAGAGCAGCTCCTTTCTCCCATAACTGATGACATCATGGCAATACGTCCACAGGAGATCATGTCGTTTTCCCTTAATTAGATGATGTTTGCCCTGAATCTTGGTGAGCTGCAGAGTTAATATTAACATAGCATAACCACTGAAGGAAAGGACAGACTGTAATGTCTTATCTTCTTCTCGTCTTTTTTATTGACTGTAAGGTTGTAAAATGCTCCAGGGTACTGTTGTTAAACAAGTGTGGTGTCATTTTTCTTCTGCATCAAGTCCGCCCACACACATTGCATAAAAAAAAAAAAACAACAACATCTTGTCCACCTTACACGCAAACACACACAGCGTCATCTGTCGCAGCAAACATTTAAGTGTACAAGCTGCCATGACAAAACACTGTTTTTAAGCTCTGTATAGTCTTTGAATCTGTGGGACAAAAAGGCTGACCTACCCCAGAATCTACTTTCTTAAACCTTAACAGTGTTGAAATAAGGGCTAATCTCTGAACTTGCCCTTCTGTTGTAGTCTCTAGCTTTCTGCCCTTTTGGTTAACAGGTAATAAATAACTTCAGTACTTCAGAGATTTTATCTTACCCGAGGGCGACTTCCTACAACTTGGATCCTGCTTATTGTGAGATGCCATAGAAAAAAAAATGAAACACTTCATGTTGCACCATGCTACTCTAACTATTCCAACCACACATTTCTCTCTGGTCTCAGATGTTAGCAACACCATGCTAGACAGCCATTCAAAGTCTACATGGCTATTAGGGTAAACACAAATAAGACATCAATAAGAATCCTATTATATTTAAACCTCAGGCCTGAACCACTCTGATTTATCTGTAAATTATAGAAACACCTGTAGGCTAAGTAGGTTCAAATTAACTTCTCTTTCCAGAGTTCTGTGAGCAGTCAGAGAGTTATATTCTGTTTGAATGGTGTATAAAAATCATACCTGAAGTGGTTGACCACATTGGTCATACTGAGGAAAGACAGGACAAAGGAACCGGGCCGGCGGTCGCTCTCCCTGATGAGGTAGCTGCCAGGATTTCGGGCCTGGCGCAGGCGCTCCTCTGCAATGGTTCGGTCTAGCTTGCCATGGTACCACCTGAGAGAAAACAAACAGTAAGGAAATTGCCACAAGGAGAAACCTGTAGCATAAAGTGTTTATACACAGAATTTCTCAAGTTATAACCATGAAACAATATGTTGACAAGTCAAGCTATATTTAACTACAACTCAAAAAAAAAAAAAGCCATATAAAAACAATAAACCCATTACACACGCAGCAAACAACCTAAATGCTTGATTATACCTAGTTTTGGACACAGACGGCCACAAACTCAACGGCCGAGTATTTATTCCTGCTATACTTCTTTGAAGTCCATTTGGCTTCATGCATAGTGACATACTGTGGTGATATTTCTCTGCAGATAAGTTTTCACAGTCACAAAAACCAGTCCGCACTGACCATCCTGCGAACTTATCTGATGATGAAATTTATGTTATTCCAACCTGAGCAGAACCTAACAGACTCACAGATGAACAAAGTTTAATCAAGGCTTTACAATCTCTACTGAATCTAGAGATTAAACTAAAACTTTAGCACTGTATGTTCATTAGTTCAAAAGACAAGGTTTAGGTTCATAAAAGCAAATGTTTGGCTTTTTCAGTTTTTAGTAACTCTAAGTATTGCTTTCTGAATTAAACAGAAGACCTAAGAACGACATTGGTTAAAATTTCAGCAGGTGGGGCTGAATTTGAAAGGGCCCTGCCAGCTGGGGTAAAAAATTAACATGTTTTTCCAAATTTAGGCCAGTGGTGCATCTCAGAACAGAGGGCAGTGACTGGAAAACATGCAGAGGTGAGAGGATGAATGAGGTGCTGCAGTAGCTCTTTTCACAGGAGACCTTAATGGCTCCCATCTGGTTTAGGGAAGTGCAGGTCTCCATTTGTAAAGAAAAATGCCATCAACTCTGCTATCATGCAGGAAGCTGGAGAAAGGTTGCTGAAGAGGAGCTGGAGTGTGTCCATGAGGGAGGTTTGGGGGGGATTTTTGGTGATAACGAGAATTGAAGATGGCAATCGAGAGCAGCTGGAGAGAGAAGGGCCAACCTTAAGAGGTTGAGGAAATATGGGAAAATAACACTGAGAGGCAAAGACAGATGACTGTGAAAACAATAACATCCAGACAAAAAGAACTTTCCACCACATCCTACTGGCTAGTTAAGCTCCACTTATTATGGAATGAGGTTATTTAAGTTGTTTACGACTCCTCCAACACACACACACACACACACACACACACACACACACACACACACTCTTTAATCGGGTGTGGCAAACAAAGACGCGGTGAGCCAGAACCAGCCCACCAAAGGGTGGCCAACTAGATGAAGTGGCAAAGTATGACATCTCAGAGAACAGATTAATGATTCTGATGTTTCATTAACATGAACTGCCATTTCTGCCTTTTTGATGCCAGCACTTGTAAACATGAGTGAACATGGAAAGCAAGAAGTATTTTCTTGTCTTAACAAGTTGCTCCAATTATCATTTTTTGTTTTTTTCCTTTGTTCAAAATACTCCATCTGAAGCCATTGTGCCTTTAACGAGCCTCTGCGATCTAAAAATAGCAACCCATAAATTGTTGAAATTGCACTTATTGAGACTTTTCAAGCAGCTGTACTTTTTAATTCTTTCTTAATGGTTAATGATGCAGCGATTTCAAAAGTCCACCCCATTAGGGCTGGGCCAAACTATACTGTTCACGGTATAACAGTAGAATGTTAGTCAATGATAAGAAAATGAAATATGACGATTAAATATGGGTAAAACGCGCATGCGCAGTGCCTTTGTTTTCATACGTACATGGCGAAAAAAGCATGGCGGCGACGGAGAATGAGAAGGGCAAAAGCGGATCGTTGAATGAAACAGATGAACCAGAATTGGTTTGTAAAAATGGTGCAACTTCAGTGATGTGGAACTGGTTTGGTTTTTGTCCGTCAGATACACACCAAAACACTTTGGGGTAGAACATGCAAGCGGGCCGTCGTCATTGCCATATTTTTCGGACTTTAAAGGCTTTTAAGAGCACCTTAATTTTCTCAAAAATCAACAGTGCGCCTTATAATCCGGTGCACCTTATGAACTCTGGTTGTGCTTACTGACCTTGACCTGATTTTGTGTGGTACACGGCGCCCAAAAATCGGTTAAAAAAATGTTTTAGTGTGACTTTGGTAAGCTATGAAGCTGCAATGCTTGATGGATTGTCGGATCATTACGGCTACCGTAGTCAGGAGCCTCGCGGAGTAATACGTACCGTGCTTTCAACATAACATTACCTTATTGTGTCGCTTAATGCGCCTTATAATTCTGCGCACCTTATGGTCCGAAAAATACGTATTTGACTTATTTATTTGGCACACTGCAGTTTCATGTTGCAAAACACCTCTTTTTAACTTTTGTGGATATTATACATGGTTATGCTCAGGATATGTCAGCCAGTTTCCACTGAAAATGCCTTTTGGTTAAATTGTCAGCAAGGAACTTGCATTTGCACTGTTAAATTTGTATATAGCATTAATGCACATAAAAAACAGCTGCTTGTTTAAATGAAACTAAATTGATGGGGGCTTTTTGCACTAATAAAGTTGTGGAGTTGTAAAGTATTTTGGCTTGCATCTATTATATCGTTAGTTCTATCGTTATTGCAAATTTTCAAATATATATTGTGATAAATATTTTTGGCCATATTGCCCTGCTCTACATCCCACCATGAACAACAACAAAATACAAAAAAGAAAATGTGTGATCTAAATGTAATCGAATGACTCCATTGAAAACTCGCTAGCTGCACTCCATATAACAGAGAGACAATTGTGGATAGTGGACCACTACATGGTGGTAAAAGAGAGTTGTAACATCATATGTCACATCATGATAAAATATAATCAAAGTGATTTTTTGTGAAACTTTAAGCTCTTTTGCATCTACATTTAGTAAAACTATTTTATTGGATGAAGTTTCCTGCAGCTCTGTGTGTAAGCTATATATCCTCTATGATGACACGGGATGCAAATAGTTAAACAAAAGGAGAAGTGTTGAGATAAATAAGCCACGGCAATGGTGATATGAGACAGTGCTACTATCAGCTTCAGGAATGCTCTTTCATGTCAAAACACGAACATCAAGCAACACCATGACGTTTTGGTTTAGCTCGGCACAAGATAAGGAATTTACTTTTTCAACTACAGCTCCATGGCCGTGTGTGTGTGTGTGTGTGTGTGTGTGTGTGTGTGTGTGTGTGTGTGTGTGTGTGTGTGTGTGTGTGTGTGTGTGTCTAAAGACTAATGTTAAAAACATTACTATTTTCATTATATTGCACAGTAGCCCAGCAACTCCCATACGTTACAGTAATGACAACATAGTGTGGCGTCCACACTAGGTGACAGATACCCATGTTCCCACAGTGTCACCAAGCCAATGCCTGCATTTTGAATGGTATCTTCACACCAGAGACCTGTTTTATCACTCCATCACGATACAAGAGGCCAAGATAAACCTTCCAGCTAAGCTTGTAAACAAGTGATTTACTTGGGTAGGTTACATGGATAGTTTAGCTAACCGTGTAATGCATTTAAGAACAATATCACTGTGCACTGCTGCACATTAGCATGCCTAAGTCTAGTGAGTTGAGCAAGATGACACAATACAGGGCTGATGACTGAAAGCCTTAAAAACATTCTATCACTAGACACAACGGTTACGTGCTGTTTATAGCTTTTGTTCTAGAAACGACAGCCTGCACCACAAAGCCACAAAGAGCACAAAGCAAACTTTTTTTTTTTTTAAATCTAACTACAATGAGAGGTTCGTTACACAAAGACAGCCAACAGACTCTTAGAGAGAGAGAGAGATAAAATACTTGTTTATTAATAGAACAAAATTGACACTTAATCATACTTTAATATTCAAGCTTGCAGAACAAACATTATGAGCATGCATGCATGCATGCATGGATATAAAACCAGGCATTTTAAATAACAATATAAATAAAGCTGAGGATAAATAACAAATAGTGTTTGCATTGTTTGGGTCATTCGTGGTCATTCTTGTACACTCAACTCATGATCAGGGTATTAGACAACAGGATCACCATAACAGCATAACCATATTGTATCCTACCCACAGAGGGACTCATTCACAGACATTAAAATGGATATAGAAAATGACAGACAATCACATCAACGGACTGATCTGAGCAAATTTAATCAGTCTATATCATGAAGGCAAAGTGCATCATCCAGAGAGTGAATTGTTTCTTAAACCCCCACCTCAAAAAACCCAAAAACAGTGCAGTCATGACATGCTACTATTTGAAAATACAGTCTCTAAAATTAGCGGACAGGATAAGATTTAAGGATTTAACAAGCTTCACCAGACTATGGATGAATTTACACAGTAACCTTTTTTTGTCAAAAATGCTATACAGTGAATTTAAATCTGAGTTTCAATGATGATCGCAAGCAACAATTCTAGTATTTGTGGTCATCCACTCAATGTTCAGTTTTGTTGTTACGTTACCACACGTGAGAAAATCAGACAAAATGCTTTTTTGTTGATATATATATTTATTCCTGTCTGCTGGAGCCTAGTCTCTAGGGGCAATAAGACTAACAGGACAGGCACAGATTACTGTGACTTGAGTGGGTTAGACATCGTCTCTCTGTGTGCCTGTCTGTCTCTCATTAAGCAGTTTTGGGAGCTCTTTCTCTCTAGCTTATGCCTCAATTCTTCATCTTCCTTCGTCTTGACAGTTGGACTCAAATATCTCCACAGACATACTGTCAGCCATCATCAGGATCAAGAAAAGAAATAGTGCATGGCTGTACATTAGCAATGCACCTCATTGTAGCTACAGACTTTGTGTAGTTGGCATACCTTTTACACACATATTCAAGATTCCAGTATTCTTAAATAGAGCTAATGCACTCCATTAGCTTTCTTTGCATATCACATATATCCATACAATTGCACATAATAACCTTTAGCATCTTTCTGTGCCTTAGGTCTGAGAATTGGACAATGACAACATTATTGACCATTTATACTTACATATAGAGTATTTAATAAACCAGTAAACCTTCTCCAAGCAAAACCGTTAATAAATTACTGTTTCTGCAGTATATTAGTGTGGCGAATTGAATTACAACTGCTATCATGAATTAAGTGCAATTGCTAGATAACAACAGGCTGCAATTTAGTTAAAGATACGAAAACATACCACATGTGCACAAAAGTTAAACAACTCTTTTCTTCCATGTGTAATCTATTCATTCAACACACCATACAGAGACATGATCATTCGGTTATTGACACTTTTTGGAAATAAACAGGTTCGTGGAGTCCGAAATGGTGATTGGGGAAAAAATGTTATCTCTGCAGGCTCTATAGTGTGAGCATACTGCTTGTAAAACTGACAAATTATGGAGGTGCAACATTGTAAGTGATTCTTACACTTCGAGTTCTTGCACTGTTGTTAGCAAAGCTAAGTGCACAAGACTTTCTGGCAGCAGCTTCCCACTTTTAGACGGCAGATTGGTGTGAAAACAGGCTGCAGGAACAGTGCTGTCTGTACCCAGCCAGAGTGTTTCTGATGTAAAAAATGCATAACTCCAGGGTCTCTGCCAGTGTTGCCAGACCAGTGGCACGCCAGCCCTAAGCTGACCTAACCAAGGTTAAGCATCATGCAATTTTCTAAATGTATTTTTAAGATGTTTTGGAGACATATGTTAAGCCATGTCTGAAAAACTGCAACAATTAATACTTAATATATCTTGTTGCAATCCAGTTCACAACCTTTTTTAAACCTGTATAAATAAAAAAAAAAGCTCAAAAGGGGTTCCTGCAACTGTAAAGAAGTAAAAGGAAAAAGAAGCTGTGAATGCAGAATGAGATTTATAGGCTGATTTGATCTCCCACTTACACCGAGTTTACCCTCTGCTGCATCTCCCTCCTGTGTCCCGTGTTCTCACAAGGTGCACCCACTCCACCGACAGCGCTGCTGGCCAGGCAAAAACTGTAAGCTCTGACGTGTAGAGCAGACCAACGGCAGCTTTAAATCCGTACCAAGCATGGTGATGTGACCCTTTTGGTGCCTTACTACGTCCATCTCCCGTAGCAAGGGTTAATGAGCAATATCCATGGAAGAAAGATAAACAGGAGTACACAAAGATGCAGATGGACTTGGATACATGCAACCGACAACCTATTTTGGTGACAGCTGGATGGTTTTGTCTGCTTCTTTGGTTCTCTAGAAGCTATTCTGAAGAATAACACAACTTGATCTTTCAGCTGCTGTCAAGCGCTGGTCTTTGCTCCCACTTCATCCTCTGACTTTCTCATTCTCTTACTCTCCCTCAGTCTCTCTCTCCCTCTCCCTTAAAAACACGTATCATGAGCATGCTGGCGATTGGTGTTCCAAGCAGGGGAACAGCAGGGGTAGGGAGTGGCATATCTGCACATATACCGCCAACTGTATGACCACACATTTGCATGCTGCCCACAAACACTAAAAAACACACATCCATAAAAAAAAAAAAAAAAAAAAATAGGGCAATCTTGTCACCTAAATAACTCTGGCTTAACAAGGTACACAGCATTGTGAAACCAAGTAAAGCAACTACCAAATCAGCATATTTTTGTTTTACTATTAGTGCTTTCTTAATTAACTGACTGTGTCCTTGCTTTAGAAATTAAAGTAATAGATATGAAGATATGTTATGATAACATATAACTTCTCATCAAGTTTCACATTTAAAATCTATTAGTTTGCAAGTACTGAAACCAAGGCTGACTTTAGAAAGTGAAATTTTGAAATTGTAGTATCTGTTTAATAAAAAAAATAGTTTTGCCTAAATCCTTCAGCTCTATCTTGAATAATTTCTTAAATTGTTAAAGGCTTAAATTAAACATTGCACCACAGTGCAATGAGGGCAGCTAGCTTTAGAAATGGCATAAAGTAACACTGCCTTGGCTTAATTTCCCCACCACTACCACGGCTTATTTTATGTGGCAGGCAATTTTCCAACTTTTCACTTAACGTGGTAAATTAATTATTTCCATGAAAGTCTTAAGCCTTTAAAAATCCTCTTCAGGTTAAACTGGACTGATCAAATACCTTTAGCGATGATTAATTGTGAAAAACAGCTTTAAAACAGCTGCCAGTCTAGCAACATTGAGGCCATTTACTAAAAGGCAACACTGTTGAATCCCCTAATGCATGACTATCTCACTTTTATTTGGGCTAACACATTTTATGGGCTGAAGCCGTGATTATGCTTATTACTTTGTTCATTGTGCAAAAAACAAAACAAATAAACCCCCCAAAAAACAAAAAAAATCCACACCACCATGAAATTTCACACTCAATCTTGAGGCACGCTTGACTTGCATCTTTGAAATATAGGTGTTCAAGCATAAACCAAATTTTGCCAAAATTATCTGCAAAAAGTCTTTTTTTTCCCCAAACTGCTGCAGTAATACTTTTGAGTTCTGTGCCAAATGGGAAGCAGAACCAGTGCATCCTGTGCTAACTGAAAATAAGCGCCATTATACCTGCAGAGCTGAACGTGCACACAGACCCATACCTCCAGCTCATCCATTTTCCATATGCACATGGCAACCATAAAACATTGCACCAAAGCTTAACCACAAATTTAACAACAGCGAGCATAAACAAAGCTTTGTGACCTGCATTAAAAAAAAAAAAATTAAGCAAATTAAAACCTAACATGCTAGCATGGTGTTGTTGATGGACAACAATGTTTGTACAGCCATGAAATTCAAGGAGTATCTTAAATTATAGAATTTTCTTTTCAGGAGTTCACGGTCAACGGCCTTATTTCCCTATGGAATAAACAAGTGCATCACAAGTGCGTAGCCATTCAAACAACTCCCATGCAAAATGTGATCCTTTAATCATTTACTTACATTTGTTTTTTCATGTTTCCACAACAAATAGAAAGGAAGTTGTAGAGCTGACGATGACAGACAACAGTTGTGACTTGGAGCAAGTTCTAATTTCATTATGTATAAGCTTCTATTAAACATGATTAACTTCCAGGAGTTAGCAAGGGGGGGGAAAAAAAATATAATGACACTATAGTAAAATACCATGCTTGTCACATGACAAACAACATCTGTTAGCAACCTCACTCAATAATGAGGGTGACAGCACACCTGAAATTGTACAGATGAAGATATGGGAAAGTCAATCTTCGGATTCTCAGCTTTGCTCAGTCTAAACGATAACCAGCCAACACTTTAATCCCCAGTCACTCAAGCCAATACCTCAGCTGTCCTTCTGTGAATCAGCTTCCTTGAAATAACAGGATTACATCAGTAATAATAACAAGCTTCACTCCCACATATGCCAACAATCTTCCTCTGAGCATTTGATTACTACAAGTTCAAGCATACAGTTAGGAACACCGTTTATGAAAAGAACTAAAACCACGTCCACGTCCAACTGTTAAAAAAACAACAAGATACTGTAGCTCACAATAAAATGGAAACATGCAACAGCAGTTTTCAGTTATGTGGCTATTCCTTCAGCATTCACTGCAACGGCATCACTGCCGCAAAAAGAATTTTTTCATATTACAGGAAGTCATGACAGTAGTACTATAATACCAAAGCCTAACCTGGCACTGCAATACTTTCCATTCACTCCCCAATCCATCAATCAGCAAACCTAGTTAAAAAGAAAAGTCATTCAAATCAGAAATCCTGCACATTGTCAAACACAACTCAAATGCTTCAGAGGATCCTGTTAGGGCCACAATGAATGGTTCAGAAGTCTTGAAAACAGGATGCTGGGTGAGAAAAGGCAGGGCAATGTGGGCGCTGGAAGAGTATAGCACGACAATGTATAGCAAGCTGGAAATATATGGAAACTATAGACTGTCTTATGAATGCACAAGACAGATATTATACTAATAAAAGTTGGAGCGGGATCAATCGGCAAATCAGTCAAACCAGCCCTAAGCATGATCATCCTTGGTTGTAATGGTTCAGGAGACTGAGGGGATATTTGTTGAGCAACGAGCAATCACAGCCTAATACTTCTATATATTATTTACATGCACACGCGCGCACGCACACACATACACACACACACACACTAGGAGAGCTGCAATAATTTTAAAAATAAGGGACAGGAAATGGCATGCTCAAGAGTGTAATGGTTGTCACAGTGTTATTAATCAAATACTGCTTTGTAATAAAAGTGCTGTAATATATTGACTACTAGGAACAGCTTCCATCAGGGAATAATCTAATTAAACTATGCAATCAGTCCTTGTGGTTTATCAGAATTCCATTGTCTGTAACAGCCTTCATCACAAAGGCCAATTAGGCAGTGTTGCTGCAAAATTAGCAGTAAACCTACAGACATGTTTCCACAGCCAACTGGTAAATCTGGTAAACTCATTCACACAACCACAGATTTTCAAATCCAAGTTTCGTTTCCAATTTTTTTTCCCCTTCCTTCCGCCTACCACAACCTCCTGTGGGAAACCCTTTATGACTTAAAATCCCCTCTAATCTTCGTGGAAACTCAAAATCAACGACTCATTTCCCAATGTGCTGTTTGTTTAAGCTCAGGCTCACGGCCAGTGGTTTCTAAAGGTAGCAGGAACACACACTACTGGGGCCACCTGACATCTTCACTCCTGCATCTTTGTTAATCATCAGCTTCTTATCAAACATCCTTTCAAACATTCATACAGTGCTTTTAACCACACATGGTCAAAATAGGGCCTGATAGCTAAATCTGACCCAGGGTCTGGACAGAAACTGTGTGCAAAAATCCTAAAAATCAAAAGCAAAATAATCCCTAAAATGAAAATAAAAAAGGCAGCACTATGTTAATGAAGCTGAAGGACTGACTGAACCTGATTCCAACCGAAGGTGCCCCTTTTAAGACTGTTGTGGCCATTGCAAATTATTCATTATTAATATAAGAATGTATAAGCCAGTGGGTTTGTACATAAATAGAAACTGTTTAATCTTTTCTTCATTCAATGAGGCAGTTTCTTGGTTTATGAAACAGCAGCTCAAGCACTCCAGGCTGGCAAATTTGAAATAATATCAAAATCATTGAGTTTAAAACATCTTTACACCATGTCCATCATTTTGCAATAAAATTTTCAAATACATTGTCTATAATATGGCTATCTTAAAAAAAAAATGCAGGCCTCTTCCACTTTTTATCTACATACATGCACACAAATACACACAGGAAACTAGACAATACCCTGTTTAGATAATATTTTTGACTATAGCCCGCAAGTCTTATTTGTAGCCCTAATGTATCCAGGTTAGCTGGCTTTAGCCCTCGTCAGCACTGGCAGGGGAATATGAAAGCTCTGCTAATGTGTTTTACTGTCACAGAGGAAATTAATTTATTACAGGCAGGGAAAATAATCAGCTGTCATAGACAAGCTGGGCCAACACTGTGGGAAATAAAAAGGAGAAATTCAGCATTATTTTTAAATCTAAAATTACACTGCAGACTTGATTGGGTTATTTAAGTAATTGAAGAAATTAGGTGATTTTAAGTAACTGTTTTAGTAAGTTATTTCATACTTATTGCTTTTTCTTGTTGAGATTATTCAGAATTTTACCTTGTGCTTAGCAAGAATAAACAGAACCCTGATTGATGTTAAAAACCAAGGTTCATGTTGAGCAATGACTGTTTTTATACTGTTACAGTTTGCAACAGTTTACTGGCTACATAATCAAATGAACAACACATACAGAATCACTGTGATTAAGGCAGTAAGCTGTCAATGTCCCTCAGCTTTACTTTTAAGCCACAGTTTTTAAGTAGTCTGCCTCCTTTTTTTGATTTGTTTTGAGGTACAATATTTGTTGGGGTTGAGAGTGGAGGGTGAAAAATAACAATTTTTTAAAAAAGTTATTTTTGACTGCAGGCACGATTACTCAATCATGACTGGACCCAAGGACAAAACAGGGTGCGACCCATCTAATTGTAATTTGAGACCTTGGATGCTTCTATCTCAGATACTATCTGTTTCAGAGCAGTTACACACCTAATAGATTTGGCATGATGCACTGCGCAGCACCTCTGACATCACATCAGCCCCTTCTATCAACAGTGGATCAGTGGCACAATCAGAAGGAGAGAGAGATCCCAGCCTTTACTGGGCCAACTTTACAAGACAAAGTCAGCACCTCATAACTTGCCTGTTTCTGAGCTGCATCCAGTGACAGAAAAAGTGATAAGTGCTCTCAGGAGGTCATTTCTCTGAATTTGCTTTTACTGCCAATCGCAAGTGTTCTCATGTAAAAAACACACACGTGGTATATTAAGTGTATGACTGTAGTATTTTATTCAGATGTTTACGGAATACAATTACCTTAAAAAACAAAGAAAATCCATCCAAATCAAAAATAGTAAACCTCATTCTAATAAACTGCCACACAATTCTTATATACTAATAATACCCAAAAATGTGGTCCAGCTTTCCGGTGCAATCACAACCACTACAAACAATTCACCAAACCACAAAGCCAATACAGCGGAAAAGCTTGTGTTGTGAACATGTCTTGCACAACTCGATTAAGAAAGACACAGGAGACTGTGTTAGTGAGAATCCAAAAGATTCTGGGTATTCTACTCTAGTCCAAAGTTAGGCACTGGTGAGAGGTTTAGCGAATGTAGCAGATAAATATTTGAATTCAAGTTACGCATGATGAAGCAAGTAAAACCAAAGAAAGCCAACCCCCCCCCTATAACACGCAGTAATTGCTCCAATGCCTCAGTGAAAATCTTTCAAGCTGATAAACTGGAGTGAGTGTAAACCTGTGAAGAAGTCTGCATTTCCAGGGCAAAACTACAACTTCCAAAGCAGCAGGATAGGTAGGAGCCTAGATATAAGTGATGTTCATTCCACTTAAGGTTATTCATTACCAAAACAGGCAACAGTGTAAAACGCTGCCCTTCCCCTTCCTCTGTAATCTGACAGCAAGATATAGAATGGCTTCTAAAATAAGAGCTGAATCCACACTCCAAGCCTAGTCACTTCCATATCTCACAGTATGAGGGCCAGAAATGACAAAGCTCAGCAGTTTTCTAATGAGACTATAACAAATGGAAGGCCTATATTTAGGTTATTACAACATCAGCAGTGCGCACGCAGGTTTGAACATGGGTTTCTGTGCATGCCTGATAAAGTCATGACAGTACCCACAATTAGTCAGATGCTTTCTAAAGTACAGTGCTTAGGCAGAATTTACTGTGCTGCAGACAAGAAAAGAAAAAAGGTTTGCAAATGCTTTGTTTTAAGTTTTAGTTCACTTCAATCACAGGCAAAATATTTAGACACGATGGCCATTCTCTCAGAGCATACAGTTGTGCAGCAAACAAGAAACAAGATTTTCTACTTCCCATGTAGCATTACAGAGAACTATGCACTTTACTATAAATAGTAGATAACAGAAAGGTGTATGGATTTCTGTCAAAAGCACAGGCATTGATTTTAATGTATCTGGGCCAATAGTGCCAAGGGTTCTTGCCAGCCTAAAACTTAAATCTAAAACAAGAAAAATGCTTTGTTTAATCAAAGAAACAAAGTTGCTTTGGAAGTATTTGTGCATCACCTGAGCATCAGTTCGAATTGTCACAACTGTCACCAACGACACCTGGAATCAAGTTGGTCTCCATACAATTGTTGATTTAGGTTTTTGATACAACAGAAAAAGAAAGGGAGGCTAAGGAGCTTGGAATAAAAAAAAAATTGGAGTTCTTTAAGTTTCTTAAAGACATTTTACCTCTTATTCGAGAAGCATCTTCAATTCTGAAAGAACTATTCAAAGAAAGTGTCCTGATATGTATATACTGACTTTATCCAAACTTAATGATTTCCTATCTTCTTCCAAAAACATAAAAACTACAAAAAAAATTGAATGTTAAGCTGAAAGATTACGTGGAACAGGAAACGAAAAACCTACAGTCGAGTTCACTTGAAAGAAATCTAAAAACAACAACAAAGCTCAAATAAGCCTGGACAACTGCTGCAGAGTGCAATTTTGAATGTTCTTAATCACTCAGTTTCACTCCATCACAAAGAAGTTCTTTGTATACCATGACTTCTCTGCAAAATGGGCAAAGCTGAAGGACCAACAACAGCATAAACGTGAACAAAAGCGCCTGCACTACCAGTTGTCCCACATCATTGACGGCATTTTTGTTACTGTTACACTGTATTACTCAGTGTTGATTATTGTGTTTACTGTGTATATACATAATACTTGTTCTGCTTGGTTGATCCTGTGAAATGAGGCTATGCTGACAACAGCTGTCCAAGTCAATTATTGATATGTAGTAGTCCATTGTGAGAATGTTTATAAGGGCATTTACTATAAGTGAATCAGCTCTCTGTAAAAAATAATGAACAGGCATTACTACTGTGTTGCTAGGGTTTCTATTTCATATTGAATCTCCTGACAATTCAATTTGATCTCAGTTATTTCAGTGCTTTCTAGGATAACAGGTGTGCAAACGCACAACAGATGTATTTTAGGTAATGTGTCTTGGGGAACTGGCATTATTTCAAAGCCACATCTACCAAATATACCTCAAGTGCAAAACAGGAAGGCTATGAAAACGCAATAAAATAAATACATTGCTTAAGTGTTTCTATTTTCTAGAAGTTATAGACGTCACTTAACTTGTGGTTTACTTACTGGTTAGTGGGAGGTGCAGAGAGTGGGAACGTCACCTCTTCTTCGTCGATTTCCATCCCATCTTGCATGTCGCTTTCATCCATAGTGCCACCGAGCCCCCCACAGCTAGGAGGCGGAGGAGGTGGTGGTGGAAGTGGTGGGAAGACAGTGGGCCCATCCGGGCCTGTTGATGTGGGTGAGATCCGACTAGCTGGACCCTCCATAGTTGGAGAGCAGCACATGCCGCCCACTGTCCCTGAGCTTGTTCCTTGAAAAACTGAATGTCCACCTCCTGCTACGCCACTCCCTGCTCCGGTCATATCCCCACTAAGCATGGAGGAATAGATTATATTCATCTCTGAAAGGGAGTCCGGAGATGTGTTTGAATGCTGTCGGGTGGCTGGTGCCGGCCCTTGCACCAAATCAGTGGTTCGGACTCTGCTCGGCTTGGGATAGTATGGGAAAGGGGCCGTCGTCTCCGGGCCTCCTCCGCCTGCCACCCCTGTCCCTGTCGCGACCGAGCCCGTATCCTCACTGCTGACCTCCGCTGCCATCATAGTAGAAAAATACGTAGAGGGGAAAAAGTCCAGAAGGGAACCTGCCCTTCCCCTCTGTTTTTACAATAATCCCCCGGTGTTTGGGCTCCTGGGAAACAACACCAAAAGTTTCTCAAAAACGCGTTCAGCTAGCCGGCTAATGTTAGCCAACAGCTAACTTAGCTTACTTGGCTGCACTAGCGGGCGTTAGCTTCGCCTCGCATTCGCTCCCTGCAAAAATCACCGAGCTAACGCTAGCGGGACAGCTATCAGCTTCGAGACACTTGATGAGTTCTTGCTCGCTATGTCTTCATTGTTTCCTGAGTTTAGAGTTCACGCAGAAACACTACTTGAGATTAACCGTTACAATACTTCCAACAGAATATCACTTCACCTATATTTCCTGTTGGTATTTTTGAGTCTGGGGGGATGTTCGGACTTCACCCTCGGCACCAAAGCAGACCACTTGTCGATGAGTGTTGTTTTATTGTCACTGTTGTGTGTAATCCCCTTCTTTTTTCCCAGTGTTGTTTTCTTCAGTTTTAAACCGTCTCCAGTAGCGTTCCCAGACGACTTCAGCCTTATCTCCTATATCCCCGGAGCCGCATGTTGTTCTCCGCGTACTGCCATGTCGTTTACCAACATTTATTATCTGCGTACAAGCTTTATTTCTGGGTTTCGGGGCTAGTGGCTTGCCCGCTGCTGCGCTGCTCTTGTCTCCCCTCCCTCTCCCACTCCTCTCCAGTTAAAGATCAGACACAGCTAAGTGAACACAGAGCGGAACTTTTTTCCCCCCAAATTTAATCCATGGCATCTTCAATCACGTTAAATCTTATTAAGTTGAATAACATGCGATATTGTCCTTGTTACGTAAATGAAATATAGAATCTCATTATGGTTTTTTTTTTCTTACCAGAGGATCTCAGAAAAGAAGACAAGTAGCAGAGTAAAATCAGTCCTCTAGATATTTTTCTGCAAATAATCTCTTGCTGAACTACTATACTGTGGCAGGAAATGTTTACACCTTTGATCTGCTGTTTTTAACACGTCAGCAACACCGAACAAGTTTCACTAGTTATCAGATAAGCGGCTCTGTACAATAAACAGAAAAGAGTAATTAGAAAAAAAAAACATTTAATGGCAGGATTTATTTACAGTTCCCCATTTAATCTACAACTGCAAAAAGATTATTTTTAATTGTACCTCTTATTCTTGCTTCCATACAAGAACACAGAGATTCAAAATCTCCCGTGATGTTATCAGTTACACCTGAGCGTTTCCCTTTCAAGCCCCAACTTCACATTGTGATTTGTGTGTATGTGTGTGTGTTCCTGTTTTTCCTTCAGACAGGTAATGAAAGTCTAGGTAAATGACAGCATGTATAGTTCCATGTCCTCTAGTTTATATTAAAGCAAAGGCTTTTGGTAAAAAAAAAAAAAAAAGGGGGGGGGGGGGGTTAAAGGCTGTGGCTGCTAATTCAAACATATACTGGGTAGATATGCTACAATGCTATTCAGCTGTTTAAGATGTTCGAGGCGTTTACCTTAACATATTGGCAATAGCACTACGGGGCAGCAAGAAAACCGCTTAAACTAATTTGCAACCTGTCAGTTACGTTTATACAAAACAGGAAAATGCTTTAATTGCAAAGTCATAAATAGCATGATAATACTACTAAAATACCAATGTGAAGGGAAAACGCTCAAAAAAGCACGCACAGATGTTCCATCTCATTGCTGGCTCCTAGTGAAATAGGCTTGAATTTTTAATTCTGGCATGGTCCTTTTTAGTGCTGCAGACGTCATTGCTAACAGCGTTAAAATAGCAGCCAGGTTCAGATTTGTGCAACGCACGGACCCAAGTCTTTCTTTCTTTTTATTTCTAGATGCATAAATACAATTTTATCCCAATTGTTGCAAAGCTGAATTCGTTTCCTGTATCACCCTCTTTCCTCTAGATGAATAGAATAATCTGCATGTTGTGCTAAACTGCAGCACTATTACAGAACAACACCAGGAGGACAAATGTTTTGTTTTATTCCTTTAACTGAATGGACAACGATTAACAGTGTCAATAAAACTCAATAAATACTATCTGTCTATGTAGTCTATATACATATATATATATCTATATCTAGATAGATAGATAGATAGATAGATACACACAAAATGTGTGCACTAAAAATATCAAAGCAAGATTATGTGCCACTTTTTTGTAAATATTTGCATGAAAAAAATAACTAGCTAAACTATAAAGGAAAATACTAACAGTGAAGAGTGGCTGGTGGAGCACCACACTCTAACACAAAAAGCTCTTGGAAGAAAAACTCACTGTTGAGCCTGTGGATGAGTTTTGTGTCATGTTTTCAAAGTAAGTCATTTCACTTTCTTTTGTCTATGTTGTTAACCATTTACACAGACATTTTCACACTGAAAGCACTGAGGTTTATTATGCATGCTTCAGCACTAGCACTACTCATTTCTGAAAAAGCCTGTTCTCAGCAAGCAGGGCCTTTATATTGCATAATTACACAATAACTAGATCACAACATTTCATATTTTAATCTGGCAGGCGGTAAACTTGTCACTTATTTACCTGCCTTTAAACCGGCTCACTTGTACCAAGGGGCCATTTTCCACTTAGCAGGTAAACGTCAGAAGCGTAGCCGCCACAGCGGCAGGCAACTATTTCTTCAAGTCATGTAGCTATATATATATATATATATATATATTTTTATATATATATATATTTTTATATATATATATATATTTATATATATATATATATATTTATATATATATATATATATATATATATATATATATATATATATATATATATATATTGTATATTGATCTTTACTAGACTTATGCACAAGTTGGTGCAGACAAGCATACACTTAAGGACAATGGAAAACATTGATAATCATGAAGTTTAATCAGGTGGCCAAGTGACGCCTTACTCACGACCTACAAAAACATATGTTTTGGCTTTTTATGTTTTTTTTTTCTGAATGCATCATATTTTGAATACAGATAAACGACTGATACAAACTTATATTTACTCTATACATACTCTCAGCACACACCCTTTAAACATGCAGAAGGGAAGGTGAATTTAATGAAATCATCAGACATAAAACAGTCCTGTCTCACCTACAGCAGAAGCAGTGAAGCTGATTATGAATTAAATTGACTTTTTAGCCAACAAATGCAAAAGGTTTTTTTCATAAGTCCTAGTAAATCAGCCACTGGCTAACTTTAAGATAAAAGTGCATACGCGCGCAGCTTAAGCAGCAGGCCACCGTTGTTCTCCACCCACCATCTACAGTCATGCCCACAGGGCAGCTGCCATTACTGTTCTACCTCCACATAAATCCATTTCGGAGCAGCTGGCACTGTGAAAAGAATATCTGGAGGTCTCATCTTTCCTCTCTCTGCTTCCTGGCCTTTCTAACCTATTTTCTCAGTTTTTGAGCCAACAGCTCTCTGATCACTTTGCTTTTGTACTAGTATTTCTCAGGTTGATCAGATACGCAGTTGAAGCTAGATGACAATTAAAATAGTATTTTTTGTAATTTTATTTATTTAAAATAAAAGGGTCACATGAAAAAGATATGAAAAAAAGTATCACACCTTCCGATCCAAAATCAGGACCGTGAGTTTCAGATTGGAAACCAGTGATTAGACCTGTATTAGATAGTTACTGGAACCTATCTTCTCCTAACTGTGACATCCAGGATCTCCTGTTATCTTAACTTTGCTTCCCATCTCTTTGCTTGGTGGCTTCAAGCCAGTATCAAAAGAGGTCTTCAAGGCCTTCGTGGAAAAAATGTAGATGACTATGAGTCTGGTAAAATCTTCATAAAGATCTCCCAGTTGCTGAAAAGCAATCATTCTACCATTTCAAAAGCGGTCTACAAGTAATGTAGGTTTTACATAGTGGTCAATCAGTAAGCTGTTATCAGAAGGGGCGATGCTTACTTTTTCCTCACAAAAGAACATATACTCATGTTTTGTAGATAAAACAACTGAACTTTTGTTTGTTTTTCTCTCATCTGTAAACACTGTTTAAAAAAATATTGAATGCGCTTTATTTATTTATTTATTTTAAAAGCAATTTCCATGGGATGTAGCCTACTTAGTATTTCACATACTATTCACAGTATTATCTGGATTGTGTAACAAGGGAGGAAGCACACCCTGCACCCCTGTTGGTCACTCAGGGAGCTGATGCCTGTGTTCTCCTCTAAAGCGCAGAGATCCCTTAAGTCCTGTGATACAGAAGGTCAGCGAGCTGTGAAATCCAGAAGCTGACATTGACTTGACGTATGATCATCAGAGGCACTCGAGTTGAAAGACATGTATACTCAGTTGTAAGCACGCAAAACAAACATTCCCCACTAGGATAGCCAGACATTTAAACATGCTCATTAATCAAGGCACTTCAGTGTGAGTGGTCTGTTCAAGTGTCAGAACAGCCTGTTTTTTGTTTTGTTTTTTGCTTTTTATTAAATCAACACTGCTCCTGCTTTTAATTTCACAGAATTATAAATATTAAAATATAATTATGTATTTTAAGTGTCCTCATGGCTCAGTCTTTTATTTGCTAGTCATCATTTGACCTTGTATGGTGATGTAATCTGGAGGACTGGGATCATCTCATGTGTCCCAGTGGCAGATGACGTGTCCTGCAGATCCTCCCATATGGAGCATAATAAGATTGCAGACAGGATATAGCTAATTGTCTTCCCTTAGTAGACGTGATACAAGAGGACCAGCCTCATACCTGCTGAATGGCGGTTCAACCACTCTCGGCCATGTCTGAATTCAACCCTGTCTCTGTGCATGTATGTAATGGGGTGTGAAAGACTGATTTTTTTTTTTTTTTTTTTTTTTTTTTAAACATGTAGAGGCGAGATAGATAGTCCAAAATCTAATTTCCAGGACTTCACCCATGTGTGAATTTGCACGCAGTGATTTTTGTGTGTGTGTGTGCGTTTTTGTGTGCATCCATTCCTGTGTAACCATTTGTGTCTTTGTCTTCATCTCTGTATTTCTGGGTGTGGGCTGCAGGAGAGGGAATGAGGTGGGGGCCGGCACTGACAAACTGCCAAGGGTGAGGAAGAAGCGCGTGAGGGAGAGTGGCAGGGCAGCCCAGTTGTTCTGCTCTGTTTCACCATAACTGCATTGTCAGATATGAGGATGGGCACTGATATGAGTACCATGGGAGCCTGACTTGGTGTCAGCTGAGAGCTCTCATCCATATTCATTATCATATTATAATAACACTCCATTGCCCTCAGAGACAGCACATTGGAAGATCTCCACCCTCCAGCGCCTTTGAAGACATCTATGTTTTTTTGTTTGATTTTATTTTGCTTTGGGGTTTTTATCTACTGACATGCAGCTTGAGATGTCTGAAGGCAGCAGGATGTCTTTTAATTTAGTTAAAAAGTGTAGCAATAGTAACAAATACTCTGTATTAGTAATTGCAAATGAGCTATGCATTACAAAAATTTATTGAATGTCTTGGTTTGATTATCAAATGTTTTTTTTATTCTCATTGCCATTTATGGCAGAGTGGGCAAACTGCTGCAGAAACCATGGTCTGGGTATTCATTGCATTTCTTCCTGTGTGGTTAGAGTGTCTGAAATAGTCATACATTAGATTTGAAATGTAACTCAGCACTGAACACGACAGGTTTTAGATGTACCAGACTTCCCTTTCTGAGTTTCTCCCTCAGTCAACCTCCTCTCATATAAACCAAACACCTTCTAAAAGATTAAAATAAAATCTAATGTGTGTCACCCAACTGACTCCTTCAAGTGAAGTACGCACATTAACACTTGAATGCACGGCCCAGGTTTGGTGCTCGAGCCCTCTGATTCAGGGGATACTTGTAGGCACATCAGGACTTGTGTGAATTATTTACTGGATTAACATAAAAGTTTTAAAAAGGGACTGAGTGACACACGGATGAATAACGATAGTCACTTTCCTCTGGAGTTGGAGGCTGGCTTACTAGCATTACTTTCATGGGATTTATGAAACTTTCCGCCCCACCGTGTTAACCAGATGCTTAAAGTTTAATGTCATGTGTGAATTAACAATGTGAATTCCGGGGTGGCGATGGTGACGTGAAACTTTAAGTTGACATCTTAAAAAAAAAAAACAACCAAAAAAAACCTCAGTGACTACATTTTCTGGGAATATGAGTAGGTTGTGGTAGGTTGTATTTCAAGTGTTCACTGCACATTTTAGCTCATATTAAAATGTCATTGTGTGTAATAAATGTGCTTGGAATTCCTCGGGCAAACGTGCAAAAGAATCTGCAGATATTCTAAGTTATGTTTGAGAATATTTGTTGAATAATTGATCCACGAGCATTAAGTTTCATGGTTTTTAAAATCACTGTACGACCAGATTGAAGTTTTCATTGCTGGATCTGTAAAGATTTAAAATTGGCCTGGATTTTAAGACATTTCTAGTGTTTTCAGTTACACTGTATATGGTCTTTTAACTATAGTAGGTATCCATGTGACTTTATTACCACTTTTAACCCAGACACATTAGCTGAAGAAGGTGACAGCACTTTGCCACACTGAACAGATACGATGTGTGTGTGCGCAAGAGTGAGGTGACATTTCTCAGAGTGTTATCGCGTCTAAAATAGACAGTGTGAAAGAGGCAAGATCGTGAGGCCTTCTGCATATTTATGTCTCTGTGTGCAGTATATGTTTGTTTCCCTGAATGGTCCACATGTCTTGTAATATTTTAAGTGGCGCTGGAGGAAACTTCCTCTCCTGTTGCCTAAACAAGCGGCCATATATGCCTGCTGCATTACGCGTCCTGTCCCCGGAGGAGGAGGACAAAGCAGATGGGAAGGCCACTGTGATGCGTGGTGTGTGCACACATGCATGTAATTAATGCCCCTACTTGATGAGAAAATAAGAGCAAAGAATCCCAAAAGAAGACAAAGAGCTTCTTACAGTGATGGCACAGACCTTGTAAATAATAGGTTTGTTGTTTTTGGATAGGAAAAGGCCTTTTTTTTTTTTAGCTTTGTGTGTCTTCCTGATGCTCACAGTAGCTGTCAGACACATGCTGACCAGAGAAGCTCTCCTACTTGTGCACAGAGCTGTTTTTCCACTTTCTTTTTTTTTCTTTTTATCAGAGGGCAAGTGAGAAGGGAGGAAGGAGTTTGCAGCTGCCACCTGAATGCACATATGGGCTGAGTTGAAGTGAGAACTGGGGGTGGGGGACAGAGCACATGGCCCCCTCAGTCACACTTTTAGCCATGAATGGCTGTGGAAAGTAGGCGGCTCTGTACAACTCAGTCACTTTTTGATTTATGAAGCAAACTTTGACAAATGACTTTCATTTATAGTACCATGTACCATTAATGGCTTCTAAAAGTTCTGATGTTTACTTTTGTGGGGTTTTTTCCATCTGTTTTACCTTTTCACAGCTACATAGATAGTAACAATCATTCACAAAAAGCCAATTTTAAAGTGCTCATTACAACATTTTAAATAATTATTATGATAATTGAAATGATTAAGTACAAGTCCAGCTTGTCTCTCGTGTTGATGTTTGCTGTGATGCCAGTGCTCCTCATGTCATTCTACATGTGCTTGAGAGCGCTCAAGCACATGTAGAATGACAGCTGATATTCATAATACAGGCTACAACTAATGGGCTGCCTCAATTAAAAAATAAATAAATAAATAAATACAATTCTGGTTTATGGTTAAAGAAACAGGGATTCTAGTTAATAAGCCTAATTTACTTGGCACCCATTCAGATATATATAGCGCTAACAACTTCCCTTTTTATATGACACACCAATTTCACTCAATCTCCGGGATCAATATTTGCAGGAAAAAAAACCTCGATATAAAAGCAAGAGTGAAGGATGAAGACCTTTCACTATATGAAAATGCACTGTGTGGCTCAGAGCCCATGTTTGAGGTTGATTATCAGATGATATCACCCTGGCACCAGCGGTCTGGGCGGTTCCCTTTCCCGTCTGGGGATGCTGTGAGAGATGGACAGCAGCTCCCTGAGGACCAATGAAAGGGGTTGTCATTAGAGGCACTTCCTGTAAAAAGTTACTTACAAATATCAGACTCATAAAACACATTAGTGTGTGTGTGTGTGTATAAGAGAGAGAGCAATAAAAGAGTGGTTCTATCTAGCAAATAGCCATTGTAATCTAGACCATACGCTTACGGACTAATCTGCATCAGGGGTTAATCCTGCTGCAGATGGTTGTCCTCAGTAATATTACACACATATGACATGTAGAGAAAGAAGCTGTACTAATACCAAATTAGTGCCAGAAATGACTCTTTAAAATGCCTATTGGTACTATAGGTTGAATCTTATCACTTTACTAAAACAGGAAGGGTATTACCGGAATCTTTTATCACTGTGTGTTGTTTTGTTGCATAAGGTGATGAGTCACAGACTAAATGAGGTTATCCTCTCCATTAGGACATGCAGGCTGACACCAGAAGCTACTCACTGCGCAGCCTATTTGAGCAACAGCTGAGACATCACACGCCCCACTGTCCAATGCACACATGCACGCGTGACATCATTGTCATTCCTCTATTTTATATGCACCCAAAAGGGATTACTGTCTCTCTGCCTAAATTAAGACTGCTGCTGCTGCTCTTTTAGCTATTTCTCTCCTCTGTGTCTCGTTAAAGCCTTTGTAGCGTTTCTATCAGTCATGTCTGCTGTTTTCAAATGTCATCTTTATTTTTCTCTTGTATCTTTACGCTTCCTCTTCTTCTTCTTCTTCAGCGTATTTTTCTCCCTCTCTACTCTCGCATCTTCCTGTGTCATAGTATGTCCCTTCCTCTCTGCCTGCTTCAGATCCCTCCAGCCCCTCAGGCTGCAGTGACATGTGCATTGCAGTCTGCAGCCCCAGTATACTCTGCTGTGTCCTCAGGCCTTCCCATCACCCTGTAATCTCCCCTCGTGCTTTTAGGCCCTTCTGTATAATTCATAAGCTTCCTGTGGCTCCTGTCATGTCTCATCGGGGCCACAGGAAGGCATGGTGTAAATAATGGAGCATCCCCAAAGACATGTTCAATGCTGACTGCCACAGCAGTGTGCCTTACGCTTCCATGGAGGGGACAGGACAACTGTGTGCGTACTTTTTAATTTTTTTATTTTTATTTTGGTGCCCTTTTGAACACATGCCATGTAAATTATTTCTAGACATATGGTATGCATAGAGTGAATATAATTACTGGAATGTATACCATTAACATTGTTTTGTACTCTGTCATGAAACTCTTGTTTTATTTCAATTGACTACACGGTGCCAGAAACTATCCAACATTCTCACGCTGTTAGAATCCTCAGCATTGATCATCTCTCCAAGGTTTTATTAGCATTATTCACAGCTGAGGTGGTATCGGAGCAATACCCCATTAGGGAGCTCCTGTGAAATCCTTCCTTAAACCCCATAGCAGATCGAACTGATCAATATTGTTGTGACGCAAATGAGAAATCAGGGCAGCGGTAAAGATGCAAAGGCCTCACTTCACTATCACAGGGTTGTCTTTAAAGGCAGATAACAGGTGATCTGCTTGTTAAATGTAGCAGAGAAATTCATCAAATGGAACAAAGATCACTTTGTACCACTCAAATGTCAAGCTTAAGGAACTTGTTTTGCATCAATCTTGTTAAGGGTTGTCACAGCGGACCATTTGCCTCCATCTCACTATATTGCTAACGTTTCACACCAACCCTCTGTAAGTCCTCCTTCACTGCATCCATGAACCTCCTCTGAGGTCTTCCTCTTTTCCTCCTGCTTGGCAACTTCAAATTCAACATCCCTTTTACAATATATCCACCCACCATCCTCTGCACATGCCAAAACCATCTCTAAGTTTGTCTCCAAATTGCTCAACCTGAGATGTCCCTCTGGTATATGCCTTTCTAATCCTATACCTTCTGATCTCTTGATGTCAATGAAATCTTAGCATCTTAAGCTCTTCCACCCCCACCTCTAGTTTGGCCTTATATGTTTTTGTCATTGCCACTGTCTCCAAACCATGTATCATAGCAGGTCTCGCTACCAATTCGCAGATCTTCTTTTTCATTTGTGTTCTTAATTCAAAAATGAGCTGTGATAATTGTCTCAAGCCACTCTACTCTGCTCTTCATCTCTCTGTGCACTGTCCATTGCTTTGGATTGCTGTGCTCATACATGTCCTTCACCACCCTCACATACTTGTCTGCCGCTCCTGACTTCCCCATACAATACCACAGTTCCTCTCTTGACACCCTATCATATGCTTTCTCTAGATCCACAAAACCACAGCAACTCATTCTGATCTTTTCTATGCTTCTCTTTCAACACTCTCAAAGTAAAGTGCTCTTTCTCCCCCTTAAGCCATACTGCTGCTTGCTGATTGTCACCTTTCTTTTTAACCCAACTCCAACAACTATTTCCTTTATCTAACTACAGCCTTTGCATTTGGATATCGGTGTATCGGTTAAAAAGCCCACTGTCTTCCACAGACATGTCGCCTGAACCAGCGGTCTTTCCTCTCTTCAGCTTCTTACTAGCTGCCCTCACTTCCTCCTTACTAATCCTCTGCATTATTTACTTTCTTTATCTTCAGCTGTACTTTCCCAGTCACCTGGTAACTGTTCCCTATCACCTAGAGCTTGTCTCAACGCTTCCCTGAACTCGATGCACCATTCTTCCACCACTTAATCCTTGCCTCTGCTTTCACTCACTTCCTCGTCTTGATTTCTAAAATCATGCTGCACACTGCTAATTGATGCTAGCCAGTGAGATTGTCCCCTGACACAACCATGCAGTCTCCTATTTATTTCAAATGGCTCTTTTTGCATAGAGTCCACCTGTGTGCACCTTCCTCCACCCTTATTTGTCACCTCATGTTCTTCCTTCTTCTCGAAGTACATGCTCACCACAGCTGTTTCTATTCTTTTCATAAAATACACTTCCATTAGCCCTTTGGAATTTCTCTTAACACCACACCTGCCTAGCATCTCCTCATTACCTCTGTACCCTTTACCTTCATATTCATGGAAATTCCAGTCATGATTCTCCCACCATAGAAACACTCTTCCACTTCATCCAACTTAATTCAGACTTTTTGGCCAACAGCACTGGATACAGTCAGTGTTCACCCTAACCCAAATGATTTGGTATAGATTTCTCATTCTTGATGATCCACGTTTGATTTGTTAAAGATTTTATATTTTGGGAAAACAAGGCAGGGATTTAATGTAATGAATTAAGGACAGAGTGACATCGGGCATAGATAGAAGTTGGGTTAGCAATGCAATTAAACATTTAATCTAATACCACTTTTAGCCACCTAAGAGCTATTCTTGCTATCTCACTAACACACTTCATTGAGACTCAGTGCAATGGAATAAAATGGAAACTTCTCTAGAGTACTGACTCCCCACCGAACTGAAGAGAGTACATATCAAAGTGAGGTGTCATGTTTTTGTTGGCGCATGTATGTCAGGAAGAGAAAGAGAGAGTGAGGCAGTTAGAGAGCTAAATGAACCGCAGTTTGATCAAATCAACATGGGCAGTCTCTTGGGGCTAAGAACCTGGAAACACACCATGTGCTTATTGATCTGTGGCATGTTCAGAAAATCACTAGACTCCACTTTCCAATCATATGTGTAACCCCCTACTGTTCAACTCTGTGGTGTATTCTTTGTAATTCTGCTTGATCCGCCTCCCCTTGGCTTTAAGTTGAGCCCCGTTGCCATATACAGAATGGAACGGATGCAAGGTTAAGTATATAATCAACTGTCTGGTGGCTCACCAATCAGCCTGCAAGACCCTTTCACATTATATGTTCAATATGAGCTCCTGGTCTTTACAGATGAATAGCCAAATCATGACAATGTGCAAGTAAGGACAGCCAGACTCCTCTGTGTCACTTTTTACTTAAGTAAAAGTGCATCACTAACTGAACCTCCACCTGCCATACTAATATCCATCCATTTATTCATTCTCTTTTATTTATTCAATGCAGGGCTGTGAGCCCATGGACTTGAATTACATGTGACTTTCACCTGTAAAATGTCTTTCAGAAATGTCTTAATTCTTCATGGCGTGAATTCAACAACATACTGGAAACATTCATCCAAAATTATGGTCCATGTTGACATGATAGCATCATATAGTTCATCATACAGTTGCTGCAGATTTTTTTGGTTGCACAGCCATGATGTGAATCTGTTCCACTAGATCCCAAAGGTGCTCTCTTAGGGATCTGGTGACTGTGGAAATCAGAAGTCATCAGAAGATGGGTACACACTGGTCATAAAGGGTTGGGAATACTGACCAACAGGTAGGTTGTGGCATTTAAATGATGCTTATTTGGTATTAAGGGTTCCAAAGTCTACCGAAACATCTCCCTCACACCATTATACCAGCAGCAGCTGGAACTGTTGGTACAATGCAGGATGGATCCATGCTTTCATGTTGTTTCTGCCAAATTCTGAATGGCAGAAACATTTCTGCAGCAGAAATGATCTTCTATAAAAGAACTGTATGTACCTAGAGAAGGATTAAATATTAATGAAATATTAAGTAGGAGTTTTAGCAAAAAAAGCTGGTTAAATTCTACATTTGGTCGAGTAAGTAAGTTCCTAGAGATCTGAAAGTTTCAGTGGAACCTGCACCTGCTCAACTTGCGTGTTTTATTAAACTGGACATGGCAGAAGTTCCGCTCTCCATCATCATAGCTTTCATTAATAACAAAATGAGTCATCAAAAACTTCTTACATCATGTTTGATGAGGTGGTTACTAAGAGAAAATTCATCTGGTATACTGGTATACTTGCTAATGCAACATCTGTTTCTACACAAAGCACAGATGGTAACTGATCTCAGAGCAGTGAAAGCAAATCCAGTGATAGCTTGTGCAGCACGCTAATCTCCCATCAGTCTTCCATCAAAGCCCATACTTCTCCACAATGCACAAACAACTGCAAGCCGATGGCCTCTCAGCTCGACAAGCTCCAGCCAACAGTGGCTGAAGTGCTGTGTTAATTTTGCTTCCAGAGACAATAGGCAACTGTTGCCACAGGATGGCAGTGATGTAAAGAACTGATACATATATGCACGTAAAGCTGAATGAAGAAGTGCTTTCTGAGATGAAACAAGAGAAATCACTTTACTATACCTTTTCATTTTTAGATATCACGAACCTTGCCTTCCCTGTTCGAACTCCACTGGGTGAGAATTTCATTATTTACTTTGCATGACTTATTTTTCCAATCAACGTAACAGTGCCGTGCCTTCTGTTCAAATTATCAGGATAACAGTAGACAAGTCAAAAGTAAGGGACTAAAAATAGGCTAGTATATCATTGATTTCCCTTTAAAAACGCATAGCAACGAGGATAATGGTTGGTATGCCCAAAAATAATTTCACACTTGAAATATAGGTAATATCTTACATTGGTGCCTTATATGTACTAATATCAGCAGCACCAACACAATAGAAGTTAGCACTGTCAGATCAAAGGATGTGCCAAAGAGATAGCTTGCACAGCTGTTAGTGGTTGTTTAAAAAACCCTCCACACTGGCATCAGCATTTTGTTTGATCACTTCAGCTGTGGTGGCCTATATATATATATATATATATATATATGTATACATATAGGCCACATGTAGCCATGTTTCTATATATCTATATAGAAACATGGCTACATGTGGGATTATTCCCATTGGAAAGCTCTTTATATGATTCAGTTGCTTGGAAAAAAGCAAATAATCTCTCTGAAAAGAAAAATATTTTCCAGCCTGAATGCAAAACAAATTTAGATTATGGAATAGATTGTGTTATAAATCAGCCGAGTGCCTGGAGGCAAGAGGTGAGTGTCTGCTATCTTTGTGTGCATAATCCTCTCCCTGAATGGATGTCATAAAAAGTGTGTTGCTTACAATGTGATGAACTTGGGTCCCAACATAGCAGCTCCCATGGGCTGCTGAGGCTTTGTTTTGGATTAAGTGGCGCAGAAATGGGGGGATTAGACACCACGCTAAAAAAAAATAAGGGCACTGCAGGTGTGGAAATCTAGAACAAGCCATTAAAAGAGAAAGCACGTTTATCTTTTGTGCTTAACCCATTCATTCCAGCAGAAACACATGTGTGTTAATTTCGGTGTAAATGTGAGGGTGAGTGGCTTTCTGTAGCGCTGGAATGCACAGTCCATGGTATAGCCCACCTCATGCCCTATGACAGCTAAGATAGGCTCAAGCCCTCACTGCAACCCTGAACTGGTTAGGCGGTTATAAAAATATATGAATGGAAGGATTTTTTCTTAATTTTTATTTGTTTATTCAAAGGAAGCTTTTTCCTTGCTTTTACCACTTGCAAATATATATGTATCTGTTATTGTTATTAACTGAGCCCAGAGCCTATGGCCCTTCTGCTCCTCACTGTAATGATGTTGATACTAATGTATAAACTGATGTCAGCTTGAACAAGCCTGCAGCAAAGAGCTTGTATTTTCACCAGAGGCAATCTTCTAAAATCTTCTCTATCTTTTTTTCTGCTTCCTCTTTTTGCTTAGGGGCAAAACTTGTTCTGCAGTTAATTAAAGGTTACTCTATCCCCTGCTTTTATTAGCTAATGTTTTATACCACTCCTCACAAAGGCACACAGAAACCCACAATGACACTCTCTGCCCTCCAGCTGCACAAGTGCTACTTTCTTAGCAACTGTAATCACAAAATAGAATTTGTCCTAGCACCTTTGATTCAAGGCTGAGTACTGAAAGTATACCTGTCTTTCTGGCATGCCTTGGGATTTGGAAGATAAAGAAAGTGTTCGAGACAATTCAAAGAAACACTTCCTGAGGACTTTTGTTGTGTGTGCTGTGCGTGACTGAACAGGTCAATAGTTCCTGATGTTGCTCTTGGCTTTATTCAGAATACATGAAGGCTAGCGTTTGCATGATGAGGTATGGTTTTATCATTACTGGCTAGACAGGAACTATTTTTACTGCTCCCTTCCTTTACTGTCTTCCAAAGCATGGTAAAAATGTGCCTGAGATGAATGAAGGTGCTTTTGCTATTCATTGATTCACTCTTTCAATAACAATGAAGCATTTGAATTTATAATCCAGGCCAGTTTGAGATAGATAGATAGATAGATAGATAGATAGATAGATAGATAGATAGATAGATAGATAGATAGATAGATAGATAGATAGATAGATAGATGTTCTCGCTTGCTTTCTTATTTTTCTTTCTCTTGCTTCTTCTCTATAGACATGCTCCAGCCAATGACATTGAAAAGCCTCTTTATGAAGATCATAATGAGAAGTAAAGCTTTGAATTCAGGCTGGATGCCTCTGAGGCATGTTGCATGTCTGAGCTTAGTTTCATGTCCCATCCCATTCAACAGGGTTGACGAAAGGCCATCGCGTACAAACCAAACAACCCCCCCTCCACACACACACACAGACGCGCACCAAAAAAAAAGAAAGAAAAGCAAACAGCAGTTCGCTTGGGTTCAGCCTGTGGTATTGATTTTGCTGTTCACCATCAGTACATGTTAAAAGATCAATGTTGAGGTGTTCTACAGAGATGTCACAGAAGTGTACAGCTATAAGAACATGAACAATTTTGAGCACAAAGAGACACTTTTCAAAACCATCAATAATCAGTTATTTAAGTCACATATTAAGCAAACAATTTGACATTTACCGATTTCAAGAAAGTGGGCAGAAAGGCAGTGGCTCTGCATGCTGCCAGGCTAATCCCAGTGAGATAAAAGGTGTGGATGAAGCCCCCTCTTGTGGTGAGATTGCAGGCTTCTTGTTTTGACAGGGCTGAGAAAAAGAGCACACATTGTACCATTCATCTGGTGAAAACAACATTGAAAAGGTAATTGGTATCACAGACAATGCACTAAAAGCTCTTCTTTTCTTGCTGCATTCTTCTTGACGTGATGCATTTTTAAGCGAAACATCTGCAAGTGATAAAGTTGCGTGACTGTCACTGCACAATGCCTGTGTTGACGAGACTCCTGAAAGGACAACAATGCCAGCAGTCACAGACATTTCTGTGTGCCACATGGCAGCGAGCCAGCACACAGACACTGCCACGTGCTCTGACGGTTTGACACAGAGATGGGAACAGTTTTCCGAGAGGGCTTCTGTTGTTGTCAAAACAAACAGACGCGGTACACGGAATCACGTGTTTTGATTTATTTCCCATATCTGCAACAAGCCGAGACACTTATTTTTCTATTCTTTCTTTTATCTTCTGGCCAATAGATGGCAATGTAACATCAAGTATGAAACAGGTGTCCTTAAATTGCCATATATATAGATAGAAGCAAGAAAATACATCACCATTATGAGACACATCAGCCTCATCTTGCCTCTGAAATTGGGGAACACTTTGGTGGGAATGAAATATGCGCATTGGGAGCAGATGATAACCAGAGGGAATGTACATTTTTTAGAATACATTTCTGGCAGGCTATATTTACATACATTTAGACAAGAAATGTTTGAGAATAGTAGTATATTGTTCACATATCAAACATACCACCCTGGCTGTCAATCATCTGAAGCTATAAAGCAGACAGGCGAATCAACAATAGTCATTATTTCAACACAGGAATCTCTGATCTGGAATACATTTAAATATTAAGCTCCACCAAAGAAAACTTGTCGCCGGCGTGCCCAGACGTGTCATTCGTCTATCTTGGCAACAATAAGAAGTAAAGGACAGAAGTTACGACCTCTTTGTTTGGCTCACGATCCCATGAATTCCCCGGTGCCTGCTTCTTGCAGCTGTAAATAAAGGTAATTGTACAAAAACTTAATTAAACCACATAAATCCTGTTTACGACATCTGGGCTTTACTGAGCCACTGAATCATAGGAAGGGAGGAAGATGCAGTTTGTGTGTACGCTTATTTTTCACTCACACCATCCTACCCACAGTCTTCCATGTGCTTTCCCTTTGTTTTTTTAGACACACACACAAACACTACGGGGTACACCCAACCTAAAATCCTCCTCCTTCTGTTCTGCGTGTCAACATGAAGCACAACTTTACTGTGGCTCTCGCTGAAGTGGCTTTCTGGGAAACTGGAACAATGATTCATCTTATTCATTAACTTAATTAGAGCTTGGTATATGCTGTGCTGTCTGACTGGCACTCAGGATGGGATTCTCTGTTATTCTACACCACAGACAGCTCCGATCAGCCCAGTGCCATGATCCTGTGACCTGATGACCGGGTATTTAACGAGGGGAGGCAGAGGATGGAGCATACAGACAAGGGTGTCCCCTGTTTAAAAATCAAGTAAACACATTTATGGAAAGTCAAGCAGAGTTCAGACCTGTCTGCTCACATTTGCTGTGAAAATATAACGCAAAGGTGGACAGTTAGTCACGTTCGTCTGGCTTGCAGAGTGCAGTGGCTGTGCGTACAGCTCTCGGTCTCAGCAGTTTCATCCGGCGAATACAATCTTTTATGATTGATTGATATTAGATTGAACTGGCTCGCTGTTGTTTCAGCGCCATTGACTTCAGCGAGAGTTGCAGCTGAAGATTACAACACTGATTGCATTTCAATTTTTAATGGAAAGTGCCAGAATATCCAGAGTTCTCTCTCGTAAGTTCACCCACAGTGCTTTGCGTCATTAGCAAGCCTCAGAAAGACAAATTGGTTGTATTACCAGTTGCCTAATGTTCATTTATTATTTGTAATAATAAAGTGGCACGTATGCGTTCTTCCCCCTAAAATTTATTACGGGATACAGCGCACTGTTCGTGGAAGATGATGCTTTTTCACAGCCTCATAAGTCACTTGAGTCTTTATGGCAGTTATTAATTTGTCTAAGTGATGAGGTGTGGGAGAATCCCCTGGGCCTGCTCCTGTTGTGAACACTGGACTGCAGTTAGACATGGCTGAACTATAAGGGTCCTAATAGCGCTAGAGTCAGTAGGTAACTCAGAGGGGCGGGGAAACATGAAAGGGGATGTGAATAAGCATTATAGATGGATGGATGGATGGATGGATGTCCTGTCTTTGTCCCATTGACTCAGCTGGTCATGGCAGATGACCGCCCCTCCCCAAACCTGGTTCTGCTGGAGGTTTCTTCCTGTTAAAAAGGAGTTTTTCCTTCCCACTATCTCCAAGTGCTTGCTCAAAGGAGGTTGTTTGATCGTTGGGGGTTTCTCTGTATTATTGTAGGATCTCTACCTTACAAGATGACTGCTGTTGTGGTTTGGTGCTATATAAATACAATTGAACTGAACTGAATTGAATTAAATAGATGGATGACGGTGGATGGTTTGGCAGATTGCTGGATTGGTGGATGGATGGATGTTGTGCTTAAAGTTTGGCCTAGCTCTCTCTCATGTTAAAAGCACAGAGAGTAGGCTGTTAGAAATTACAGGAGAAAGTGAATCAGGCAATCCAAAGAAAGATCTAAATCACTTCTACAGTAATGTAACAGATGAATAATTCACTAGGAGAAACGGTGCTATTCCCACCAATACATCTTCAGCTTTCTGTCTGGCTGACTATAGTGAAGCAGCCCATAATTGCTCAGGGCATGAAGTAGTACTTAAAGCCCAGAACGATGTAGATCAGAGTGCAATGCACACTACAGTGACAGGCACCACAAGTAACTAGTCCATCATACTAACCTCTATACCGTGGCAGGTGAGCAAGTTAGGGGGCCATAAAGCTGCAACATTGCTTGCATATCACCGAAGGCACAAGTCTTGTATGGCACAAAGTGCAGAGAAGAGCTTGTGAATCACAGAGAGGCGAAAAATGGCACTAGTTAGTATTTAATGAAGGCACATAAAGTGGAAATCTCAGTGTTCAAGACCTCAGTGAAGTGCTACCCTGGAGGAAGAATGCAGTCTGGAGCGCTGATGGAAAGACTTTGATCCGGCTGCGAGAAATCTTTAAACTGACTTGAGCGCTCGCGGTGCACTGTTGCATCGTGGTTTGTTTTAAAACTGAGAGATAAACAAGTTCTCACATCATCACCAGAGTTTTAAGATGAGGAGATCATAAGCCCATGTAAGGAATCGAGGAGCGCTTAGGCCTCCATCCCTTCCGGTCTTATCTCCTCCAGCAGTATGTTGGAGGAGCACTTCTCTGTGGCAAGCTCAATATTATAGCCAGTGCACCCCTCCCCCCCTGCCCCCCAGTTCAGTTGATTATTACTGTATGTAGCTGTTCTCTCAAAGGTCAAGAGAAGTGATTTGTCTCTCCACAGCTCAACGCTGTCTCTCACTCTAAATCCCAGCGGCGTCTGGGTGGAGATGATAGAGCAGCCCATTCCAACCCTCCCAAACTCCCTGACCGACCCCTCCTTCCCTTCGTCCTCGATGGGTCATTCCCTTCCGCAGTCCCCCAATTACATGCAAACGAATGCAAGAATGCACATTTTGTTTTGAAATCCCTTATCCAGGAGACGAGGGTTTTGGAGGCTGAAAGCAATGTGTAGTGCCATTTCACGAAGTTTATTGCATTTCTCTCGTGATAATCCCGTCCCAGCTACGCTCATGCATGTTTTATAAATCTGCTTAGCCTTGTGATGGAAAGCGGGGGAAAAAAAGTTAAACAAATAATAAAACCTTCTTTTGCAAGTCTCTAGATTTGCAAATCCACTGGCATTTACATTGTATTGTGGAGGGCGGAGGGAGAAATCTGAATTGTGAAAATATTTGCTATAAAATTACAACAATTGTGACTAGTGTCATGTTTCTACTTGCAATATTGATATTTAAGCATTACTTTCTCAGTGTGTAAAAAAAGGCAAGTCTTCTCTTTTACTTACTTTTCTATTTCTTTTACTCCCAGGGCTCTACATCTTACTTTTCTTCTCTTACAGCTGGTCGTGCTGATTTGATTCAGCATTTCCAGACTTCCCCAGCTCCCCGTTGCTTATTCTCAGAGCATTACTCACAGATGGCTGCAGAGGAGGCTACAGGGACGCTGGGCTTGCAAGCGCCAATTGGCTGGACACTTAGCTACAACATGTAACTGACTACCCATTGTTTTCTTTTTTTTTTTTGTTCCTGTGTTCATCCTCTTCATCACCCTGAGCTAAAGAGTCACTTGCTGTCACAAGCTGTGCACGGACCTTTATCCGTGATTATGCTTCAGAGCATGACTTAAAAGGATGCACAATTATGTTATGCATACATTAAGAAGGGGCTCAAATTCATTCACCTACTCGCTGTGATGCTGCACTTTTTTCTATCACAGACACCCACAAATAATGTATTAAGGGCAATGACATTTCAACACGTTGACTGAAGGAAGCGGAGATCAAACCACCCACTCTACCTGCTGGGCTATAGTTGGCCACTTGACAATGACAGTGATTATAATGTGTTTAACAAATATTTAACTCTTAATGTTTGCAGACTGCAAATGCCTTAATGTGATGACCTCAGGTTAAGACCAAACCTTTTGTGGAGAGTGAACCTGTGGTCTCCGATTAATGTGCCCATGAAAAAATGGAATAAGAATCAAACCTCTTCGGCATAAGTAAGTCATTACTGAGGTTAAATACAATGATGGAGGGCAGAGTTTAATTGGACCATTTTTTTGTTCTGTAAGGCAGGTCATTCACTTAGCTTTAACAGACCTTCCTGGGATCTTAAAGGAAAGCAAGTTAATGAACCACTGAAGTTTTCAACCATTAAAAGTGGGCTTGATTTGAAATTTAGCGAGAACTTCTTCTTTGTCTTCACTCTGCTCCCTTTAAGGGTCAGCATTGCAGACTATTTGCTTCCATCTCACCCTATCCATACATCCATGAACCACCTCAGGTCTTCTTCTTTTCTTCCTGCCTGGCATCCTTTGTCCAATATATCCACTATCACTCCTCTGTATAACTAAACCAGGGATGTCAAACATAATGTCCAGGGGGCAGAATCGACCCGGCAAAGACTCCAATCTGGCCTGCTAGAAGGCTTTGGGAAATGTGAAGCAGTGCATAGATTTTGAACTTTTAACTGTATTTTCAAATGTTTTACAGCTTTTTCTATTGTTAAAGACTCCGCCCACAATGCCACTGATTCAGTAAAAAGGACTAGATGTTACAGTCCCTGATAATGCATTGCTTTAGATGGAGAGACTCTTGAGGGATGGCTGTTATGAGGAAAGGCAGCCCAGAAACTTTGCCAGCAGCACACATCATTGTGTGCTTCAACTTTCGGTCTTTTACCCAGGCTAATCTGCCATTTTCCTTCCTTGGTTAGGTTTAAGGATTAGAGATCTGATCTAGATTATCATTTTAAATTTGGGACATATTGTCAGTAGTGGACCTTGGATTCATCGGGTGTATTTTCAAATGTTTTACAGCTTTTTCTATTGTTAAAGACCCACAATGCCACTCATATTATACCAAAGTAGTTCAGTACTAGATAAACAAGGAAATGACAGAAAAGTTCCTGTTTTTTTCTTATCTATCTACTATCTTAACATCTTCATCTCCACCTCCTGTCTTTTTTCAGTGCTACAGCCTCCAAACTCCATACATGATAGCAATTCTCACTACCTTCCCTTTCACTCTTGCTGCTATCCTTCTGTCACAAATCACCCATGACGCTCCTCTCCATCCACTCCACCCTGCTTGCATTCTCTTCTTCAACTTCTTGTGCACTGTCCATTGCTTTGGATGGCTGAATCCAGATATTTAACTTCATCCCCCTTCGCTACCTCTGCTCCTTGCATCCTTACTGTTACACCTGTCCACATGTATTCTGTCTTGCTTCTACTGACTTTCATTCCTGTTCTCTCTAGAGCAAATCTCCAGCTCTCCAGGCTCTCTTCCACCTGCTTCCAACTATCACTACAGATCACAGTGTCATCTGCAAACATCATCGTCCACAGAGACTCCTGCCTGACCTGATTTCCCAACCTATCCATCACCATCACAAACGAGAACAGACTCAGACGTAATCCCACCCACACCTTGAATTTATCAGTCACTGCACACCTGGTGAGGCGTGCAGTAAATTTTTTCTCTTGGCACCGTGTCATATGCTTTCTTTAGAGCCGTGTAACTCTTTCAATACACCATCATCACTCTCAAAACATTGATTGCATTTGTAGTGCTCTGCTGCTTGCTGATGATCGCCTCTCTTCTTAACCTAGCTTCAACAACTTCGTGGCTTCATGACATGGCTCATCAACTTTACACCAACATCACCCTTGTTCTTGAAATGCAGGATTAGAACATTTCTCCATTCCTCAGAATCAACTCACTCTCCATGATTGTGTTAAACAATCTGGTTAATAAGTCTACTGCCCTTTCTCCTACATCCTCTCCGTACTTCCTCAGGTGTGTTATCTGGATCAGCTGCCATTCCACTATTCATCCACTTCATAGTTGGCCTTTCTAATACTTAACGCTTCCTCATTCACCTCTTCCTATTCTCTTTCACACTTTCTTCATTCATCACCAAGTATTTCCCAAATCCTCTCAAAAAATGAAATTTATTGAGAACACAGAACCTCAAACTCCCTCTCTCACACACAAACACATACATAGATTTATAAAACCCAAATTCTACAGATCAAAAACAAAACAAAAAACGGTATATAGAAAATTTTACCTTAGGTGTTGTACTCAACAACAGGGTAGCCTGGTTTAAGAGATATAAGTGAGGCATCATAAATGGCCATTTTATACTGCTGAACAACACCCCCCCAAAAAATGCAATTAACTTCTAAGAAAAGACGTTCAGAACAAAGAGACTCTGGAACAGAATGGCATTTAAAGTCAAAGAACTAAGCTTAATTGTGTTAGCAGACTTTGAAGGTAGGTGAAATTCAATCTCAAACTTTAAAAGACCATGGCTGCATCAAATTACTTTGTTCAATTTATTCCAGTGAAAATTACACCAAAGTAATGAAATATTATGCTGTAGCCATAGGGGAAGCTTTTCAAGGCTAGATGAAAACATTTATTCAGAATAAGGGCACGCTATGATTTGATGACATTGCATCAAGATAATACTGCTGAGAGTGGCTCCTTCAAGAGCTTGTAATGATAAGCTAGATCTCCATTGGAAATGATGAAACAGCTGTGAAATCCTAGTAATGTGTGGCCAAAGTTCTCTGAGATTTCTTTTTTTTTATTAAACAAATGCTACCCCCAAGTTTCACGAATCCCTTTATTACCTGCGCTTTCTAGGATTACCTTTTCGTGAATTCTTTGGAGAAAAGAAATTCATATATATATTTTTTGCTTTGTCACTTTCTTTATTTTGAATATGTGTGTTTTTTTTCCACTTCTGAAATGCACCACTCAAGAAAGCTCAGGAGTGTTGGAGCCCCCAGGAGCCGAAGGGCTACATGTTCTATTCAGAGTCACTGTTCTCAAAGTTTGAAAAGAAGTCTGCCTGCCGTCAGTTTGGATTCATAAACCAAAGCGTGGAAGATGTGACGAAGACGGGGAGGTGCAGGGGTGAGAGATGGAGGGGGAGGAGAAAAACAAAGACGGCAGACAGGAATTCTTCTCAGCCTGCTGAGGAAAAGCTGCCAACAGTGCTTGTATGTGAATTTAGGGAAAAAGTGGATATACTCATAAGCTTCGTCCGTGGCGGCTTGTCACAGGGGGTGTGTGTATTGTGGCAACAGCTGTCCATCTTTTTGTTTTTGAGCTCGCAGGATTCCTTTTGCAGAGAGAAAAGTCACTGGCTTCCCGGGTAGAGTCAAGTGAACGATGCTTCTGATTGCATATCCACGTGGGAACTGAGGAGGGGAGGCCTATGAAAAAGAAACAGCTACATGTCACATCAGAAAAACTTTTCTGATCATGTACTATGACTCTGGACTAAGCAGAGATGTAAAAAAAAAGAAAAGAAAAAAAAAGCTCCTAACAGTATTTTGCTATGTAACAAACACCAGGCCAGTCTATGAAATGTGACATTTACATGCAGACTTGATACACAAAGAGTCATTCCACTGAGGCAGTAAAAAACAAACAAACAAACAAACAAAAACTTCAGTGGACTTATCTAGTTCTGGTTGTCGCAAAAGTTTTGTTTTGGTGTTTGATGTAGCACGCAGTTTTCTCCTGAACCGGTCTGATCGCTCCCATTACACATCCAGCAGATGGTTTTTTTTGTTCAGTCAGCTTCCTCATTTGCAATGCGTGCTGAGCTGTCAGGGGGCCGCAATCTTTCCCTCAGTCTTTATCCTGCTTCCTCTCATCCATCCATTCTCCTCCGACTCGCTTTTTCCTAAGTGGCCACCCACCCCCGCCATGACTTTGTTCACCAAATTAACCAGGGCACCTGCTGAGATTGGACCAGCCAGTGGAAAGTCAACTTTAACCTCCTTTATTAATTGGATATCGTGGCCTCTTCTGTCGGTACAAAGGGGCTGCGGCGCCTAGGGAAAGCTTTTTATTTGTGTTGACCTCCACGTGCACGTGTTAAATCTAAATTCAACAGGTAACGATTACATCAGGTTCCGATTGTGCATTCATAATTGCAAAGAGAAAGCGGGAATGTCACTCACGTTATAAAGCCTGCACGGGTAAAAGCTGTGATATCTAACGAGAGGAAGAGCCTACAAAACTCTGAGCGGTCCGTATCCAGTAGAAAAGTGAAAGGTAATTAAAGTTGTATAACTCAGAGTAACCGCTGTAAAAATAAAGTTAGCACTTCACCACCTTTAAACTTTAAACACCTCATCACTGACAGCAGCTCTGAAGGATGTGCAGAAACATTTCTGTCTGCCGAGGTATTTCACACTCAGAGTACTGGAGGGATTAGGTGTCATGCAGAGGCACGTTCAAACCATCATCTAATTTGTACTACAAATATTTATGCTGCTTCAGGATCAAGAGAAAAGTAAACAAACTTAATAAATAAATAAATAACAGACTTATTTGAGCCTCTTTATGGTTGCAACATCGAGTAACTCTAATGAGGCTTTGTGCCCGAGGTCCTGGGCACCATGTGGTTCAGCAGAACCTTTGAAAGGTGCCATTCACAGACCGAAACTGAACTCAGGCCAGCCCCAATTGTGCCTTTTCGTTACATCCAAAACATCTGTGGTGGTGTCCAAAGAACATCCTGGAGGAGACTGGTCTGCGGAAAAATAAACCATTCTGTGCGCCCCGTGCCTTCCTCTGCCCCAGTCCTCGCTCCGTGCCTCTGGGAGACACAAACCCCTTTCATTCAGATTTCCCCCTGCACAGCACAGTCTTGGCTTAGTCAGTTGTATTGTGTCTCTGTTTGTGCTCTGTTCCTGCGTTCAAAGGCAACAATTATAGTTGCATCCTGCCCTCTGAACGAATGCACTCGCAAGAGCTATGTGGTGCTATCGAATTGTGTTTGTATGGACTCTTACTGTGCAGCTCAGTGATTCACGAGTTACCTCAAAGTTTAACGTGCCTAGAGTCAATCAGCGTTAATATCAACGAGTGGCAATTGTTGGACAGAGGCACAGAAAAAAAAAGTTGTTTCGATTTTATGTCGATGACAGTCAAGCAAGTTCCTCTTCATGCAGCATACCCTAACCTTGGCACTGACAAGTATTTTACATCTCCCGTTATTTATTATATGTCACAGCTCAGTGGTTCGTTGTTCTCCATGTGGGGGAGCTGTAAGGCTACCCAGGAGCACTACAGTAGTGCGCAGCTGTACTTCTTCTCTTAACTCCACACCTCTGCATCTCTATCCTGGGAGACCACTGTAGAGCTACCTGAGAAATCTTGCAAATATGGTAAACAGAGCTGCAAAAAAACTGGAAAAAAAGTGCTGACTCTCAGACTTCAGGCTGGTATTTGTTCCCTGTGGGAAACAATCCTAAATATACTGTATGGTTCCTATACCTGTGCTGATTCTTTGCTCAGTTCTGCTCTCTGCGTTCATTAGAATTTCTCTGCCTTCTTTGGTCAATCTGTACTTTCAGGTATTTTATCTATTGATGCTTTGGAGCTATAATACAGGCATTGCTATAGTTTGCATATGTGGCACCATTTCAGGTAGAGACCTGCTGGATGTATAGCAGCTCCATTTAGTCTAGTTATTTAATGCAATTGTAAGTAGCATAAATATATGAAACATAAAAAAGGAGTCTCGAAAAAATTGAGTGTAATTGCACGCTAAGTACGAATATCCCAGACTTCAGTCCCAAAGTGTGTTTGGATTCACGGAGGCATGTGTGTGATTATGCAAATAATGTTTACATATTTTTGCCGGCGTTTTTTGTGGATGCACTCGAACTATGTTTGTTCATCTGTTTCAGAGGTTTGTATGTGAGTAAATGTGCGTGTGAATATGTAGGTTGGTGGCGGCAGATGCCTCTCGCTGTGTGAAAATGCCTTGGGTTGAATGTTTCCAGTGACAGTAAAAAGAGAAGGAGACCACTGGAGAGCAACAGACGCAGTTTCTGGCTGAGGAAGAAAAAAAAAGAAAAAGAAGAAAGGTTCTAATATTTTCTCTCTGTCAGCGGGAGAAAAGAGAGTCATAGCAGCGAAAACAACAACAACAAGTGATCAACAGAACCCGCCTTTTTTCCCCGCCATCCATCTCGCTCTCTGTTTCCACTAGTCTCACATTGTCAGACCTTATTCCCGCACTACATTTACGCAGTTCCATCGCAGCAGAAATCTCCAGAGAGGCTTCATTCGAGCGAAAGATATCTTTCGCTGTTAGTTTTTCCTCTCTGTGTAGATCACATGGACCCCAACAAACCCAGCCCTGGCAAATATGAGAGGGGTTTGTTAAAGTCAATAAGCAAACAGACTATTATACATATTCATGCAGATGCCACATACTGCTTTACAGCCATAATAACATTCTTTGGAGGTCTGACAAGGTAAACAACATAGATTATGTTCTGTGAAGTATCAGTGAGAGAAATAAGGTGTTTGGGAACATCAAATAGTAGGTTCTTGTTCCTGCTAAATAAACTAAAACACGACATAGTAACTTTCTGGAGAAAAGAAAACTGAGGGACAAAAAATGAAATCCACTTGCTCATTTTATTTATTCACAAGATATCGTTTTTTTTTTACACGTCAGGAAGGATTTGATAACACGCGGTTGGTAAAATGAAAGATAAAAGGAAATGATTTTCATTCAGAGGGCACAGAGCTAAGTTCAAAATTTACTGTATATTGTATGAAGGAAGAGGGAAAATTGCACATCCATTCACACTGGAGTCATCCGAGGCATTAACATAAGGCTCGGAGTGGGAGAGCGTGGATTGAAGTGGGCATGATTATTTAAAATGGAAACTTTTTCAACCTGAAACTTGCTACTATTAACTGCGGCAGTGTGTAGCGTTACATTATTGAACTCAAGGCTGGTCTGGGATCTGAAGTGGGCTGGAGAGGATTTGGAGATTATGCTGGGTTCAGAATCTCGGCCGGGATCCCCGCCAAGTCTCTGCTTGCTCATATCAAACTGAATGTGAGAAAAGCCTGACGTGACACATGACATATTTTTCTCCTTTGGCTTTACAGCCTCTTTATGATTTGCCACTGTTAAAGAAAGGAAGCAGGGAGGGATGAAAGGGGGAGGGGGCAGGTCTCCTTAAGATAGCTGAGTGCATGCATTGGTATTGCAACATTAATGAACATAAGGGCTGCAGAGTGGAATGAAGCCTGTACAGAGATGTAAGCGTGTGCTTCTGACAAAATGCTTTTAGACATGTTCAGTCTTGCTAGGATTACCCTAATCAGACTTTTAATTTCCATAAAAAATTTAAGTATTCCTTGCAATTTTTAAAAAATATATTATTGCTACTTTTTTCCTGTGACATCCAAAAATGCTCACATAGACAGCTGACTCTGTATCTTGCGAGCATTCATCTCCTATGAGCAGCCATCCCCCTCGAGGCTCTGAACTAATTGTGTAGAGTTCCCGGCTGAGGCAGTGGAGCCCCACTCCCGACAAAGTGGGAGGCGCATGTTCACTTCATCTTCCTGCACTGACAGTTCCGTGCTTCTCCACACGTCAGCATCTTTGAGCTAAAGTGTAGTAAACAGAGGAGGTAGAGGGTGGGTGTGGGGGGGGAGGAGGACGAGCTTGGCAGAAAACTTGGGAGTTCATCGTGTCCTTGTAACTTTATTGACTGACAGTGCAGAGTTGAGGTGTTGCTCAGCGACTGGAGACAGCAGCTTTCACCTCGCATTGTCGTCGTGCTGATATGATGGGTACAGGCCGAATCCAGAGAACTCCCCGGTATTGCAACGTAATACAGCGATTGGTGGCGCAGTGGAACGAGGCTGTGCAGGAGTGCTGATTAGAGCTGATCCAAGTTACCCAACAATCCCCCCCCAGAGGGGTAATTTAGTCTGGAGAGAATTTGTCAGGCACCCACTCTCTCATTCAGACTAAGTAAATGTTTATAAAACTGTCAATCACTGTTGAGTCAGCTTTCACCAGCTAACAGTTACAAACATAATTGACTATAATGCTGTGGCTGGATGTGAAAAGTGACTCTTACTGGGGGGATTCAATAAAACGTAGAGTCTGTTTTTTTTTATTTATTAGACTTCTGTGCATGCTCTACACCAGGCTGAGCCCACTATCTTCTCCTCTGAAGTGCAAATGAGTCTATAATTAGATTCCACACGTGAGATGCAGAGCACTACAGAGACTGCAATGAATAGCCACAAATACTGCAAATAAGATAATTTACATAACTGCAAGAACAAATAAGTTAAAGGAGGGAGGATGCAGTGTATACAGTGAAGGCTGTCAGCCTTTGCAGCTGCGGTTCCGGCGGTTGCAGGTAGCCTTTTTGTTTTATCCACAGTCATCTGCATGACTTTAAACAATCACTTAATGGTGAGCTGGTATGGACTTTAATGACTGTGCTTTGCCTTAATTAGTGTGTGTACACGGGGGGATTTAAAGCATTTAAAGGCAACTAGAGTAATGAATTTAGCAGATATCGCTACGGTGAAGGTGCAAACTCACACAATAGCAGTCCCTGCCTTTCTCTTTCCCCCACCCTCAAACTTACATACTAAATGCAGCATGACAAACCCTTGCAGGAGACTTGGCATGCTGGGTGCACACTCATAGTGTAATTCATCCTTTTTCTCCTTCCTTCCTGCAAACACTCAAAGTGCCACGCAGAGGAGATACAGCATGCCCATCTTAAAAAAATACAACAACAATAATAATAATAATAAATGGGTTATGCAGACTTCTGTGGGCACTGTAGTACCCCTCCTGTAATATGACCTGTGCCAGCACACCCTCATGTACTTTTCATAAGTCGCTGGTACTGCACTGCAGCTTGGTCCTTGTCCAAATAACAGCATTGTATCTAATTGGTCCTCGCTGTTGGAGCCTGGCATCAACTAGAATTCTTAAAAGCTCCAGTTAGAGTGCATAATGGCAGAGAATAGATCATTTATGACTAGGAAGAGAAAGAACTCCCTTCTTAGTGCCTGTTTTTCACCCTCGGATGCCCAAATATCGTGACACTCCTCTCAGGCTGGTAGCTGTTGGTAAGTGTCGGCGCCAATCTAAATTTTGCACCCTCAGTGGGAGCAAATTCATGTCTTTATAGTCCTCGTCCCCCTGTTTTTTTTTTTTTTTTCTTTTTCTGAAAGAGGGTCTAAATGTTGGGGACATTCCCAAATTAGCACTCTGAGTGCTGTGGCACTGAAGTGAACCATTTGCAAAATTTAAAGTAGCTGCGAGCAGTTCTATTCAATTAGTGGCATACTGTCAAGAGTTCACAGTCCAAAAGTGAAGCTTTCAAATGTTTACTGCTGTATCAAAATTGAATTAAAGTAACTCACTAGACAAAATGCTCTGCCTTTTAAGTCCAAAGAATAAATGCGCATAATTTGCAGCATTCTTTTTATTATATAATATGCTGGTTGTGGAGGAATGCGGACGAATGAGGAAGCTGACTTTTTAACAGTCACTTTTTAAGCTGGTGACATGTGTTTGATACTCAAAAGCAGACTTTGTATGGAGGATCACTTCAATGAGCCCCCCCCTCTCCCCTAATGACACTTGAAAGCTCATTCTTTTTCTCTGTGCAGCAGAGAATGATCTTTGAGATGCACTTTCAAAGAGCCAACGTGAAGTATGCCTCATGTCAGAAGCTTAAGGACATCAATTTGCTGGCTCGCACACTTAACCGTGATGGTTCATTATGTACTGATAAGGACCATTCTGAGCAAGGATGATTGTTTATGGCTGAGATGGATGGAGCATTTTAATTGGTAAACAGAGAACCTATTGAGACATCATTGAGCAGAATGACAATGCAGCTCAAGACCTCCCGTCTTTGCTGCATTTAATCGGGACATGCGGTGATCAGACTGCTACATTAGTATGCTGCGCTTGTGCGAATGTGGGTGTTAAATGTGTACTAACAAGCATTTGGAGATTCATAAATTGTGTGCTTGCACGCACAGTGTGGTATTGTGATAACGCTGTTTCTTATTTATATGTCGAGAAGTGCTTTTGACCAGAAAAGCCTTGAGCTACTAAGAAAGGTCAACCTGTATGTGCCAAACAATACAACACACCTATGAAATATAACCCTCTACTTGTTGACCCCATTAAAATGTACAATAAGTTTATCGCTACCTCGCAAGAGCCGCATGACCTGAATGCTGCTCCGGCAGAAAGGTATAACAGCAGCATTACATTAGCAATGCAAGGGAATACATAACAGCATGACAGGTTTACAAGTTCCTTTGAGTTGCGCGAGCACAAAAGGATATGCGGGGAGGGAGGGGGCAAAAGATATAGGACAGATTGTTTCTTGTGCTTACAGCTTGTCCCGGCATCTCTTTCCTTATGTCTTTAGGCTAACTTAGGTGGTACCTCTTTGCTACACATCACGAGGAAATGAAAACGTAACCTTAGCAGATTTCTAAAGATGACTGCAGGCACGTGGGAGACCTGAATGGATATACACAGAAAGCCTCTTAACTTTTACATTACCACTCCAAACCAACTGAGCAGCTACACCACCCTTTTTAATACTTTGTCCTTGGATAATTATAGCCAGCAGCACAGGGTTAATTGAACTGAAAAGGTTATTCAGTTGAGTTTAACTGAAGCGCCGAGCCACAGAGTGGTGGATGGGGGCTGGAACAACAACGTATCAGAGTTCTTAGACCAGGAGGACTGGATTCTTTTCTGCAAACCCCCTCACACCGATTTTTAATCTCCCACTTTATTCACTGCTTTCAGGAGCTTATGACAAAGGATTTAAATTTACCACTTACTTTCATGCGTTGTCTGTAGACTCAACATGAGGCCAGTCTAAACAAAATGTGCTTACACAAGGCTGCATTAAAATTAATTAATCTGGGGAATTTTAATCTGGCTGTGAACAACAGTACACAACTAAAAATCACATTTAATGCTGCAGGTTAAACACCAAATATAGCCAAAAACAGCCCCTGGTTTTTGAGTGGAAGCCCATTATTGCCAGGAAATAACCCGTTTAGTAAGTTTCATAGTTTATAATTTATTAGCTAACTGGAATCACTGTTGACTCTTTTAAACAATGCGCATACATGTATGGAAGCTGTGCAAGAAACATGGACAAGGATATTCTCATTTTAGGAGACTTTATTTACAAAGAAAATTAGGTGATTCCCATTCTTCAGCGTCGATAGAACTCTGATGGATAAATATGTTCCAGCTGCCAACCTGCGGGAAAGAACAAGAAAATGGGGGAAGTAAGCGATAAGATGACTTGCATACGCCAGGTTGTCAGAAAAGCAATTTCTGAGTAAACACCAGTGACGAGAAAATGTGACAACAACAATTCTGACCCGCTCCCACCTGATACAAATCGATGTCTGCAATAAACTGTCACATTAACTCGCTGAAGTGCGAGCTTATCTGCACAACATAGCAGCAATATGAACCCACATGACATTTGTTACTGTCACTCTCAGACATACAGGTAATTTATTTAAGATATGCCACAGCAGAAAAAGGCTAAAGAGGTGCAGTGAAGGACTGCGATCATCTGAGGTCACTATACAAACCGATGTCGAGGAAACTGCCACCCATCATCCTGACATTTTAACGAAAAGCAGATGGGGCTTGATAAAAACGGCAGGTGTAATTACCTTGAAGGCTGAATTACAACACTGGGCCATTTTACTTCTTCAGGATCTGATGTCTGACGACAATAAAGGGGAATGCAAAGCCACTGCCGAAGAAAAGCACCATCATGCCCAGCAGACGCCACTTGTTGTCCACAGAAAATGGCAGGTTCTGTAAAAAGACAAGACCATTACAATGTAGGCAACTGCTTAAAAAAAATGGAACATAGTTCAATGAACCACAATTACTACACCTGTGAATGATCAGAATTATAGACAAGACTAATAGAGCGCCATAGTGCACCTTAATATCAGAAAGAAGCTACAGTTGGCCCTGATCTGTAGTAAGTCTGTGTGTAAATAAAAAAATGCAATAAAACTCCCAGAGCAATGTTTTCTTTAATAGCCAAGACTAACATGCATTACAATATAATACAATTCTGATATATATTCCTTACAATAAATATGTATATGTACACTTGGAAAACTGGAATTTTTTGGTCATTTGCACTTTTTAAATCACCAGAAATTTTGATAGATGCTTACTAGTATAGAGGGTGAACGCTTAGTTAAGCGCACCTCTCTTCCTCCCTCACTGCTCTGACCTTAGCAGGAGGCGGAAGCACAGCTTGTACAGGAATTAAGATTCCTGCTATGCGAATAGATCCGCAATTTAGTGTTTACGAGACTTTTAAGCCTCTCAATATACATTTCAGATTGGAAAATTTGCTTAACTTTGAAACCAAAGTAGGCAGGTTACATAGCAAGCTAAAAGCCTTTACCGGTGTCGCCACAAACCGACTAGCATGGCTAATGCTAGCCAACAGTTCGTAGTCCCCGTCATCAATTCTGTCTTTGCTGCCACAAGTTTATATAATATGTTACCAGAAACTGGAGGTAACGTAGATGTAGAATATAAAATAACCAAAGCCCGGCTATTTTGGCTCGATATACAATCACGCTCTTGTCAACTGACAGGCATGACCTCCATGTACCGCTAGCTAACGTCAAGGCTGTACGTACACACAAGGCCTCATCACAAAATACCACCATTATGGTAAAACTGCTGCTGTCAGGAAGTGGTCTCACCTTTCCTGGTCCTTCAGCATAGTGTGAAGAACGAACAGCAGACGTTGCGAATCGCCTCACAGCTTGTCCGAGCATTGTGGAAGTCTCTCCTCTGATTCAGTACACTGTTAAAGAGTGCGACCTTCTTGTTTCAGCGGTGAGCCGTGGAGCGGCGCAAAGAATTGTGGGAAAAGACTCTGTGTCTGGGAAATGTAGTTCAATTGTATCCGAAGCGACTATAGTTTTTTTCCCCCCCCATAATGATTATAATCCATTAGGTATAAAAAGCAAGCAAGCAAGAAAAATATAAAAAAAGTTGTTTAGGCTATATTTGCCTTTGAGATCTTTCATCACAGGGAGAAAAACGTTTCACACTATGCTGTCTCATCCACAGACAGACAACGACATCGATTTGCGGTTTTTCAGTTATCATGGGATTTCAAATGTGAAGGAACCCATTCCTCTCAGAACGGCATACATTAACTAAAGTGGAGATATAATGGGTAAGGGTGGTTATGCTGCTCACGTGGTTTAGCACGTGTAATTGACACTGTTTCAGAGTCAGTTATTAAAAATAATCCATGTGTAGGTAAGGCAGCAGATGTCACTTTCTTTATTTGAAAGTATGGAGAGATAGTGATCTGGGGATTAAATTAACTTCAGTGTTTCAGTGCGTGTCCTTGCGGGCTTCATTGGAGTAAAAAAGTATTGGTTGATAAGCTATCTTCATTTTTCAGCATTTGTCACAAACATATCATTGCTAAGGAAATACTGAGACAGAGAGAGATAGAGAAGGAGCAGACTTACTGAGAGCAGATGGTTCAGCCATCCCTATGCAGTATTGCTGCAACCTTTTCACTGATTAATACTACAAACTGGGTTCTGCATTTTGAAGGATGTTTAATTCATTAATTTATGACGGCTGTTAATTTGGAAGATGAATATCAGTTTCACAGGTTTCAGCATCATATGAAAGTTATCAAAGTGCAGAAACCTGAGCTAACACATATTGCAACCTCCACACTAGGTTATCTGTTATGTGTTTGCTTGCCTGCAGTACCTTCACTTATTTGCCATTTGCTACTCTTTTATTTGTCCTGTATTGTTCTGATGCATTAAATAAAATTTGAAAACCCAAACTCTCACTGCTGCATAGAGAGGTTACACACATTTTCGCTCTGATATGCACAGTCCTTGTTGGAAAAAAAAGAGTACACATTACATGTAAAGAAGGGCTTAGTTGGCTACCTTTGTAGTTCTGTTCCTCATTAAAGCAAAAGCATGGCAGTTGGTAGCAGGGACACACACACACACACACACACACACGCACACCGTGTTCGTCGTGTCCTCAAAATACCGCAGTCATTTTCATTCAACTCAACAATTAAGCACGAGTGTTCTTTCAGTGTTTCTTTCATTCCTTAAATGTGCACTTAATTTGGCTTTTCTAATTATTTAACCAAGCTACTTAGTAAACTTCAGGGATCTCAGTCTGTCTACTTAGCAAGCATAAATCAGTGACAACAGGTGCACTGGATAGGCAACTATAACTCAACCTCCAAAAAGGGGATGGTTTTGCAGGTGGTGTCCACAGACCATTGCTCTCTTCTTATCCCTCCTGAATAATTTTTTTTCTAGTTTTGCTTTTTGCTGGAGTTCTCGTGACAAGAACTTCAGCAAAAAAGCACGAGATAACATCTGGACATGCAAAAAGCGTGAGATAACATCTGGGCATGCATCCTGATGAGACAGCGGATGTGTCCTGGAGGATCTAATCCCACATTTGGGTCCTTGACAGTCCTCAGCGTTATTTGATGATGTCGATAAAGTGATATACTCCCCTGAGGTTCGCAGTTGGATTCAGGCTGGCTAAGCCCGAGGGCCAGTCAATGCCTTTGACATCCAGAAACTGCCTAAATACTGTGTTCACATGAGTTCAGGAATTGTCCTGCACCAAGACACTGCACCAGCATATGTTTGTACTGGGTTTCCGAGGATTTTATCCCCATAAATAACATTAGTCAGGGTATCTTTAGCTAAGATGTGGAAGTCTGTGTAATGGGTATGCGTAAAGGCTATGCCTCCCCAGATCATACCTGTGTGTTCACCACAGTTTCTTCATACACTTTTATATCTGTCGGTTCTGGTGGTCTCTGACAAATGTCAGACAAACCGCACAATCTTGGGCTGTGGGCACAGGTTGCACTAAAGGCCTTTGGGCCCTCATGCCACTCTTATGCAGTATGTTTCTCACAGTTTAGTCACAAACAAGCGGACGACCCGCCCTCTTGGGGTCATTTTGTCAGACTCTGGCAGTGCTTCTCCTGTTTCTTCTCACACAGAGAAATGTTGCGAATCAGTTCACACTCTAATGGCATTGTACAAATCGTTGTGTAGTCTTTTTTTTTTCAAATACATATTATTAATATTAACTTAGGAAGCAAGGAAAATTGGAACATGGGGGAGCTGATGTTATTTTGTTTTTCAAATATAGGAAAGAAAAGAAATTATAACCGTAAATGGAAAAAATATGAACTTTTTCAAAAATCCATTATTCATTGTTATCAGCAGTACAACAATTTAAACACGACATAAATTGTTTTTTCCCAGTGGGTTAAAAAGTAAAATCAATTTTTACTTGCTGAAGTTATTATTATCACACTGTTTACATATACCAACATGAAAATATATTTGCGTTATTTTAAAAAAAAAAGAAAGATAAAATTAATATAAACAAAGTCAGATTCTAGGATAAGTGACATTATACACCCTAAAAAAATGCTCATTTAAAAATGACCCAATTTGTAAACCAATGCTGGGTTGTTTGAACTTAACAGGGTTGGGTTACTGGTTTGACCCAGCACACTGGGTTAGGATAACTATCTAAAAATTGGGTTAATCTGACCAACGTTTAAAGTTGAGGTTACCAAAAATTGGGTTAAACTGACCAATGCCTAAAGCTGAGGTTAATAAAAATTAGGTTAAATTGACCAATGTTTAAAGTTGAGGTTGCCAAAAATTGAAACTCAGAAGCCATCACAAGGGTTATATTACCATTAACACTTGGGTTAAGATTTCTACTTACTATAAAATTCAGCATGTACAAACTAGATTCAAAACAGATTTTCTCAAAAATTATTTTTATTGCCATATGATACATAGAACATAGACAGCAAAATTCATACAAAATATATCAATGAAAGTAAAATGCAAGTATAAAAAAAAGTATGTAATTCATTATATTATATACATTACTTCAAATCAGTCTTTGGTTTCAGCACATGTACATGTTAATACACATGAAGACATGCTATGTAAAGCCCTCTCTGTTGTTAGAGCAAATTACGTGTAAAAACTTTTAACTTTAAAAAACTGATGAATTCATGTTTTTTTCAGTAGCAAGAGGGAATCTCCCTGTCAGATCATTTCATGCACCTTTATGAGCCTTTATGACCATATTTGATTCATGTCCTGGGATTCATCTATTCCTGGGATAGATGACAGTGTGAATGAATTCCCAAACCTGGGCGCATGACTTTGGGTAACCTGTATCAAAAACAAAAAATCCTTCGAAGCAGCCATCAACAGACCTTAGATTGCTGCAAAAAGCAGAAACAAATCTATCTTCTAGTACCAGGCAAGATGAACATTTTCTTGGGGTTCCTTTGGTTCTGAATTCTTCTTCCTGATAGAACGAAGCCTTTTCCTGACATTGCGTAGACACTCCTCCTGAAATCCAGTTGCTGGCCTACGAGTTCTGCAAGGGCTGAACCAAACATCCTGAAATTTTTAAACAAAAGAAAAGGGTCAATAAAGTAAGATTTAAAAGATTATTTGCAGTTGTTTGGTTAATGTCAAGTTGTCTGTAATCCTGGAGCAGTGAGCTCCAACATTATGCTTGACATTTGCTCAGAGAGGACAAAAGAACAATGAAGCAGACCAGTCTTTGGTTGTGAATGCTTGCAGTTAATTGTTAGGAGATGGACTAAACCAAGATCAAGTATCGTGTTTCACACACTTTATACTGTAACAAGGTTTTACAAACCTTTTTGCCAACTTCGCAATAGATTTACAACAAATGTCATTATCCAAACATTTTTAACTGATCTTCTTTGTTTACATCACTCAACGCACACACTTTAGGAGTTGCCACTGGAATAATTTTACTTGGGCCAGCACAGCACAGTGTCTCTGATGTTCTGACCAAGAAGCCCAAATGTAGCCACACAAACCAGCACCAAGAAAAAAAACCTTATAACTGATTTAGTTTATGTACAAGAAATACCCACTTTTCTCGTGTGTTTGTTCTATAGCGTGGCATTGCTTCTATCTGATGCAGTGGAAATATTTGGTCAACATTTCAAGAAATTATTGCCATCTCTTCTGTCAGCCCGCACACGTACCATCATTCCTGTCATTCGTGCATGGGCATATCAATGAAGTTGTTGCCGTGGTTCTTTTCATGAGCTTTTCTACTGAAGTGGAGCAAACATAAATAGAGATCCTTTCTCTTTTTTTTAAAGGAAGATAATTTAAAATGCAGCATTTCAAACAACTCAAACATCATCAAACACACAACCGTTTTCGTGGAGTCTGGATTGCAATCTGCCAGCTAAAGGTACAATGGTTGTATTTTCAAGGGGGAAAAAGTTGTTTAATGTGTGGTAACGTCACTCTCAGAGATGGAGCATTTGATAAAATGGAAATTCAAAGCCTGTAATGTATTTTTTTAAAATTTCAAATCAGTCAATGGCTCTGCACAGGATGAGTTGCTTAGGTTATTTGGCTATTTCGAGATTTTAAATGTCTTTAAAAAACAGATTTAACTAACTCGAATTTCTGTTACTAATGGTTGTATGAAAATAGTGGCGTCTAAACTGGTTTAGTATAACACAATGTAATGTGGTAAAGCACACAGTAAAGGACTATGGTGGAGTGGTGGGAGGTGGTGGAAGGTGGTGTCCGCTATCACTTTTAATTCTTCATTTGATAATGTCCTTCTGGTGATACTGTTAATTTCAGCTGCCAAATTACCTTTTATATTAGCTTTATACTGTCTAGAGGCTGAGAAGCAGCTCCTGTAAAACCTACTTGTGGGACAGAAAAGCTGCCTGAACTATTTTTCTACCTTCTTCTGCATTTTGAGACTATAAACCTTTGTTCAAAAGGAATAAATTTAAACTTGCTATGCAAAGGGTGCATGTCAAGTAAAATTCTGTTAGATAACCACTGTAATTGTCTGGTGTAGGAAGTGTTTGGATTAAACTGTGGCTCACCAGCCTTTTTTTTTTATTATCATTTTCAGAACTGAGTGCCGATTTAAAACATTAAGGTTTTTAATTAAAAATACAGCCTATTCATTCAAATCAGTTCCAAAGGCAATGCTGAGATGGGTGAAGACGGCGAGACTGGTTTACAGATGGACTTTCTAAGACATTGAAAGAAAAATAAAGAAAGTTTCTTTTCATCCATTTTTCACATAATGAAAGAAAGACAATTTACACAAATTCTATGTATGAACCAATTTAATATTTTCCACATCTGACTGCCTGAAAACAATTTCTGAATGCAGACAGAAATTTATTACAGAAAGAGGGGACCAATGTTCTCTGTTATGAATGAGCAGGAAGAATTAATCATTCAACGTGGAGAATCTGACAATAGTGTCTTGCAAAATTAAATCTTTTGAGTTCGCTTACTTATTTGAAGACCACCTTGGGAAAACTTTCAAAATTGCTGTTTTGACCTTTTAAAGAAGTGACTGAAGTGGTGCTTTAATTGTTAATAAATGTCTAATTTTCACTGTAAACCTTAGTATTTAATAAACAGGACTAAGATGGAGTTTCCTCCAAAATTTACCCCTGGCCTGATGTACCGGTGTAACTACTATTGTGTGTGATGCCTGTATTGTGTCACCCTCAGTAGATCATGTTTCAGACCAAAGTAAACGTTTCATTCCCGTGTTGACAGCTAATAAAATGCTGTTCTCTTGACAAGTCTTAGGATAGCTCTGACATTGTCTGCTATGATGCTGGATGTCACGGCAAGCTGGTTCCCATCGTCATGGCTGCCACATCCATCAGTGCAGGGTCATCACCTGGCTTGCTGTCACGTGTCTGCCCTCTCATTGTCAGCACAATCTGTTGCAAAGCAATAAAGGACTGGGAATCATCCCGGGGGCCGGGTGCACATCACAAACAATGTCATCACACCCGGCTATAAATATTGATGTTATTACATTGTCTACTTGTTGTATAAGGTTAGTGGCACAGTCCCGAAATCCATCCCTGCCTCGTGTTCTCAGGTTCATCCATCCCGGCGGTCCAGTGTTTGTTGTTTTTGTTGACTGTCTTAATTTCTTGCTATTGACTTTCCCCTAGCTTATAAGCAAAGCTGTTTTTTACCCAGAGTGCTCTGTCAATAGCCATGTGAGATCCTTAGTGTGAAAAAGAGCAGCTCAAACATACTGTTTACACAAATACTCAAAGCCGGCATCTTAAATAATAACTCACAATCTCATTTAAGTCGGCCAATTACTATCCCGTGAAACTGGGGCTTAGTCATATCAGTAAACAAACCTTTAATCAAATGTGTGCATGACTTTGCATGTTAATATAGTAGGCCATGTGCATAATTACAGTACATGGTAACATTATCACAAGCTTGATTTACAGAGTTATTACAGCCAGTGTGGAATATACTGTATATCAGCACGTCAGACAACTTCAGTTTATTTCTATAAGTAAATGCTTTTTGCAGTTATTAACCAATCTGCTACAATATATGATGAATAGCAGGCTAGCTGCCAGGGTAAACAGCATCTCTCTCCTTGTCTAGATTTGCAATAATGTTCCACAAAGGGGTGGAGAGGTAATGGATGCAGCTGACAAGAGCTGATTTGCACAATCATAGCGCTTTGTGGAAAGCGAAGGTTCAATTCTTATTTGGACTGAAGTACAATTTATTTCTGGCTTCATGTGCAGTGATGAAAAGGGACTTTATCAGGTGTTAATCTGTCTCAGTTTGATCTAGATGGCTTCATCTGCTGTTCCAGGGTCTGAAAGGAATGACGGATTGCACACAACTGTGCAACCTCCCTTCATTTCATTTGCTCTGCTGTTTATTTTCCTAAATTTATGCCTCGCTTCGTCTGTTTTGGGGTTTCAGGGAGTCCTGGGATTTCAGTCAAAAGTGTAGGTGGGAATCCTACATGTTTACAGGAAATGCACAGGCACACTCATCCACGCAGGCTGCAAAGCGCACAGATGTACACAGAAGCTCACATTGCCTCCAGCTAGCTCACTACTGTATGGGAGTTTATAGCATGCACATAAAAGCATGATTTGTCATGAATCTTTAAAGTGGATTTAGAGGAAACTGCACAGCTGACCTAAACCTCTTGGGATGAGCAACCTGTGCCCCCCTGTATATTCAGACCTTTTTAAATAACAAGCATCCTTACTTAGATTTATGTTCATGCAACACTGCTGTTCCTCTAAATCGTGTATATCATGTATGCACTCCAGTTCCACAAAAAAGGGAAAAAAAAAATCACTGAGAGTGTAGCATAGTGTCAGTCAAACATCTGAGTAGAAGAGGGTGCTAATCAGTCTGACCTGCTTTGGTTTTAACAAAATTAACAACAGAGGAACAACAATGAGGCAACCCTCAAAATAGGAATGGTTTTATAGGAGGGAGCCACTGACACTTTTCCCTCATCTTTTCTGCCTGTTTTTTCACTAGTGTTGCATTTGGCTAGGGTCAGTGCCACTAGTGATAGCATGTGGTGATACTTGGTCCTACAGACATTGCACAAGTACAGTAGTTCTCCTTCAGGATGGCAAATCAATGTGTGCTGTTGTCAGAATATTTAGACTTTAGACTGTGCTGTGTCTCCCAGCACAGTCTAAAGTGCACAAGCATATTCCTGCAGCTACTTGTGGAGAGCTGGATAAGAAGGTCCATAACCCCTTAGCAGGAGCTGCTCCTTTGTGCAAGGAAGAACAGGATGAGCACTGCCAGAGGTACAAAATGACCTTGAGCAGGGCACACAGGTGTGAATGTCTCTGACCAAACAATAGAAATAGACTTCATGAGGGTGGCTTGAGGACCCAACATCCTCTAGTCTGCCCTGTAGTCATTGCAGAGCACTGTGGAGACTGATTGGGATTTGCCATAGAATACCAGGATTAGCAGGGCCACCACTGGCACCCCGTGCTTCTCACAGGCCTATAACATAGATCAGGGTGAGTGATGGTCTGTGGAGGCATATCCATGGAGGGACACAGGGCAGTTCCTGGAACTGGCCCCCACGCTCGCCTGACCGAAATCCAATAGATTATCTCTGGGACATTATGTGTCGGTCCATCCAACATCATCAGGTTGCACCTCAGACTGTCCGGGAGCTCAGTGATTCCCTAGCCCAGATCTGGGAGGCATTCATACAGCATGTAGGAGTCATTCAAACCACTGAGTATCTTTTGGAGCTAATGCAATGAAATTTCAGCAAAATAGACTAGCCTGAGGCATCATTTTTTCACTTTAATTTTCAGGATGTCTTTGAATTAAGCCCTCTGTAGGTTGATCATTTTATTTCCCATCCAAAAATGTGGCATCCTTTCATTCCTCTGAGGTGTGATGTGTTTCCAAGGTTTTCCGTTAATTGTTTTAAGGTTACCACTAACAAAAAAAGGTAATTCCTGCATAAATAATAATACTAAGCACACAACCATTTACTAGTAAATGAGAGAAACACAAGACATGATTGTTTACTAAAAATGTGCGCCCATATTAGAAAACATATGTAATATAAGAATGCATAGTAATACAAAAACTACATGCCCTGTTATTATCTGCATATGTTAAATGTTCCTAACTAATCTAAAGAATTGCTCACACTGAAAGATGGCTGGTGGAGCCGCAACAGCCAGAATGCAGTCCTTTCTTGATTGATTGATATTATTTAATTACACATCCATCAGCCATCAGTTGTTGGTTATTTATTTCTGAAAAATGTCTATAAAACTCTAAGAATGAATATTTATTAAAATTTTTAAAAAGCTCCTTCATTTGGAACATTAAGAACAAACTGCCAGCCTTTTTTTCAAAAATGTGTCTTCCTTTTATATTATTTGTCCTTAACATTGCATTATTTTTAGAATAAATGTGTGCTTTCACAGTAATATAAAGAATTATTCTCTTGAATTCCAAATAAAGCAAAGTGGGAAAAAATCCTGACAAGGTCACTTATTCACAATGTTTAGCTGTATTCACTTATTACATTTTGTCCATTTTCCCTTTCCTTTCCAACTGTTTGCCTGCACAGGATTATTACTGACTGTATTACTAGTGTGCCTCACTCTATTTTACCCTCGAGGTATTGTACAAACTTCAAAAGGTGTATTGGAAAAATCATTTAACTTTCATTCTGTTTAACAGAAGTTTTGTGCCTCTGGCAAAAAAAAAAAATCTTTTTCAGCTGGTGAGGAGTGAATGTAAGAAGTGAACTTTTGAGCTTTGTGCCATAACAAATGAAAACAGCTACAGAAAAGAAGAAAAAAAAGAAAAAAAGGGGACGATTTCATTCCAAACCAAACCACTGGACCAGAGCATTGAGAGAGTTTGCTTTAAAGGCTGTATGACCAAATGCAGTTCAAGGTTGCATATATGAGCTTCCCATTATGATTGCCTTTGAAAATCCTTTATAATACAAATAACAAGCAATAAGCAAGCATTCGTTTTTCTTTCAGGTACCCTTTTTCTTGCAAGTGCTACAGTCATAGAAACAGTCATAGATGCTAATGTGTTTTTCCATTTCTTTGGTTCTCCTTCACTTGGGCTTCAGTGTTTACATGTTCGCAAATCCTTCACAATTCATTTAATTATAGTCTTACACTATTCATGCTTGTGAAATATCCACCGTCCTTGGCAATCCCAGCAGTCTATTGAAGATGAGCTTCTGCTTTGCCACCCTGTCAACCACGAGACAGAGTGCCACAAAGCCACCTGTCAGTGGTCCGTTAAGCAAAGCTCCAGGCTGACCAAGGACTGACCGGGAGCATCTGTGCCACTGTTTGTGTCTAATACGCTAATGAGAGCTGTCAAGCTGTCAAATGCACTCCTGTTGCCCTCCGGCACTAACAATGGCACGTTCAATTTGCCTGTCTTGAGTGACATTAACAAACGCAGCCACAAAGAGAACAGACGTGTGCCTGCAATGCGCTGCACTGACATGTTCACAAACAAAGAAAGAAAACAACACACAAATACATCCTAAACACACATACAGATGGATAAAAAGAGTGGTAGACAGAGAAAGATTTGTTATATTTAATAATGTAGTTATGTTTTTCACCTGCTGTTCCTCATGTTAAGTCCTGTTTCTCTGGCTGCCAATAGAGGCCAGTGTTGCTCAGTTGCAGGAATGGGGCTTCCTCTCTATTTCAACAGCATTAAACAAGGCAAGAAAGATCTAACAGTGCATTTATCCCAGATTAAAGCCATTAAGGAAAAAAAATAAGTCATCCCCTGCAGTTTCACTAATTTCACATGAGTATTCCTGATTGATTCCACGAGCCAGGCTATGCAAACCTTTGCCACCCAATGAAAAGAGCAGTAGACTCCAGTCAGTGGAAGGAGTGTGTGTGTGTGTGAGAGAGAGAGAAAGAAAGAGGTCTTAAGGCGCTCCACTCTAAACCTGCCAAGCATCCATCAAGCTCACTCTGGCTCCTCTCAGCTCACTTAACATGTTTCCCCCTGCAGTATTCTGGGGCTCTGACCTTGTTCCACAACAACACAATCTTCCTGGCGAAAAAATGAAATATATGTGTATGAAATGGGAAAAATGGTTGCTCTTTGGGGTGCTGGCTGAAACCTTGACTTTCTGTATTGTCAGTAAACAGCCAATAAGTTGATCATGAAAGACTATCAGTCCTATCTGTCTACACAATCGTACACTTTGTCATGCAAACACAAACACGCTGGACTTTTTTTTACGTTACAACCTGGAGTCTTGAATCAATTTGCATAAAAAGTCTTTGCATACAAAAGAAGCATATTAATAAAACACAATAACAAGTTGTCAATCTGTCAAATGAGCTTCGGCACCAGCAATAAATCCTGGCACAAAACCCTAGCCGGTTCATCTAACGGAGAAATTAGAGAAATTAAACACTGATACAGGATCTGAAAAAACCACTTCAGGAACATGTGAAAATAACCCATCCTTACTTTAGCGAGTGAATAATTTTAATTCTAAGTTGTTGGATTTTTTTTGCCTTTTCAAAATGACGCTTCCGTCACAGTCAAAGTCTCACTGCTTTTTCTTCCTCTTTGAACTTTTGCAGATGATTTCTCATGTGCATGGTTTATAACCTAGCAAAAAAGCTACTGTTTTTTTTTCATACACTAGTTCCACTTTCTTACGGGGAGCTGGAACCACACTTTTTGCGGGTTTATTCATGTTACTCCTTTGAGGTTGGTTAACTTCCCCGAGTATGTAAAGGCTCACGCACAGTATAATGATGTAAAGGAATGAATAAAAATGAATCCCTGGACAGAGAACAATTTAACATTAACATTAAAAGATAAACAGCAGTTTCAACAAACACTAGTATTTGAATATTACAAAACATATAAAAATGAAAAATGTCTGTTTGGTTTCCATTTTTTTGTCATTTATAATGTTTATCAATCCAAAAGGAAAGCTTAAAGTGAAAATATGTAAATGTAGAATCATAAAAACTGTTATCAACTGGCTCTCCCTCCCATCCACCCTGCTATCACCATCACCTGGGGAGAGAAGGTGGGTGTTGCGGGAGTCTGATTCTTTGGAGAGCCCGAGCCTGCCAGGAGCTGACAGATCGTTTTTATTCTGCCAGAGATCAGACTCTTTATCTGGGGCAAGAGAAAGGGAAGTGAATCCTGGTGAAACACAGGTGGAACTGTCACACACCTCCTTTGGCACAGATTTTGATCGATTTGCCTTGTTTAGGTTGGTTTGCGGTGATTGGAGTGCTTGACATACGGTGGGGACAGGTGCATCAGAGACAACGTGGGTGAAAAGCATCTGCGCAGGGCTCATCTTTGCCCTCCGAATGGTGGTTGGTTGACATTCAAAATTCACTCACGAAATATATTAGCATCATCTGCACCGTGACTCATGAGCTGCTAATGGCTTACTGTAGCTCACAAACCTAGTTAAGCTCCCTGTTCAGTTTCGATTTCACTAATAGACAATGAAAGTCTGAGTGAATCCTAAATATTCTCAGCATTACACGTGTAAACAGAGCTGGCAAATTAAGCTCCCCTTCCTGTAATTTGTTAACACTGATGCTGACAAATATGAGGAAATAATTTAAAAATTCTAACTAACATGCAAATTTAATACTTGATCCGTTTTTATCTGTTCAGTGTAAAGGACTCAGACACAAGGCAAACGGTTTCCAGCTGCAACAGCATACTTCAAAGAGTCCAGGATCGTTGTAATTAAAGCGGGCATAGGATTCATTATTATGCTCATAAATCTCCCCTTGATTTCCCCTTGCTCAACACAAACTGGCACAGTTGTTGCTCCATTGCCTCATTGGCAAGCGCTGGTGGCTCACTGCAAAATATTGAACCACAGAGTAACTACAGTAGTTTTGCTCCTCTGTTACTGTAATATTGTAATGAATGATATGGATGGGCATACATGTGGATTTATAGGGTTTGTATGTGTATTTGTATAACAGTTTACCCTAGTGAAAACCTGAAAGTGGAGGTGTGTAAATAGCTTTCGAGGCAAAAATGATCAGCTGGAAATATTTGACAGATGTGTCCTGACATCTCATGCTGAAGAAGAATTTGCTTCATAGCACTTTCACATTTTATCCAGCGGCACAGTTATTATTGATTACTGTTTACTTACTTGCACAGTTAAGTCAGCTTGGGAATGACAGTGTTTTGGTTCAAGCTGTTATATCAGGATGGTGCTAGTGTTATAGCTTATATCATATTTGTGATATATAACTAGAAACGCTGACCTTACAAAGAAAACATTTGGTCAGCATTTACTCTGCTATTTATGTTAATCTGCTGCAGACATTCATCATTTTAAATGTTCACTCAGTGGCTCAGAGTTTTTTCCTCCTTAGGGCCTGATGGATTGTTGACCTTCATCAGTGACTTTCTGTCACTGCGGATGTCTGCAGCATCCATTCTACGCAGGGGAACTTTCCAAGAGGGCACATGGGGGCACTGAGTCATCCAGCCAGTGTAAGCACTGTGTTGCTTGACTGGGAAAGACACAAATATTTGATGAGTCCTTCCAGCTCGCACTGTGTTAAAGATGCACCGTGTCCAACACGAACTCTGCAGCAGCTTAAGGACCGGTTTACTCTGAGCTGACTGTGATCAGTGATTGAAAAAAAAAAAGAAGAAGAAAGAAATCATACAGAAGAAAAGCTGAAATTTTGTGCAAACATTTTCTGCTCAACAACCGGGGAGGTTCAAGTCAGAGTTCATCTGCCAGACTAGGCATTAAAGATAAATAAGAAAAAAAAACCTATCTAAGAAGTGGGAGCTATTTCAGCAGCCACAGAAACACTTTCCATAGCATGAGATAAAATCCTTGGACAAGTCCAAATATTTCTGCCTAATGTATAGCTCATATATATGCTCAGAAAAGGTTGATTAGTTGGGCATAAAATTGCAGTGAATATGCTGTAAATCTGGCTGGCTTTACCACTGCTCTGCTCATGCTCTGATGCTTTTTAAGCACCAGCCACTTGCCCTCATGGATGACATGCGTAATCACATTACGAGTCTGTCCGGCCCTCTATCAAAATCCTGGCTTTGAGTCTGCTGCTGTAATGTGTCTAATACTATTCAAAAAGCAAAGTAGAAAAACAACAATAGACCTTATTCACATGCTTAACCTCTCCATGCTGTAACCAATGGCATATATACAGTATTTATTTATCAGTATTCAGGCAATTGCATGGTGGTCTTACCCCGACCCAGTGAGCCAAAGCTGATATAATAAAGTGTGAAATAATTTAGACTAAGCATTCTAAAAGATTTGAAACATGCTGTGGGGCAGAAGCAGCTTTGCAAAAAGAAACAGATCAAGACCACAGCATTAGGATGAGGCAAAGTCCTTATCTGGTAACAGGGAGGAGAAATGGGAGAAAAGAAAGAAATTCACACCCATATTCCAAACCTATGCTGTATTTCATTTCACACAATTATGCCCAACTATTTGCCTGCAGTTACATTCATTGAAAATCCATCCCTGCGTTAATGGAATTATAATGATGTAGTGTATGCCGTGGCACCTAATCAAACAGAATTGATTTAAGTTGCTTTTTGGCGCAGGGCCCTCGCAGCTCAAGGGCTCCACGTGTGTCTTCTGTTTCTCTGGCAGCCTTTGGCTTTGGGGAGGAGACTTGATAGAATGAGGACTGTGTGTGTACCTGCACATGCATGTATCAGAGTGTTTAACAGGTTTGTTAGCATTTTCCATTCGGTGATGGCTGGTATGGTATGCTGTTGGGTTGCATCAGAGTGAAGTAATAAGCTACTGTAATTCCAGCAAAGGTATGGAAATAAAACTACCTGGGTAGGAGTTGTAAGGCTGCTAAGATGCACGCTGTGACAATGATAAAATGCAGATGGTATAAAAATGATAAAGTCTGATCTGTTAAAAGAATCAACGTTTTAAAGAAATTCAAACTATGACCAGCAAAACAGTCTCTGATTGGAAGAAAAATACTTTTACCTCTTTTGTTTTTGGTAGCGCGTGTGTGTGTGCGGGTCGTTCTTTCTGTCTGTAAACACTGTGGCTCAAAAGGGTTTGACTTTATTCTGTTACAGCTTTGTAGGGGTGTGGTGTGGGCTCATGTTAACAATACATTTAAATCCATTTTACATCCACCAAGGTGTTCAAGGACAACTTAATTATTTATTGGTCAAAAACTTACAAAAAGCCTTATATCTTAGAAACTGTGATTCTTGCAAGCATGTTAAGTACTGTCAACATATAGAAAGTACAGTGGAAAAATTTAAGATATCCAACCACATTTGAGCACTGGCTTTTAATACTGTATGAGAGTTATTTGGTATTAATATTATAAGTTATAGGTTATTTGGTACAGGTTATTTTGTTATTCCTGTACAACACTTTGGTCTACCTCGCTGTTGTATTTAAATATGCTACATAAATAAAACAAACTTGAACTTAAACTTGAACTGTGACCTCTGACCTCTCCTTCAAGGTCAATAAATAATCTCAAGGTCAAAGAGAAAATAATGCTTCTATATCAGAACACAAAACAAGCTTCTGATCAAAACATTTTTCACTTGATATTTATTACTACACATTTAAATGATTTTAACTAAACAATTAAATGAGTGCTATACATGTTCTAGATTGACATAAATAAAAAACAACAACAACATGTACTGCTATAATACAACAATTTCCCTTCTGGGATCAATAAAGTATTGATCTGTCTATACTAAAAATTATTTTAAGTGTATTAAAATGGGTTTCAAGAAGGCAAATATCAAAAGCCTGCACGTTGCACTTGCACTGCTTTTAGTACACTACAAACATTTTAAACAAAAGAAACAAAATGAATATATACAAAATACAATAGGATTCTCTTAAAAGTAAATATTGCCCAATGAGTGCGGGGCCTCGGCAGAGGTTTGGAGTGCTTCTTGCTTGTCCTTGTTTACAAGTAGAAGTAACAGTATTGACTACAACATTTAAACCATTTGCCTAAACATATTTCTGCTTTTTCAATTTTATTTACATTTGTAAACAAACATGAAATATTGGCTGCTGTTTCCAGAGGAATCATTAGAACAGTTGATGGGTTCCTAGATTATCAGTAATACATTAGTTATATAATGTACAAAATTTCATTGCAATCTATCGGCATTTTCATAAAAAAAAAAAAAAAAAAAAAATCACAAATATGAGACTATCAGTGATGCAGAAAAGTGAGGAGATCAGCGAAGTCTTTTGGACTCTTGGCCAGCATGCAGTTTGTGCTTATCAGTTGAACAGATGTTGGAAGTGCACAGGGTACACGAAAGCTTGATCTACTAGGAAGCTAGAGAAAAAAGTCAAGTCATCACCAAGATCATTCATCACCTGAGAACCATCTGCTTCCCCAGTCTCACAATGAGTCATCCAGCTGTTAAAACAATCACTGAAAAACACAAATGCCAACCTACTGGTGGAGCTCAAAAGATTTTCAGAGTTATTAAGCTTCATTTCCCTATAAATAAAATCTCATCATAGTTGTGGGCAGACCAACAGACTGACCAACCAAACCTTCCCCAGAGATACGCCGCTAATGTGGCATAAAAATGGGAAAAGTCCTCCCACATGAAAAAAGCATTAATATACATTTTGGTCCTGTGAAACAGTCTTTCCCCTGATAAAGTTACAAAATGTCCATTTATTCCTTACACGGTTTACTGCTAAAAAGATACGAAGGAGGCTCTACCCAGAGTCCCGAACTGAAACCAGTTGTCTTTTTTTAGGTGCTTTTTTGAGCCGTAAAGTCCTGCCCGCATCGCATCACTGCGAGCAGGTTTATCCATCAAACGCTGCACTTCAGCTGACCGCCATCCTCCTCACTGCCCACAAAACTACTCTGCAAACCGATTTTACATAGCCAGGTTGCATATTGCATTCACCCCACTGACTAGCCTTTTGTGAGGCAGCTGCTAGTCTGGCAACATTGTCTCACAAAGCAAAGCAGTCAATGTCAGATGTCCTTGTGAAGAAAAAAAAAAAAGAAGGTGAATATGTTCGTCAATTAGACTGTTATTCAGTGTGGACACAAGATGGCTGCAGAAATGCCTCAAGTCTGAATTGAATCAGTAAAGCAAGAGAGGTGAATCAGAATGTGTAAATAACTTGGAGTGGAGCAAAAAGAAAAGGCGTACACAGACAAAATGTACGATGGGCCTAGGAAGAGTTTTGCACATTCACAAAACCTCATTCTGACAATTCCTCGCATCAGATTCTTGCTGAGTCTCCATTGATGAGGTAGAATCAGATAGAGCACAGACCTTACATAAAAATACAGCCTTTTCCCTCTGTGCTCTGAAAGCATGCAGCCAATTGTGTATGACAAATTGAGAGCATTTTACAATGCCCTTTACCAAGCGTCTGAAAAATTAGTTTCCCAGCCTCTTTCTCCTGTCTCCCTAACGTGGACACCCACGTCTCCTATTTCCTGAATACCTTGAAAACACAAAAGGAGAGTAGTGACATTTATTAGGCCTGAGTTTATTTGTATTCTAGCTCTTCCTTCACTACACGTCGGCTTTTATGAGCTTACTCAGGCGAAACATTAAAGAAGCTCATTCTTTATTAATCCTCACAATGACAATTCAAAGCTTCCGACATACTGACTTTACTGTGTGTGCTTGCACTTTCTACGCTATGAAATCAGGTTACTGTCATTATTTTTTAAACATCCCTTGGTTGTTGCCGTGTGTAACGTTTTGCACTAGTTGGGCTTTCCATTTCATCAAATGGGACAAAGTCAAATTACTGTAAATAAAGAGTTGAAGTAAGTACTTTCCACTTGCGCTGTGTGCTAACCTTGTTCCGTGTGAAGTTGCATATGAGTCTGCACTCAGCTGTTGAGTGATTTGACCTTGTTACGTTGGCACTCCAAATCATCTTGTTTCCCTCATGTTTAAACAAATTTATCAACACTGAATTCATTAAGAGCACACAATCCAAGGCTAAAGTTTCTTTTCTCCCCCCCCATTTTTAGCAAGATTTTTACTCACAGATATACAGCCAACTGAATGCTAATTTAGTCACTTTGCATTTTTCAGCTGCCCTGGGCTCGATTTTACAGTTCAACATCTGTGCAGCCCTGAGGAGGGATAACCACACATGTCAGATATTATTGCACATTATTGTACTTGGGGGGACAAAATGGACTGCATTTGCCTGTCTGCATGTAAGCAGGAGTTTTAGTTACAAACAGCAATACAATATCACTGGGTTAACTTAATGTTATATTTAAGGATTTATTGATGTTCAAAGTTAATTCTAGGATATTTAAAAAAAAATAAATAGAGAATGATGTTTGAAATAATTTGCTTATGTTGATGGCTTTTTCCTTCCTTTACTTATACATTTATTTTATTTTACTAAGATATTGAAAATGATGCTTAAGCTTTACATACTATACAGTTCAAACTCATCTGATGACTTCCTATCATCAAAATTCATTACAGACCCCTGATCCACACCCTGGTCATACAAGAAAGGTTTGAAATATAAACAATATACATCAGACTAATGGCTTTTGGAAACAATTGTGATGGTTAACACTCAAGTTTTAGATCATCAACAGAGACTGGGAGAATATGGAAGAATGAGATATGGTCAAGCTATTCTAGTATATTCAGGGCTCTTGTTGACACTGTGTGTCTGTATGTGCTTATAAATGGGGTCATGGACATTTCATTGAAAACACATCAACTACTACTACCTTAAGTGAGACAAATGAGCTGAAGTAAGCCAAATAAATGCCATAATATAATCAAACCAGAGTTAAGCTCCAGATGATAAAAACACTGCTAATTTTTTCACTTTTTAAATACACCTGATTTAAACAACTCTCAAAGTCTTTTTCGAACAAGGTTGGTAACAATGAAACTTGGAATGTCACCGTCTGATTGTACTGGGACTTGATGATCGAGCAATTTAAGGAAATTAGGACTCAGGCAACATTTGGTCTTAAACTGCACCAAGGGAACATTAGGCTTAGCAAAAACAGAAGTGTTGTTATTATAGGGAAATCAATAGTACTTTTTAATCCTAACTCAATTTGAGGGAGCTGGAGTCTCTGTAAACAGCTTTTTTATTTATTTTTTCCTTAGTGGAGTGTGCATGCACCGGGTAATCAGATAATGTTGTTTTGTTTCTGTGGTTTTTTGTTTTTAGCCCTATCAAATAGCAACCCAATTTAATACTTGATTGTGAAGTTACTGACAGCTTCTGATGTACAAATGTTATTTTACTTTGATGCCGACGCAACACTTATCAATTACGTTTGAAATGCTGTCAGACCGCAAATAAGACGTTTGTGATTACAGGAGGCTTTCAACCCACTGCATCACAGAATCACTCAAATCATTTTTGGGACAAATAAGACTTCTAGTGAAATGGTGACATGGGTACATCAGCAGACAGGTAAAAGAGTCTAAATTTGGAGAACAAATGGCTAAAAAACAAGGTGCCCTAGGGAATCAGATGCAAGGAATTTAAGAGAATAACACAAGAAACAAATCAGCAAGTAAAGGGATGAATATTATTAAGAGTCAGAATTCTTTTTAAAGTGCAAAGGGAAAGCACGGTTATAGTTAAACCTCTTTATTATGTATCAAGATTGAAACACAGGGAAGAATCAGCGATGATAATAAAAAATGTTGAATCGAGCAGCAACATTTTCAATTCATGCGAGAATGTTTCACTGATAAGCTCACACAATAAATACAATACAATGAAAAATTACTTAAAATGTTTCAATAAAAATCTCCAATAATTTAACACACCTTGAGCGGGGTGCAGGAGGTGGGGGCAGTCGTTCCCCTTCAAGACATAATGATGGATTATGACCAGACTGGACTGTATGGGAAGTGCACAATCAGCTAAATGTAAGCCAGAGGCTGAGATTTTCATAAATATGTATGGCATCTTACATACTGTTAAGAGGCTGCAGTGAATTACAGATCAGCATTATCAATTCAGAAATACATAATTCTGCTGAGGTACATTTCAAAAGCGGCTTACTTCAATAGATGCAAATATGACACAATAGCCTCAAAGAGCTGAAGAACTTTAAGCGCCTCGCTTGACTTTCTGTTGCATACAGAATGAGTTCAAGTGACATTTTGTCCCTGCAGTTTTCACCTATCAAAGTACTGTTTTAAAGAATCCATCCTCCAAGGACACTTTATTACACGGTGATAAGAAACTTGTAAAGAAAAGTTTGCAAAGTCCACTTGATGGGAGAGCGATGGGGCAAGAAGCACGGAGCAATATTAGCAGCAGTCCCTCGTACAATCTCGTTTTCAGTTTCTGAAGCAATCACAGGCCAGCAGAGCACAACTGCACTGCAATTAAGCTGTCTGTGATTTTTAATTAAAACTAAGAGGCGTGATCCGTCTAAAACTTTGTTTGCCTTTCAGGCAACACAAGTTATCATCTTCGTAATGGATAAGATTATAACGTATGAAAAATGATCACATTACTATTCACAGTTTGACATAATATAAGGCAGACAGAGAAAGACAAAGTAAGTTTTTTTCCCCCTTCCTTGCAGTTTGCCATCCAAACATTGTTACAATTAGGACAATAATTGTAATAGAGACATGAATTATTCAGAGGTGTGAAGCAGTTTCAGCTGTACCCAGTAGGCACAATCAATACACTGCCTGACGCCTTCACTAAGGCAAAGTCCATTACAACTTCTAATGCATCTGAGTAGCTTCTGAACCAAAAAGCAATTTAATGTTGATATCTCCGGGGACTGCACAAGAGAACTTGAGAGAGACCAATAAACAAAACCAGCACAGCAGCGAGCATACACAACCCTGAGGGATACAAGCTTTTACTGTACAAAACCATTGACTCGGACTTTGTATTGACAATATGAACATCAAAACTGTAGCTCTTTTAAAGTCCAGTCACAGGATACACGAGTGGGTGAAACAGCCGCCAAAAGATGCACTAAAAACAAAGTATTTTTTCCTTCCACTGCCGTTTTCTTTTTAGTGTTGTACACAAAAACCTCTACAAACATTAACTTTTTGGTTACTTTACAATACTTTTACAACAACTTCCTCTTAGTCTAGAGAAACCGATCGAAGAAATTCTACAAATATGTGGCCATTAAAAAAAATATAAAAGGACGCCTATTTTAAACATAGTTATGACTTGTGGGTCACCATTGAAAGTCAAGTTGCATCCTAGACATCTCCTTAGAATCTAAACATACTCGGAGGCAAAACATTCATGTCCAAGATGATCATTTATGATGAGAACAGCAAACAACAAAAGCAAACATAAATAGAATTTTTAGCTATTTCTTCTTCTGATAAGTTTTTACTCCCTATATTTTCTATGTTTTTCACTGCACACTTTCCAGACATCAAACTAAGTTGAACCTAAAAGGAGGGAACTTCAGGGTGAATTTACAGTAAATCATTGAGTTTTACTGATGAGGAGAATTTGTGGCTTTCTTGGTTCTTGGTTAGGTTACTTCAGTGGTTGTTGACATCATATTGAATTTAAGCTGATGAACCTTAGATTCGTTTTTTATATCAACTTCATTCTGTCTGGTAAAATGACAGAATAAACATTATACTGTCAGTGTAGCAGTGTATGCCTCATGAAACATCTTCTTATATATTGATAAATTGGCCCGTGTGGCTCCATAAACCTCAGAGCAGTAGCAACACATCAGCTGATCACAGCCTGTACACACAGAGCATCTTCGTCTTGTGTTTTAAGTGATTGTTTTCCCCACACTGCACACGACAGCCAGTCTTAGGTGTAGCACATCTGGCTAATCCCACTTTAACCCCCGACTACAGTCATGTTGTTAGAAGCAAAGTCACCCATTGACAATAGAGCTGTAGACATGTCCTTCAAGGAGCTACGTTTTAATTTTATACTTTGAGTACTTTTCAGAGCTTGTACTTATTAACTTTTATACTTCAGTAAAGATGTTGAACAAGTCCTTCAAACTTCACCTGACTGTTTTTTAGAAGATGTTTCTATAATTCTACTCAAGTGAAGAATGCCTGTATCTTTGCTACCTCTGCATTAAAAAGCTGTTTCACAGCTCTGTTGTTCATTGCTGCAAAGACATGCTATACATGTTTTTTGTAGTTAGGATTGCTACCAGTCCAGATCTATATCCACCACAGACATATCCACCATAAATTGAACCACAAGAGAAGGAGAAACCTAAATATTAACTGCATGTCCTTCACTCGTCACAACAGAAAAGCAGCTGTATGCTCATAGCAGCAGCTAAACACTGAAAGATCACCCTCATGACATGATTAATGAGCTTAAAATTCACGATGTAGAGAGTCATATCATCTGTCCTCTCCTTAATATCTATAGTCTTTCCCACTATCAGTTCACTGGCAGTACAGTATTGCATGATAGGACCAACACTAGAATGTTCAAATGAATCTCAGGGAAGCATACTGTGAATTAAGGCAAATGTTATTGCAAGACAACGTGACAGTATTGCAAGTTTCTTGCACTGAAGTCTTTGCAGGCACAGTGAAACGTAACAACAAATCAGAGGAAAACCAAGCAAAAATGCAAGACAGCATAGAGGTAACTTTGGATGATCTAATGTCATTTAAAAAGCTGACATTAGAAGAGAGTGGGGTTAGTAAATGCCAAAATAATCATTTCAATCAATTTACCAAACTAAAGTACTTTGCAAGTCACGATATACTATTAAATGTTACCTGTTTGATTAGGTATTTAACATTTCCTGAAATGTAATTTAGCAAAAGCCATCAGGAAACATTAGAATACACATTTAAAGTAATAATTGATTGCCTTACAGCTTCTCCACAGACCATTAAGAGACTCTGTAAAAGAAAAGTTTTTTGTAAAGTAACAATAAATCAGAGAGGCAAAATTTTTATACACAAGAAAATTCTTCCTTTGTTTCTTTCTTTATTTTTGGTTGGCTGTGACTGTGGTGGTGTAATTTAAAATAATATAAAATAAATGTTATTTCTGTTATGACAAACACCAAGTGAAGTTGCTGTTTTTTCTTTGGCTCTGTTTGGTTGGTTTTACCAGCTAACACCAGCACTGTTGGAGAACAAACAGCTATTTCTGTAACCTCGTTGCTCTGCAAGGAAGTGTAGCTTAGGGGAAAGGTGGTCATGAGCCGCTGGTGTGCCATCAAGCTAAGAAAAGTGTGGAAGAACAGATGATCCTAGAGGAAGACACTTAACATTTCCACAAAAGTATGCTCCTCCTGCTATAAAATATTTAGTAAATTATGGATATTCATTGCTGCACAAGACAACTCTCTGTTATTGTATCCAGTAGGTGATGACCTAAGTAGTCTAGAAAATGCACTATGATTTATGTTGATATTTACAGCAAACCTAAATTATGACTGATTTCTTACTGCAGTCACAAATCAGCAACATATTCAATGCAGTTTGCATTAGCCTATGTCAGCAAATGACTTCCATTTGCTGCATAACACCCAAGATCGATTTACTCCGCAAAGAAAAATGACCCTATTTGAAATATTCAAATGTAAGTTCTGCCTTGAAGTTAAAACACTCAAACAGACATATTACTTGGTGCTCCTCTTTTTTAAACTTAAATATTTCCCTTATTATTTCCTTTTCGTTCTTAAGGACTCGTGGTCTTTCTGGACCTTCAGCAACGATGTGCTGCAAATATTGCAAAGTTGACAACGTAATGTAATCGAGGTAATTCATCAAAACTGACAACTGATCTTCAAACTGACAAGGCTTCAGTAGGATCTTAATCTTTATTGCCCAGGAGATAAATGAACCAGAGGAGTAATTCAAAGTGAAAAATAGGAACTGAGAAATAATTCCCCTGTTCCAGGGACAGTGAAAAATTCCTGTTATAAAATACAGCAGTTTTCTTTTTCACTACTCTAATTTACAGTTGGCTGTTAGATGACAGACTCCAGCTTGATTGTGCGATCCAGTTAATATGTTAATTCCTTGAGACGAAATATTAGAAAACTATCATACTTTTATATTAAATATGGCCATAGAGAAGAGAGAAACATCTTGAATATAAAAGTATTTATTAGTCTTTCACAGTTAAAATGTCATTCACAGTAAGCATAAAATACGTTTGTGAGATCGAAAGCAATTATATTAACATGACTCCAGTTTTTTTTATGTCACAAAAGGTCTTTCAGAACTGTAGCATAAACTGAGTAGCAATAATTAAAGGAAAAATACCTTCATTTGAGAGAAACTTTCTACATAGTTGTTGTGAGTGATGATTCTTTCCTGTTGCGTGCTCTTATGATCATATCCATCAGGAGGTTTCTTTTTTTTGCTAGAAAGTTTTGGCTGATAAGTCCTAGTATAATGTGATGGTTGAGCAGCTCATAAATGGCCCTCATATCATATTCAGCGTGTAATATTTTACTATATGAAAAACCTTAATTTAAGATAGAAAGAAATGGCATGTACACGCGTTTGTGTGTGTATTAGGGATGTACCAATATGTGGATTAAATATTGGTGACAAGGATCAGATCCATGATCTGATTATTCAGTTCAGTTCTAAGCTGTGTAATGTGGAACTGCCACCACAGACCGTATAAAAAACAGACATAGATACCGAAATATCACCACCTAGCTTTTGAAGCCCCATTCTGAAGCCTTGAAATGAGCATTTACAACACATCAATGCGTTTTGGTGTCAAAGACCCTCAATTTTGAAGTGCAAGATTAACAAAACTGATGAATTTCTTTTTATTCAATATGACCAAAAATAAATGACTGAGCTCATAAACTCAGCAGGAAAGTGTTTATAGAGGTCAAGACAGAAAGCTGTTTTCCCATAAACGTCTCTGGGACCAGAAGCCTTTTTGCAAACAGAGCCCTTACCATCTGGTTGTATTTACACCAGAATACTGATATTCAGGCATTTCTGTATTGGCTGAATTTTCCTGATCTGATTCATATCAGAAAAATGATACTGTTGCATGTTTGCCACATAATGCCAGCAGCTAATATCAGGGCTAACCTAGCATAGGGTTAAGCAGTCTGGAGGTATTTAACCAACAGCTTATGTTTGTATGCTTGTAAAATAGTTTTACCTTTCTGCAAACTGTGGTCAAAGTGAGCTGACATTAATGATGAAACTTTCTCTCACTCGCTCCCTCATTTACTTTCACTCTCATTATATTCTGTTCTTATGTAAGGACCTCTGAAGGAAATTAGTTTGGTGTAAAACCTGTTGGCAAACTTTTATTATACATAAGGTATCAGAATGTGTTGTTTTCAAGGGAATTAAACACATTAAACCTCATTATTTCACTTAAGCTGGTTACTGTCTTCACAGGTGTGTGTGAGGAGGAAAAGGAGAAGCTATGTGACTATAAATGACAGCCTTTTACCACCTAATAGTTCTAACTTTGATCCAAAATAAGACCCGTGTAAATAAACTACATAACTCTAAGTATCCTATATTAATTTATTATTCACTAATAAATACCAATAACTCTGTGAATTTCTATACTTGATTATATTTATTTCTTATATTTCATGCTCAAGGTAAGGAATGATGTTTAAGTCCCGCTTGAAGTTTTCTTATTGTAAGGTATACAGGTTATTAATTTTACATAGATATTGGATCTGTACAGTATCTGCAGATAGACACAGCCAAGTTATCAATATCAGATTGTAACCACCTGAACTGAACTATCCCCGGTGTATATATAATCTTTAGTTTATGTAATCTACCAAGAAAACAACTAAAAAATACTGAAAAAGTATTAAGTCCTTCCTTTTTTTCTAGAAGAAGTCAATTTAGTTCAAAGGAGTCCTTGAAAATTTTGCAGTGTTTGGCACTTCATCACTATGTTAGCTGCCTTTTTTCTTTTTCTTTTGAAAAAAATAAATCATAGCACAGTGTGATTATCATCAGTTCTTATTAGTCTATGGCATTTAGGAAACAGGAGGACATAATCTTCATATGCTGTGTCTCATTGTAATCACCTTTTCCCCGAGATTAATGGTAGGAAATGGGTCTTTAGGCGAAGATGAGTCACCCAGGAAGGGAAGCCAAGTGGGAGAACATGAAAATGGCATTTTTAAGAGTGGGGAATCATGGCCACTATCTATGTGTTTCTATTTTCAAAGAGCCATTAAGCACTGAGGCAGAGCAGGATAGACTTTAAACACCCTGTGTCCTACAATATTCCAGTTTAATAGCTTGTATATGTTACCTGCTGTGGGGATACAGTGAAGCTTGTAATATAGATATACCAACCTCCTGCTGAAGTGACCTTCTTGTCCTCTCAGATGCATATACTTCCTCAATGGTTTTCTGTACTCTTTGTTATTATGTCAAGGCTAATATAGTCTCTCCACGTACCCTTAGAGTTGGATAAAGCCTTTGAAACCAGAACCGGAAACAATGAATAGCATGCTGTTAGCAATTACTTGTTGCACAACTTGCACAAACATTTTTTTTCCATTTGAGTAGGAAATAAAAGTGCTGGGGCAAATACCACTTTGTAATATTTAGTTTTAAAAGGTAGGGTGTGTGAAATATTGCGGCTTGTGTGGTACAGAAGAAAAATCTGTCTCCTATCCTCAGTTTGAATGTGGCACACGCTTCACTAAGCCAGAGATGCATGTAGAGGTGCTCAGATGTGCAAGGCATTGTTCATTTTCAGTTTTCCGTTTGGCTTCAGAGAACACAATTGTCAAAATGTAAAGATGTTGTCAAATCCTACTGTTTAACAAACTGAGAACGATCGAGATGAGCCAGCAGGGAGACGAGCGTGATGTGTCTTTTTATGTTTTTGGACCAATGAGACCAACCTGTGGCAGACACAGTCGCTTTGCATTTTGTTCTATCTTTGTCAAACAAAATGTATTAAAACAAACCCACCAGAGTGCCGTCTGCTTCGACAGTCTCTATCACAGACGCCCGAGGTAAAGATTCAAGTCACCCGTCACTCGTCTCGAGTCTCTCATATATCCTTAGGAATGAAATGGAATCTGCCTAGTTTGTGTTAAGTTAAGCTTCTTTTTGAATTAATTTTAACCTGCGTTGCCTTTCCATTCATCAGAGAACCTTCACATAACCTCTGCGTGTCTTTTACTGTAATCACCTCTGCCACATATAGTTTGCCCTGCAGATGTGATGACCAAGAAGCGGTCGAAAGTGTCCCCGGAGACCAAAGGTCAAAATGACTCTGCCCTCCATTTTATTTTAGATTTCTGTACTTTCCTTTCGCATTACAAGGTTGATTTACTTTGGTCTCAGAGGGGCTTAAAACTATTATCCAGAGCACTATGTGTGATCTCAAAGAACAACTCAAAGCCAAAGATTGCAGACCGCTTATAGAGAATGGTTAATTCACTTTTAACCTCTTTATCCTTAGCTTGGAAGGAAGCGAATGAAATTTCAGTTTAAATGCCTCTTTCTACTTTGTAAACAATCCTCTTTAATTTCTTTAGCACCATAATAGATAATTGTTCAATTCGATATAATGAAATTTGGTTGCACAGGTGTGCTATAAAGTGCCATACATTTGTGTTGTGAATCAATATGCACTGTATCTTAATATTTATACATTTACGTATCAGTGTGGTTGTTTTTATGAAAAAGCATTCATGGAAATAGCACATTTAAGACCTCGGCATGACATTCAACAAGATCTACGTATTGCTGAAGTAAAGCCTAACATATTCAAGTCCTGGTATTTACCCTAGAAATGTAGTGGTCTTACATAGCAGCATGCATTATTTACTCTGAGTCCAGTGGTTTCTTCTTAGCTTCCATTGGAACCAGATGTATTAGGTCTTTCCAGTTATTCGGGATGATTAAACCAATGGTCAGGTATAAAAAGCATGGACTTGCACTAGGAATATTGTTATATCAACAACTTAATTCTGTAATCCAAATGACAGCATTAAAAAAAATACTTAAGGTAACTGAAACCAGCTGTTTTTATTGCTGTGTCTGCATTTTGCATTTTAGTTACCATTATACCATTATATGAAATAACAATAATGAAAACTTTAACCCACAAATCCTCCCAATCCTTTGATTACCACTGTCAACTGATAACAGGATTAATCTATCACTGTTTTTATTTTCCCAATTCCTGTCTGTCTGGCTTCTCCGTTGGGTTTCTGTCCCTGTGAATTGATACTTTACACTTTCAGAAGATGTTTGCTATCCTTTTTGACCACTGGATCTGGGTTTTCACTATACTGATAAAGGAAGGAGCCAGGATAGGCTCCAGGCCCTCTGACAACCCTGAAATGAATAAGTAAAAATAGATGGATAAAGGAAGATATAATAAATTGAATCCATAGATGATACACTGACTTTCCAATAACTTAAATACTGAGGTGCACTCTTTCCTTCCCTGTCTGAAATGCTGAGAGTTTAGACAATGAACTGAATTTCAACACTGCTCTGCAATTCAAAACGGTATATTTTGGTTCCAAGCAGTCATTCTCTGGTGCTCACATTGCAAAGTTATGAGCACAGCTATACTGTAGGTGCAGTTGTTTGCTGCGTGGGTGTTTTTTAGTTTTAAAGGAAGGCATTTGTGTGCAGTAGGCATAATATACTGTGTTTACACATGGCCACTTGCGTGTGTCATCATATATTCACCTGCAAATACAAGCTCCTGTCGTGCCATTCTGTCACTACAATCATAGTAATGGCCTTGTCACGGATTTATTTATTTCATTTTTGACATAAAAGAAGCATCAAAGTCATCAAATTTCTAAGGTGGAGAATTGGAATAGCAAAGCGGCTCATTCAGGTTCCTTCTGAATGGTAAATTGGCACCATATTGCCTTTCTTTGTAATACTCATGTTGTGGGTGACAGCGTGTTCAGGCACATTGTGGAAAGTGACAAATTGTAAGTCTCTGTAGCATAAATCATTTAAACATTTAGAGAAATCTTTGGTTTAAGGTCAAAGTAAAAGTCAACTTATTAGCGATTATTGTTGTAGATAAGGAAATTCAAATTTTTATTTTTCTTGTTTTAGACTAGGCCAACAATGTTCTCTGCATTCTGTCATACAGCAGGGGAAACATTGGTGGACAAGACTCCCTGCACAACACATGACTTCCTTTTCAAATAAACAGCAACACTGATAAGGATACGGTTTCAAAGAGAGCAACTGAATGTAGAGATGCATATCTTGCAAAACTTAGCCAAGCAAGTGGCGCTGCCATCCTCATTACTGTGAGCATCGGCTGCCTGCAATTGGATATTGATTTGTGAAGCAGCTGACCATTCCCTAAATCCTGTCCCACTTTGACAGTTGAATATCTCATTTCTAAAAAAGTAGTACTTAAATATCAGACAGATGTAGACATAAAGAAATAAAATATGCATATCAGAGTTCCATTTACAATATAGTTTAATGACAAGAAATGAATGAATAAGACTCTAAAATCAAAGGAAAGGCTCAAAAGCTCACTTCTAGTGCAAGGAAAAGAAAGGAGATGTGGTTCATGTGTAGGACCAGCATATTTTTTTAGTTTATGTTAGTTATGCTCATTTGCAGCTTGTGTTATGTATTAGATATTTTAGTCTTTTTCTTGCAAAAGTAAGTTTTCCAGCTTTTCCATTTGTTTTCCTGCACACCTGCTTCAGATTGCTTTTATATCAACACTCAACTGGCCAATTAGGAGCTTAGGGAGCATTCTCAGTGGACCGCTTAACTGCAGAGCCAGTTTTCTGATCATAAATAAAATAAGACAGTTTAATTTCAGAATCATCACATTCATTAACCACCTGTAAAATGGAGTTCATATTACAATTTCTACTGTGGCTTGACACTGCAACCTCTGGGTGGCAATAGATAGAGTGGTTGCTACCACCCAAGCGGATTCGTGCTCACAAATCATAAAAGGTGATTCAGCTCATGTGACTGGTCTTTAGTCACAGCATCACAGAAACCTTGTCAAGATGACAGACAAAAACTAAGCAGTGATGAATCATCAGTTATTACCTGTGCACTTGTTGCCACGTAAAATGTCATGACAAGTCAGATGCGATATTATTTGCGTTTTATATTTACCTCATACTTAAAATAGCAAAGTGAGGCAGGTATTTTATCCATATCAGACATCCCTCCCAGTTATTGTGAGAGGCGTGTCAATATATAAGGTATGAAAACGAAAGAAAAAACAGCCCCCAGTCCAATTAAATATCATTAATGAAAACAATTAGAAAACTAATTAGCATGATTACTTTCCAGCTTCCCCTAAATACTCTGATATGTATGTAATCACATTTTCCAAGCTAAACTGGCCCAATGAAGAGGCCTCAACAGGCAGCTGAAAGAACATGGGTCAAAGGGAAAAGAATTTTCAAATTGCAATGCACTACTACTTATTCACAATGTCACCAAAATAACGACAAAATAACTTGTTATTATTTTAACTACCTCTGTATTTTGACAGAATAAGTATTAAGCAATAAATATGAATTTGTGTATGTGAGTACTGGGTGCTGTTTAAATAAAAGGGTGTACTGGTCTTATTTGTCTGTTCACATTATACACATTGTTTTCCTGTAGATAGAATTTTCTTTGCAAATAAAGGTTAATGGCTGTAATGGACATTTAATCATCAGTAAATCCATTTGGTTTCCAGTCATACAGTCAGTTTGCTGTTCACTAAAACATTAAGCTCTTAAATGCATGTTGGTTTAAAAAAAAGAAAAGAAAAAAAAAGGTGGATACAGCTAATTTAATCCTTCTGCTGTTTGGAAGGAAATAATAATTTATAAATATTAAAGTGACTTATAAAAGCAGATATATATATATATATATATATATATATATATATATATATATATATATATATATATATATATATATGTAATTGATTTTAACATAACGCAAAAATTGGTTAATTCTGTATTAGAACCTTAACGTGATAAATGTTTAAATGAGTGTCCCGTTTTACAGCTTGCACTCATTTGCTGCAAGAGGAAATATTCATGTCAGCTTTTCCTCATAAAACAGGCTGTAAATTCTGCTCCTGAAAATCCAGCTTTATAACATCATTTAATCAGCAGATCCATCTGCGCTGGCATTAATTAGATTCCTAATGAAAAAGGAGAGAAAAGTGGCCTCTAACGTCTCTCCATCTTCTCTTTTCCTGAATTACCATATTCAGATGTAGCACCATTAGTGGTATGAATTTCAGGGAAATCTATGGAAAGCTGTGATGGATGTAAGCATTTTCTGTTTTAGTGCTGTTTAGCATAAGGTACTGTGATCCATGAAGGTAAATGCCCATGTTTACTAAAATTCCCCAAGGCAGATAAAACCTTTATCATTAGACCTTTGCCATGACATACTCATACATTATGTGAAACATGATAGTTGAAAGCAAACAGAAGCAGAACTATGAATAAAGTTAAGTGAATTTGAGAAGAAAAAGTCAATAATCCTGAGGTGTTATGTTTAGTCAAACTGACCATTGTAATGTTGCATTTATGTTTTTTAACTTACACGTTGTTATGTTCATCCTCACAAGCACTAAACTATCAGTGCAAATTTCAGACAAATTGTATTATGTACTATAAAAAATGTGTTTTCTTAATCACTTAAGCCCACGCCCCCGGTACCGGGGGCAAAAAGCAGGAGATCACGTTTAATCGGTTATAACACGAGGTAAGAAATATAAGTTCTTCAGACTTCATGTAACCGGCTAAACACAAGCTGGTTATCTTCCAGAGCTATTACTGACTCCAAACACCAAGTTTCACCACGCTCTGACCAAAATTCACTGACTGAGCCGCAAAAGAAGACCACATTAACACATCGCAACGCAAATGCGCTAAGACAGAAATTGGCTTACCGTCCCGATTTCCTCCGTTATTTTCGTCGGTAGCTGGTAGCCACGTGATTATCAGCAGTTACCACGCCTACCTAGCTGCATCAGAGCAGTTTTCCGTCAACAACCTCCATTTTAGACCCACCTATAGACATGTGACTGGACAGACTCACATGCAATAAATTTGGGCCCACGTGGATTTTGGCCTTGCAACGTCTGATTGGTTGAAGTGACATGAACGTGGCATTGTTACTGTGATCCTATTGGCTCAAATGATTAAAAAGAGGTGTCAATCATGCAAAATAACCAAAAGAAACCAAAGTTACAGCCCTCAGAGTTTAAAGGGCCAGAGGCCAATCAAACGCTCTATGCGCACGGCAGAAAAGGGCCATTGCCATGTAAATGTGTGGTTAATTCTTCAAAAATATATATATAAAAAAGGATTTTTAGGCCTGTTAATAAAATTAATTTCTGCTCTTAAATACCTAAAAAATTCAACTGGCATGGTGTGCAATTGTGTGCCAAAATTGGACATTTTTGTCCAACATCTGGATATTCATGTATTGACAGTGCTGTAATTTTTCACTGTTTCACTTTAGAAACATAAACCTTTGCACAGATGATGTTTATATGTTGGTTACTGAATTTCTTGAATGAAATGTGAACTGAGGCATATTTTTAAAAGGGTTATATGCTAAAAATTAAAAAAGAAAAATTAGGTGAGGATAAAATCTACTTAATTTTTCTGTGTTCCAGTCTCAGTAACTTTGACACAGTAATATCTGCTTCAATATTTACACCTCTGATGAAATTTCACAAGTGTTAGCTTGATTTTGATACCAAGATTGTAAGCACAGGGTTTGTAATTGCAGAGAAATAATCAATTACATTTGGGCATTGCATTTTCGAGCAGGAAGCTCAGAAACCCCTTTGGGGCTTAAACATATTAGTCAATTTACATCATTATTTTTTAACACCTGCATCACTCCACACCAGTGTCATTTCTTTACAGATTAAAAAAAGATTTTTAGTAACAGCCTTAAATGATCTGAGATAGGCTAGAGTCTCAGAATAGCTCTAAACTCCTTTTTAATGTGAATTTCAAGTAAACCCATCCACTCCACAAGGAGAAGTTTGAGGCTGAAGGTGTAACTTTCTCCTGTCAATCACAGCTAAGCAATTACATAGAAAGCTGGAGGAGGAGACAGGAGGGGTGTCATTTCATGTGTCAGTTTGACTTCCCATAATTTGAGCTCTTTCCCCCTAAACTTACCTCCAGCTGGTAGTTGTTGAAGGAGGTGGGAAAGACATGTACAGTATCTCAGCAATGGGTTTGGAGATTATTGACTTCACTTTGATTTTTATCCAGAGGGCGAAGAAGAGTAGGAAGTGAATTATTATTCTCGTCTAGACACCAAGGGCTCTATTTTCACAAACTAGTGGTTTTTCCTTCTCTCTTTGTACAGTATCTGTCTGGATATGATGTGGTACGTATAGACAGTTTGTGAGACACTGTTACATGTAGACAGTATTACATGGCATTTTCTCTTTATGCACCTTTAATGAGGTCTGTTCAAGGTCTGTTAACGTGTAGAAATTGCAGGTATTCTACACCCCCCAAAATTCTGATTGTTAGTAATGTTAGTAAACAGTGTTAGGAAGGTTATTTTTTAAAATGTATCCCACTGCAGATTACAGAATACATGCCCCAAAATGTATTTTGTAACATATTCTGTTACGTTACTCAATGAGACTAACGTATTCTGAATACTTTGGATTACTTAATATATTATCATGCTTTTTACAATTACATGAATGTACTATTGAATTACTGAAGGTTACTCCCCATACTAATACCAACTAGATTTTTAAATCTTAATATAAATGAGTAACAGTAGGGTGGACATTAGGTAAGGTTGCACTTTTTGCAGCGATCTCGTATAGAAAACTATTCCACGCGTATATAAATGGGTAGATTAATAAAACTCCAGCAGTGGGTCTTTGCCAGTTAGAAACCGTGACCTTGGATTATGCCACAATGGCCCCGGGGTGTGTTACTGCAGACCACTGCTATTTTTTTTTAAAGCTGCGCGATTTAAAAAGGTGTGAAAATAATGGCTTGATTTGTGCCCCTTCTTCAAAGACACCCGAACCCTGTCGCTTTTTCACTGTCACCGTGTCACGTGAACACGCTTGCAGTTCATTTGTTGTGAGGCGTGTAGCAGCGGCATGACATAGGACTACTTGGAGTAGGCATAGTAGGCTAACTATAGCGACTGGGAGCCACGGCGGACAACACGGCAGCTCTTTCCCTTCCCAACCAGTCAGGTAACCCATGAATCGAGTGAAATTATTCTGTTTGCCCTCTAAGACCAACCTGCAATTGTTTTGTTGTGAAGTAGCCTGTCAGAAACTGCACATGACAAACTTTGCCAGCTTGCCCCCTCCATCCATCCATATGGATAAACAAAAAAACGACACATTTAAAATGTAACCTAAACCATTTAGGCAACCCCACTCTCCATCAATTCCGACCTTTTTGCATACACTATTGAAAATATCACGTTATGCTATAGGCTACATGCCGTTAGGCAGAGGGCTCTTTTGAGCCCATTTTTCCTTACAAATTTTAGGATGATCTCACGGAAATCTGTGAATAAATACAAAGTTTTCAAACTGAAGTCAGTGACGGGAAGACATCACACTTTTTAGAGATGGAACTGCAGAAAAACCTAAAACCTTGACATGATTATGAATAATAGAATTATGGACGTTTCTCCGTTTTTGTGGATTAGCCTTTCCATAACTAACGTCAACTACTGTCCTACTTTGGTAAGATTGAAATTAATGTCTTTGACTGTCTTTAGTAGGTGTCTCCTGTGAGAAAGTTAGAACACCGTCCAACTGTCTAAAGATGCAGTCTTTCGCCTAACTGGTTGTTACTGACTCAGCGATGCTCGCAGACATTTACGCACTGTGTTGTGACCTGATTGTGACAGAACAGTGACGTTGTTATTGGTAGTTTGAAGGGTACGGTGTTGGGGGTGGTGCATGTTAAAAGTTTTGAGAAGCACTGGTTAGACATGTTAATTTTTTTGGTGTAACATATTGGCAACATTAACACATTAATTTGCTAAAGGAAAAATAGGCAGTTCCCAATTGCCTGTGAAAACGACCATTCTGCCCTGTTCTTGTAATGACCACAGTCAGTCTTATTCGTTCTCATACATTTTGGTCTATTTATTTACTAATTTCAGCAAGCATAATGCCTAGGAAAGAGAGGCTGAGAAAGGAGAAAATAAAAGTCAAATTGCATTTAACCTGTGCGATTTTTTTATTATACAAAGAAAAGGTTTTCCACATATGCAAAAAGTGCCCTTTTTTCCCCCTGGAGCACTTGCCCCCCAAAATGTCTGTGCACGCCACTGACTGCAGCTAACTGTTTAGCTAACTCTTCAAATAATTCTTTATCAACAATATTATAATATGTAAAATTGCTTGCCATCTGGGTAATCTGTTTGGGCATCATATCCCACTCTACCCAATGCTCTGAGATTTACTTACTACGAACAAGGACATGAGAGACAGACATGTAGAGACAGAAAGGGGGAAGTCTCACAATGGAGTAGAAAGATCATTTCAGTCTGCCAAAAATGCTATACATACAGTTAGGTCCATAAATATTTGGACATTAACACTGTTTCTGCCTGCATATACTACCACAATGAAAAATCAATATGTGATTGAAGTGCTAACAAACTTTAATTCGAGGGGCTTAAAAAGTATAAAGTAACTGTTTAGGACTTTTAGCAATTTTTATTCATAATCACCCATTTTCAGATGATGAAAGGTAATTGAACAAACTAACATAATTTTAAATATAAGACTTGCCTCTTAGTCATTTTTAGTCAGTCATATCTGATACACATATCATAAACCAATGATAGCATTATTTTTTTTAATAAAAATGTTCATTCCCAGTTGATATAACATTATGTATAAGGTATTGATTGTTTCTTCTTTTACACTTGTCTTCTTTAACTGCATGATTCATTTGCCACCTAGTCTGCAAGTCTGCCAGCTTTGGGAGAGATGTGTTAATGTTCAACACTTTTGCTGAAGAAAGTTTGTTCTTTGGTGGCATTCCCTTTTTCTACATTTTGCCAATTAATTATTTACGAAACATATTTTTTCAACCACTTCATAAGATTTGATTGAATAATATTTGATGTTATATTATGAATCAGACAGCGATAAAAGGTGTTTTCAAGCCTTGGGTTTCTTTATAGGACTTTAGACTGCTCTTGAGCAAAACGTTAGAGCAATTTTCCTCCTTTTTTTTAATGGACTAAATACTATACTTGTGGAACCAAAAAGTGGAGCAATACAAAAGGGATCCAGTTCTTTGTGAAGTCACACTGTGGGTTTGTTTGAAAGAGGACTCTGTTCTCTTTCTGGTCCAATTCAGCTCTGAGGGGAGTCTCCTCATTCGTCCTTAAATCACACTACAGAACTCTCAAAATTGCTTTACTGCTTTGAATTATGAATTGTGATGGCTTTGCTCACCCAGATTTTCCTTTTACAGCTTTCTTAAAGCTCACTAATGTGATGGAAATCGTCAAACTGTGAAAAAATGGTGCTCTGGCTAACAGGAAATGGATGTGTGGTCACAAACTCAATGTTTGCAGCATCCTTTGTCCAAATCAAGTCACCTATCTTTTTTATTATTATTTTTTCAACTTTTTCAACTTATATTTTAATCTAAAATTTTGCATTGTGGAAGAGAAATTGTTAACTTATAGTTTGCTTCCTTCTTGTGTACCTGAACACTCAGGACTTCAGAACAGAGAGGGAATAAAGAAAGAGAGATAAAATAAACAAAACAAAAAACAACAAGTATTTTTGCAATATTCCCGAGTAGCTTATCTAGTCCTAAAACAAACAGATAAAACATGATATGAAAGATGGTCAGAACTGATGTTGTGCAATAAAAGTGTGAGATAAGAGAGGGTCGAAGCTGCTCTGGACGATGCAGACAGTTACTCCTGTCATGACTCACCACTCTCTAAAATAAATCACTATAATATAAAGTGCAAACATAGCTTACATTATTAGATCTCACGCACCAGGTGACCTGGTGACACGGTGACAATAAAGAAGATACGAACAGCAAAGTTGATTAAGAAATTGTCTGTTTCATTAAAAAAGAAACACGGCAGGGAGGGGTAGTCATTAAAGTCAGAGGTTTAAGTAAAGAAGTGCTGAATGCAACGTTGTACACTACAACACAAAGCAACCAGCAACTAAAATCCAAAGGGCTGTCTCAAAGAGGAAAGCCGAGCAGCAACAGAGCTCCAGGGTTTGGAACAGTCATAACAGGCACATGTGTTGCCAGCCCTGCTGACTGGCACAAACACACTTCCTCTTCAGTTCCTGCAAAGTGAAGCTGTCACAGGCAGGAAGGCGGGGTGGAGATGACCATCACAGAAGTAAAGCAGTTACCTGATCTAATGTTTTTAAAGTATTAAATATTAAACTAGGATGTAAGTCACCTTCAGTCTGATCGTCAGTTATTTAGATAAAAATTATTTTAGATGTTGAAAACCAACAAAACAAAACAACGATAAGAAAATTGTCTTGTGGTATGCTAAATGCTATTCACAAGAAATCTTGAAGAACTTCCATGCTGGAAACAATCCATGACAATAAGAGATTATTAAGTACATAACATACTGTACAGTATTCTGTATTTCTTTGGTGTTGCAGCTGGCTCTTTGCAAATCATGCAATCAGCCCCATTTTATCAACATCTGCAATCAGCTACACAGCTGGAGAGCCTCGTGACCTTCTTCCTTAGTTTGTACAGACAAAAGTGCAATAAAGCTTAATTTTTCACAGTTAGGGCTGATTGTTATTCCCGGTGTAATCCAGTGTTGATTGGATTTAATTGCGTTCACTACAGTTTTTTTTTCTATTCATTTTTAGACATGCAACAGTGTGACCCACAATTAGTGCATCAATACAATAATTCAGTGTTCCTTAAGTATCTGCAGAATAACCAGCAAGATTATAAAGTACCACGCTGTGAGGAATTTTTAGAATTATATACTGATTCATTTAGCAAATGAGCTACATGAGCTGTCTTTACATCTTAAAACCAGACCTGCAGCCACCAACACTTCAGCAATTTTCTGTTAGGGTCTAAAAATGTTCACCATTCAGCTGCACCTGCAGGAACAGCTGTTCTTTTCCCAAGGTTTAACACCCACCCACTCTAACCCCCATTGTATGCGCTGCAATTTGTCATTCAGTCTTATTTGTCACAGGAACAAACACATATGCTGTAATTGTAAGTGTTCAGTTGTGTCCGGTGGCCATAAAACCTACTGAACTGAACATAAAAATATTGCAAAGGATCTAAGCAACTTTGGCTCTGCTCATTTGAGCTTTACATTCAATATCGCTCTGAAATTGGCTATTGACCGAACCAGTTCGAGGCTGACATTAAACATATCCTCAAATCAATTCAGAAGTATTCCACTGAAGACCCAGAAAATATCCACACTAGCAATTAAAGTCTATAAGCATTTATATTTTAAATTTGAGATTTTTTTTAGTATGAGATCAAATTTGGTAGTCTTTAATAATAATACTTTACTACTTTGTTAGTCTTTAGAAAGGTAAAATGCACCAATATCGTTTTCTGAGAGGTGATATGCATCGAGTCCAGAGCAAGATATTTGCAGTATTGAGATAAACCCCCCTTCATGACCTGTTTAATAGACAGGCATAATAAAAACTCTGTAAATGTAAGGGCAATCTAACAATGTGACAGTGTCCCTTTTCCTTCATGCATGAAAGGTGTTGGAACACGTATTCTAATTTACAGTCCAAAATGAACTGCAGACACTTCTTTAAGCTCAACCGTGATTCGGTAAGAAAGCCTTTGTGATCTTTAAACCCTTTTCATGAAATGACCTACATGAAGACTTCAAAACCTGCTCCTCTCTCTGGCTGGCTTTAAAGCTTTAGTTAAGGTATTGGGATATGAAACTAGTGGGAATTGCCTTTACTTTGAATAAGTTGACTCTGACTTTTTGTGCTCCATCGGAGTAGCTTAGCCCACACCCACAGTTTCTCCATGTGCATGTGTGTCTCCGTGCTGCTGTCCCTCAGCAGCTGATTATTGGTGACTCGAAAAACTTGTAATAAATGTGACACCTCCAGGGCTTAACATAACATTTTTTTTGTTATCTTGGTCTTCGTGGGTTTTGGTTCTGCACAACGTGATTTTAGATACAGTGAAAGGAAGCACAACAAATGCCATACTAATGCTACATTTACTGCTGCTACTCTACAGCTATTGATATTGCTATCAACACTGCAGCTACTGTACAAAAAGAAAGATATGGCACAAAAAAATGATGTACTCAGGATTAAGCTTTTTAGTGTTAAAGTTGAATGTTCAATTAATTCTTCTTTTCGTACTGTTGGTATTATAGAAAGCAGGATTACTATGGGAATGAGTGGCTTTATGGACAGGAGTGATAAAATGCCCAGTGATCCTAATTGTTATCTATTAAATACACTTTTGGTTTATTTAATAGATATACAGTATGTCTCTTTACACATTCATTTAGGTTTTGTTCTTTTTAATATATTTTAAACATTACCAAGAGTGTTTTGATACATGTATGAGATGTTCTAGAAAATGTACTTTCAAAATGACAGGCTGGCGACCTGTCCAGGGTTGCCTTATGGTAGCTGGGATAGGCTCCACCCCCCCGTGGGTCTGATAAAGATAAGTGGAAGAGAATGGATGGATGGGTAGATTAATTTATTAGTAAGCGATCTGAAAAAATAATTTGCAAAAAACTTGATGCTTAAACGAAATTAGCCAATTAACCTTACCACCTCTAGAATGCCAACAAAGCATTTATTAGCTCATAACCTTTATATGTGCCCTCAACTAATTTGCATTACAGGCAAGCACAGTAAGGGGTCGCGTGAAAAGATACCCACCCATCCCCAACCCCCAGCCATTAACTTTTGCCAGGAAAGAAGGATATAATCTCTATAATCTCTTTTCACCAAATCAGTTTGGCAAGGATTTGCAAATTAAAACAGCTGATGTGAGGGCACAGACTTTGCATTATAAAGATGGAGTTACACAGCCTAGTTTGGCAGAGGACAAGTACAAAAATTATTTTGTGCTATGAAAAGTGCACTTTAAATGCGAATTTTAATTATAATTCACCATGATTGTTATGATTATTGTATTTAAATAAATAGCTTCATTTGTGTCTGCTTACACAGAGATTGTGAGCATCCTGGACAGATCTTACTGGGAAATACTGATTTACAGTGCTGCCATTTGAAAACTGTATGTATCAAATATGATACACTAGGTGAAAAGGGGTTAATAATATTATATTTTATATTTTTCATGAAGTCAAATGTTGGCTGACTGATTTGGTCGGACCATCAACGGACAAGAATAGATATGACTGAACAAATTTTAAACAAATCAATTCAAAAATGGAAAATTGCTGACGGATCTGTAGAGATCTTGTAAAGTCAGTGTTAGAGTTAGGGAGTCCTGAACAGAAATCATTAACTATTTTCTATTCAGCCTCAATTCCAAAAAAGCACGGTACAAAATGTAAATAAAAACAGAAAGCAATGATTAGCATCTTTTAGACATTACAACATTTTTATAGTCCAAATAAACCTGTATTTTTGTCACAATAAAACATAGGAAAACTACAAAATGTTTAAAATGGCATTTTCCTATTTCATAAAAATATCTCATTTTGTATTCAATGGCAGCAGCATGTCTCAAAAGTTGGGCTGGGGGCAACAAAAGGCTGGAAAAGTAGGCACTACATAAGTAAGGTCATTAACATGATTGGGAATAAATTGATGACCTTAGAGAGGCAGAGTTACACAGAAGTAAAGACGGGTAGAGGGTTACTAATGCCCAAACCACATCTTTTACAGCATCATAGGTTTATAATGGAAGATGAACTGGCCTGCATGCAGTTCTCATCTTTAACAAAACATTTGACACATCATAAAATGGAAAAAAATAACACAAAGATGACCGGGAATGAGCTGAGTTGGAGTTGTGCACATAAATACGTTCCTTAAGGACATATTTATAACGAGGGCAAACAGTGTGCCAGCAACAGGTTAGACACTGAAAATAAAATGAGTGTGTAATTTCAGCATACGTCTGTGTTCAAACCCAAACAGTTTTGAATATGAATTGTTGTCACGGGCAAAGACGTGAGAGATGATCCCTGAGGATACTGTGGCATGAGTGACCTCTAGCTTGAATGTCCTTAAACAAATTGCAATTCAGCATCTGACAACTCCATTCCAGTTCAGTGCTTTCAAGAGAACTGCTGTGTATGTGCGCCGTGCGTTCTGCCTCTGAGGAATACAAATAATTAGACAAGTGCTCATCAATGTAACTAATTAGTGTGGAACTCAATCCATTGTCAACAGGTTGTACAGAGTGTGCACTCTGGACTCCGCACTGTCCTTGTCATGGCTGACTTCTTTAGTAAATAGCTCTGACAAGAATGGATGATATACTCTGATGAACAAAAAATATTTTGGTGCCATACCTGTGATTTGTTGCCAATCTCCTTTCGATATCGTGGTGGACAGGCCATGGAAGGCATTTGAGAGATGTTTTACAGAAAGTGCCTGTCATGAACGCGAAAACCAAGGAAAAACAAAACAAGTCGGGTCGAAAACATCAGCTCTCTCAAATCTGACATCCATTACCGGTGACCTTTCAAGTCTCAGCTCATCTTGTCTCCTTATTTCAGCCTGACTGATTTGTCAGGTACAGCAATATGATTTCGCTTTGTCTGTATACCTGTCAGGGAGAATAACACGTGCTTCTTGTCGAGTTTCTTTTTTAAACCATATACAGTAGCTGCACAATGGATACATACCGTTTTTCACAAATCAGCTCCGATAGACATTGATTTAACCTTTCGAAAGGACAGATAGATCTGAAGGGATTTTAATTCAGGGAAGGAAATGAGCCAAAACTACAACTGTTTGAGTTTCAGAGGTGTAGAGTGAGTTATACCAAAAAGGTTTCTCAGAACGCATCACAGTCTTTTAGTTGCCTGCACTTTAATTGGGCAATGTTTAGATGCACTGCTAAAATAAGAGAGAATGGAAATGTTTTAGTGGAAGTTATAGACAGAAAATCTAACAGCTTTCTTTATAGCCTTTAATGTGTTTGGCCAAGCTTGTTCCTGGATGCGATATCTCGCTACATAATAGATAACCTCAGCTTTGCAATCTTTTATTGTGAGAGTAACGCTCCAGCCTGCCTTTAGGGTTTTGCAGCCAACTGCATCTGTGATTGGGAAAAATATTAAGTGCGGTAATTACCCTCGCTGGTTAAGAAAGGGCCTTGCACCTATTTTTCTGGTTTAATTGCTTCCTTTTGCATAATTAGTAATCATTAAGAGATAGCCAATTGGGCATTTATGCACTGTCATGATGCACTGTACGACACGTCCAATATTATGTGGTGCATCATTAGCTGAGAGGTCAGCCGAGTGGTGTTGTTCAGACTAGACCCACTGTTATGATCCACTGAAAAAATACTAAAAGCAAAAAACTGAAAAAAACAGTGCTGCCAAGAATATATTTATGGTTCCACAATAAAGTGAAATTTCCAATTCACACTTCAACAGAATTAGAGTGGTCTGTGATAGTGTATGTTAAGGTGGAAATAATAGTTACTGTATTTGCATTGACAAATATCGCCAGCTGTTGTAGTTAGTCTGTCTAGCTAATATACTGCTCATTTGTTTGACTGTGGCAGTTACAGTGGAAGTCGGAGGGCTTGTAATGATGTCTGTACATCATGCTGTGCCCTGAGCAAGGTCACTTTTCCGCATTAGCTGCTACGCTGCACTTTGGACAAAAGGTGAAATCTTTCTGTAAACTTAACCTGAGCTGCCACGTGCACAATCATTAACAAAAGGAGAATAAGCTATTCTTCAGCTAATTCACACCACCTGAAACTGCTGATTATAAATACAAAATATAACTTCAAGCCTAATATATACTATATGCAAGAGAAGTTCTCTGCTCATGGGATAATATAACTAATTTATGTCGTTGCTTTATCCCTCCATTAACATTGTGATGTAAGGATGAAGGTTGAGGTTAATGTGAAGCAAAGTGTCTGCATCAATATCTGCCAGGAGGAAATAGCTCTAGAGCTAAGTAGCTCACCTTGTGCACTGGATCATGTGCGGTCTCATTATGTAATGATTTAGCAGGTAAGAGCAAGGCGAAGACCATCAAGTTGGCTAAAAATTTTTAAAGGATTTGTTTGTCAGTTAAAGGGCTTTATTGCTACTTTAAATCCTTGTTATGTATTTTCCCCATGTAAACATAGTCTTAGGTCCCGCTTCGAAATCATTTTTATATTTCACACACACCCAGCTCTCAAATCGAAAGTTGTCAAACTATTTGCATGGAATATCCTTGTAATTTGTGGGCAATTGCACCAGGGAGATGTGTGGGACCTGAGGGAGTCATCCCTGAAATCTGTGAAGTTGCAGTAATATTATGATCTAAACCCCCTGCAGCAATTCAATATCTCACCACTGCCCGTTCTCATGATCCTATGTTGTCAGTCAGGGGACCAGAGGCCCTGTGGCAAATTGTCTGTCCTTCTTGTGCAGGTATGTGTTTATAAATGCTCACCAGTGACTGTGGAGAGGGGTCTACATGTCAACCCTGCTGCTGTAAGTGATCTTACATGTTCATTCAGTCAGCATAAAAACCTAACACTAGCAAGTGGGCGTGCCCCATAGCGCCAGAGGGGATGAAGAAACCTGAATCCATTCAATAAAAATGAAACAGATAACACAGCCGAGCTGCAGCAGTTAAAATGCAAGCGAAGCAGGAGCCATCTGATCCTGCCAGCTCTCCTAAGGTCATGAAGACCTTGGTGGTTGAAGCTTTAATCTGGAATAAAGGAAGATAGGAAGGCATTCAGGTGCCTCAGGGAGTGGGGTGGAGAAGAGGAAGTCTGGAAGAAAGAGAGACTATTTTGTCTAACCATTCTAAAATTAGGTTGTAAAATGGTCTTTCTCATGTCACTGAAACGTTGGTTGACTTCAGAAGTGTTTAATCTTTTTATCTGTTAATGATTCTCCTTGTTACAGCAGGAAAGAAAAACAAAAAAAAAAAACATCTAATGTGTTTAAATAAATGAGACTGTAATCCAATCAATGTGTATGCTAAAGTATAACCTAATGTAAACTAATAACTAATTGAATTCAATACAAGCGTGCAGATGGAGTAAACGGTCCAAGTTCTGTGCAGTTTTTTCAGTGTCTAGATGACAAATTAAAAAGATCTCTTTTCCATTTATGAAACCACTTATTATTTACAATAATTAAGAATATTTATCATTTTCTATCCAGATGAAGCCCGTCACATGTTGTCAGCTGTTTGATACTTAGCACACAACCCCGGTTTTACTATTTTTATTAGCTTTTTTAACAGTAAATTTGATCAGTTGATAGATAACGTAACAATAATTTGGTTAAACATTAAAAATAGACTTTTAAAAGCCTTGTTCATACTGGTGGATTAACCATAACAGAAACATAAAAAGTAATTTAGATAATTACCAGTACTGCATATTTAAGGCAGCTGTGGCATAAACAGCACTGCACGTTCAGCTGTTTATTCACTGGATCTAACCAGATGAGTTGCAAAGATCTGAGGGATTCCACCATATGTGGCAAACTTACAGTTGTGACACTTTGAATATAGATTTTAAAAGGGAGAATGGTATTCAAGAGGATAAAGCTTTACAAATATTATCATCGGTTTTTAATGGTTTTAATCTGTTAATTCATTGAAGAAGCCTGACACAGGCTTTTGTCCCTAATTGTTGCAAATGTGATTTTTTTGTGTGCTTTAAACCATATCCGTAACACCATGTAGCAATTGAAAATTCAGAGCAGCAGAGGAGTCTCACATCTTTGATCTAAGTGGAGGGTCTTTGATCATGTAATGCAGAGGCATGTGTTTCTACAGAGCTGCACCTTTGTCTCATGATTTCCTCTTAACCCTTATCTACCAGCGCACAAACACACATATGCATGCACTCTTTAGATGCATATTGTTCGGGAAATGTTAAATTTCCCATGCAAGTACGTCACTTTGTGAAACCCACATCTGTTTCTCATGTATGGAGGTAAGAACAGCCAACGCAAGAGGTGCTTGTGGATAATTGCACGTATAAGCGAGAATCAGATTAAGGGACGTGGGAAAAGAAATGGTGGAAAAACAGGATAGAAGTGGGAGTTTGAGACAAGCAGGAAAGAAACGAGAGGTAGATTTCAGCAAGTGAAAACTCCCTATAAAGAACAAGGGCAAAACAAAAACCACTAGAGAAAAGACAACGATAACCAGGTGTGATATTTCTTTTCCTTATTTTATCTTCTGCGACATGCTATTCCCTGAAAACTTTTCATTGCGCTCCCTTTGCTTGTTATATGGCAGGACGAACCCTGAATTAGTCACATGCCTCGGAAGTAGGCCAGGACCCGCAGCACACCTGTCCTTTTGGTTGACTTCAAAATGTACAGTGATGCGTGAATAAACTCAAACACCTGCATATACACATGCATAAACACACCACACATAGAGGAAATAATAGATTTGCTGCCGGAATGAACACTTGCCCTTTGATACTGTTGTAGCTGTCAGAAGCTAAAAGGAAATGTTGATGCAATGGAGAGAAATCCCAGTAGTTTGATGTTTATTTGTTGCGCAGTTTGGTGACAGCAAAAGCCCAGAAATTAATTTATTTCATCATAGAAAGGGGCTAATCCAATGCGCAGCTTCCAGTAGTTACTGTTTTCCTCCATGCGCCTGTGAACGGGACATCACTTCAAGAAACACAATTCATTTAATTGAAACACTTGTAAACGGAACAGTAAAGAAAATCTAACGCTCCCCCTAAATGTCAGTTCATCCAATGAAGCCCGGTGCTGTGAGTGTGTCAAGAAAATCGATTTGGGGTCTCTTTCTCAAACTCTCATACAACATTTCCACACAAAAGGGTAGCCTGCTTACTCTTGTGCCTGGCACTGTGGGGCATTCTAGGAAAAAGGTAATCTGAACCATTAAATTATCATTGACAGAGCAGGTTAGAGTCAGGTGCACATGAAAGGTTACAGGATACTGAAGGTACATTTTAGTCATATCACACCACCTGGAGCTCTGCAGGCCATTTGTACAATCGATACCAGGGTTTATAACCACAGGGCTTTTTTGTTTATAACACTTGGATCAACAGTAATCGTTAGTCTCAATTTTTCTGTAGTCCTTACACAGATATAATGTAAAACTAAATAAATAAAACCGCTCTGTGCAGAGGTTTTGAGACAACCCTCGTTTCTTTACATTTTGCCTGAAAAATGGGAAGCAGGTGCACAGTGTTTTACTGAAATGTGTGTAACACATGGGGACACTAAAGCAGTCGTGCCAGAATGTCTTGCTAAAAAGAAAGATTCTTTAAAATACAAGGGGGAGCAAGCGAGTCAGATACCATGGGCACAGAGATGAAGCAGGTCTGATCAGAAACAGTTTATTACTAGGCCAGGGAGGACAAATAAAAACACACATAAAATGTACGTAATAAAATGTTGTCAATCTACTAAAACTAAATAAAACAATTTTAAAAACTTGTAAAACTACCATTTTCTACATTCACTAAAAAACCCCTGCAATAATTATGCCACATGTTCATCATGGGTCCATCAGCAGGCCAGGAATTCCTTCTTTAGAGCAGAGCCCACGCCAGCCTCGTCTTCGGCAGACAAGGAAGAGCCTCCCATCTTCTTGTCCTTCGACTGGCCCATCACATCCCAGCCCAGCTTGCGTTCTGCACCCGAATCCATCATGCGACCACCGCCACAGCTCCCCTTGCGTCGGTGTCCTGTAAAATAACAAATAGGGGCCAGAACAATGGTCCCAGAAGCGGCCCTGGCTCATGGCCATGGCGACCCTCTCCCAACCCAGCTGCACCCAGTAAACAACAGTAGAGCAGCAGGGCAGAGGTAAACCTCTGCCCTGCTGCCAATCACACGCGTTGTCTCCTACTGTTGCCGTTCCATGAGGTCAGGACTGGGTCGCCGTGTCACGCTGGCCATCTAGCATTAACTTTCCAGTCTGGGGCCTCTCTCCTTCAGTGCTCAGCTAGCCCGCTTTAAAAGGTCTTTACACAGCTGATAGGCCACCTCTGGACACACCCATGCCTCAGCAGGTGGTCCCTATCAGCTAATTTGTCCCATGTGTAGCCAGTCCACAGTGGATTAAAAACTATGTCACATAAAACACTAAAAACCATACAATAGAAACAGAATAAAACCATGCAAATAAAACGACACTCATAAATAAACACTAAAAATCAGAATAAAAACAATATACAAGATAAATACAAATTTCCACTGTGTGACATGTGCAAACATCTATGGAAATATAGTATATACCCAAATGCAGAGTTTGTACAGTTCTAACATGGTTGAAAGTTAATATTAGCATGAGCACCTTAATTCTTCAACACAGCCTGAACTCTCTTAGACAAACTTTCTTGTCATTGCTGTAAGTATTCCTCAGGAATACTTCTCTGGCTTCTTGAAGGACATTCAAAGCTCTTCTTTGGATGTTGGCTGCCTTTTTGTTCTGTTCTCTGTTAAGATGATCCCACACTGCTTCAGTATCGTTGAGGATTTGGCTCAGGGGAGGCCAGTCTATGACTGATATTATTCCACTGTGTGTTTTTATCTGGGTATGCTTTGTCTAGTTGGGATTGTCATGCTAAAATATAAATCTCTTGCTGATCAGGAGTGTCCCACATAGTACTTTGCAGTGGATCGAAATCCTTTTCTTTAAATAATGTTTATTATTCCATCAATTATGACTCAATTCCCAACCTCAGTCCTCACCCTTTTCTTTTCTCCTTGCTTCTCTTCCCTAAGAATAGTCTCTTGCCAGCCAAACTTGAAATAATTTTTAATGAGTTTTCAGTAAACTGATAAGCTAAAGGGTCAGGTGGCTCTGTCAGGTCCTATATCAGGTGTTTGTTGGATTTTTTTGCCATTTCTTCTTTATTCCAGTTTCCTCCGATTTGTGCAGGAAACAATGCACAACACATCAACATAAGTTTTCAGATACAGGAATATTTGTTTGGAAATCACCTTGTTATTGTAAAAATACTATTTTATGCTTATCAAGCTGTTATTTTGGGTATTTTTCATAGATTCAGTTAAAGAAAGGGGTGCAAATGATGTTTTTTTGCAACTGGATGCTACTAGCAAAGTAGTGTGTTATATGTGGGTAGACCACTGGATCATTCAATTCAATTCAATTTTATTTCTATAGTGCCAAATCACAACAACAGTCGCCTCAAGGCGCTTTATACCTTTTTTTTTTTTTCTTTTTTTTTTCACTAACAGTGTCTGTCTGTGCAGAGTCCATTTTCCCCTCCAGCTCCTTTTTGTTACAGTAAACAAATGATTATTATTTGCTTTCTTCCTTTCCGGTCCAAAAAAAAAAAAAAAAGGCGCTTTATACCTAACTTAATCATCCATTAAGTTGGATGCCATTTTTATGCCTGAATGATTCAATAGTCAGAGTCAAGTGGTTCAACACCTGATGTCCAAAAAACCTTCTCCAGACCTTCAGAATGCATGAAAAACCGTTGCTCAAGACAACTTAAAAACTTTGATAAAATGAATGAATGATACTTACAGGCCATCTGCAGCGGAACATCAGTTAAGCATGATCCAGTTTCTGCTCTTTGCTTTGTTTTAGCCTACCACTGCATTTTCTGAACTTTTCCCAATGAGCACAACTGTGTTCACTGCAACTTGTATTCACAACTTGGCACAATTGACAAGAATGCAACCATGTTGTGCATTTTTGGATACATTTTCTCACCGTGACTTACATGTTAAGAGTTACGGAAGGAATTCTACACAGAGTGCCTTCTTTCTTCATTCGTCTCAGATCAAATACATTTTAGGAACCAAAATGTCCTTCAAGAAAAAAATTGCAGGTCACAGGCTGGAGGAGGGAGAGAAGAGGATATACAAAGATATAAAACAGAAAAATGAGAAAGGCCTCAATGGGACTGGCAGGGGCTGATCCAAATGCAAAGGCTGGAATCCTCATTGTGCTTCATAAGGAGCACTCTTGGAACCCATTGGCTAGTCTGTTGACTTATCCTCAGGGGTGTAATGGGTCCAATCTAACCAGTGGCTGACCTAGCCAAGTTTTGCGTCTTTATCCACCATATGTTCTTCAGTAGATATCTGTTCATAAAAATTATACAAGGATAATGTGATAGCGGGCAAATTTAAATCAGGAAGTCCTATTTTTTTCTGCCTGGGTTCTTATAATATTCCAGCTGCCTTCTCATTAGAATATACTACTTCTCAACATTGGCTGTGTTTTCACTGATGTCCAAGCTAAACTGGCTTGTGGAGCATCGAGGTGTAAACCTGATTGTCCAAGACGCAGAAACACTGCCACTACCATGAAAAGTATGAATAACTAAGCTCATACATGATCCATGAACCATGATGTTGGCCCTCCTGGATTGACTGCAACAAGAATACAGCAGCAGATAATGCAAGGGTGTGATGAGAAGTTTTGTACTATCTGTTTGTAAAGTCTGTTGCTATTAGCCATTTCCAGGTCCAAACACTCCGTCGGTTTCCAAAATTAAGCAAACTCTAAAAAAAAAAAATCTAAATTCTTTTAGCTCCAATAAAATGATCTATGTGGCTGCTCAGGTGTTACGTTTAATATCCAGGCATCCATGACTCTATGACATTTATAAGGTTTAGTAGAGTTAGAAGTTAGCAAAAACAGTTTCCACCTAAAAATAATATCCCATGTTCTGACTGATGCATCTCTGAAAAATACCAATAAGTGCAGATCTGCTATCACTTTGAAAGTAAACGAAGATGGGAAACTAAATGATGACATTTAGAGGGTTGTTGAATCCTGTCAGACATATAACTGACATATAATATCAGCTAACTGTGGTTAAGCTAACATAAATACACGAGTAAATATGCTGAATGAGGATCGTATATCCTACCAGTGGAACACGTATTTCTAAAGTACTGCACAGAATGTGTTTTCTTGGCAGCATAAGAACGGGCCCTATAAGTACAAGAAACAAAGAGGCACACAGCTACCAGCAGGACCAAAGGTGCCTGATGCTCATTACCCACCACAAGCTACAAATCAGTACATTGAGAGGCATGGAGTGGCTGCAGTAGTCAACAGGAACATGAGTACTGAGTGCTCATGTCATAAGAAAGTAATGAGCCCTGAATGTTGGTGGTGAATTGGTGTTATTTGAAGTCATGGCTAGTCATGACCCATCGGAAAGTAGGCTCGTGTAGCATCTTTGTTTTCATCAGACAAGAGGTGTGAGGTGTGGATGCTTCTTGTGGTCTGTAAGTCATTAAGGGGCCTTTTGACAAATTCCCAGTGGACTGTCATGTTCCCCTTAATGAAAAATGGCCTTTGTCTGACGACTTTACCACAAGGGCCTGTGTTGTATATATAAATATTTTCACAAAGGAATAGTAGAAGTTACTGGCCACAAGTTTCTTGGTTAAAAACCTTTTGCTTCACATAAATCAGGGAATGGCCAGATCTAGAAAGAAAGTTAATGGTACCAATCTCCTTCCCTATGCGAATGACTGGAGAAACGAAGCTCTTGGAGACTTTAAATGCTGCAAAAATTTAAATGACAGATTTCAGTCCCATGAATATTTTATAGTTTTATTTTGTAGCTACATGGCGATAAAGGAGCTGTTGATCACAGCAGTCTTGTTTTGCAAAACTGACACAATGAGTTACATTCTCACTGTTGTTTTCACTGTCATTTCTGACACTTATCCTGCATATATTTCTGCATCAGAAATATGTAATTTTTCTAAGTTATTTTTAAATTGACAGAACAGACCAACAAGAGAGAAACAAAAAGAGGATGTGGATTGAAGAAAGACAAAGAGGGATACATAAATACTTTAGTACGTGTTAGTGCAAGTGTGCACAAATTTGTGTTGTATTTCTATTTTCCGTGTATGCATTTATGCATTTGTCCATCCACGTGTGCAGTCAAGCGTGCATAGCTATGTGTATGTATCCGAGCACGAGGGGCACCTGCAACCTGTGATAGAACAACGTGAAAGCAGGGGGTGGACGGTGTGACAGGAAAGGGAAAGGAGGATGGGGAAAGGGGATAGAGAGAGGGTTATAAGGGTAGTCGGATCAGTGACAGCCAGGAGCTCTTTCCCCAGAGAGAGGCCATTACTGGGGGAATGGAGGTGGGACATGTTGGCGGGGCCTGCCACAGAGCTTATTGGCAATCTGTTAGCAAGGCCGCCGGCAGGAGGGGGAATAACAGGTCCAGGGACAGAAGAGTGGCTGTGAGAAAAGAAAAATCTACTCTCCTCAGGATTCCTGGCAATAAGAGAGATATGTGGAGTGGGTGTTGGTGCGGGGTCATGAGTCGGCAGGACCAGAGGAGGACAGCAAAGAAGAGAGTGGGGTAGAATTTATAGTGGCATTTTGTTACTGGTGAGGCTGTTTGGGAATGTCCTCACACTAGAGGTTTGCATTTGAATTTAGTACAATACAAGAGAGGTGAGAGAGGTGATTTCTTGTCTGGAGATGGATTGTGAGCACAGAGCATGAAGATGAATCACAAAGATCACATCTCGAGAGAGGCATTAGCAAGGAAGAGAAATAAATCAAAAGGTGTGAGTGTGTGTCTAGTATAAGGTAAATTATCCTCTTAGACAAAATAACTAAATAGATCCAATTTTCCCAGGGTATTACATACCATTACTGACCTATTGCTGCTCACCGTGTCAGCTTTTTTTTTTTATATGTATCTGTTTTTATTGCACGTGAACAAGAACAGACAGAAAATGAAACTGTGACAAATCAAAAATTAAAAAGAAAAAAACTAAAGACAATATAGCTCGTTATTATTCTTCCTCTTTAAAGTTAGCACTTTCATTAGTTTTAATTTATTTACTAAATAGTTCTGACATTGTAGGCAAGCAAATATATCTCACAGTGCAAACGTTAGATATTACCGTTCCTATGAATCACTCAAGCATAAAAAGAAATGTAAATCAAGGGACGAACCTGTGTTGTTTCAGACAAACTATCTTAAATTGTATTTTTAGGCACTTTCTTATTAGCAGCACACCACAAGCTACAAAAAATGTCAAACATAACAAAGTCTTATAGGCATAAAATAGTATTTTTGCACAAAAAGACAAAATCGGTGATTCCCAAAGAGTTATTAGCTGAAACCTTGGCATAAGTTGACATTGTGTGCAGAAGAAGTGCCAGGTCTAAAATAAATATGCAGTAGATGAACAGAATCTGAAAGTCATGTCTTTAAGAAAGGGAAAAAACACCTACTGAGACCTGAGACGAGACCTGGGATGTTCATCTGGCCCTTCAGTTGTTCCAACTATTGGTCACTGCTATGGTCTCACTGGAAGAGTGGCTATCAAGAAGCCATTCTTAAAGTAGAGAGAAGTCATGGCTTGACCTCCCCAGAGTCCAGACCTCAACATTATGGAAGCAGCGTGGGGTCATCTTGAAAAAGAATGGAGCAAATATCAGCCAATATTAAAAGAAGCCCGAAGAACTATTCCTGAAGATTACTTAAAGAAATGACGAGAAAGCTTAACTAAGACAGTCCAGACTGTGTTAAAGAATAAAGGTGATCATACCAAATACTGACTTTCAAACTTGTCAAAATTGCACAAACTGTGTTTTGCATACATCAGTGCAGCTATTTTCTCAAGGGGTCCCTCCAGACCTTTGCACAGTACTGTATAGTTTGCATTCTTGTTGTCTCCTGTGCAGTTTATGTACTGTAAACCCAGTTGTTGATCCTTTTCCCGCCAGACATGCTTTAATGATATGGGACAGATTAAGTGTGTCAGTGAATATAATACGTCTCCGAAAGAGAGGAAGTGCCAGGTGACAGATGCAATATGAATACTGAAATCACCAAATGATTTATTCGAGTCTGACATCTAAATCTGGCAATTAAAATGTCACCGGCTTGTCACCATGTATATGTATATATGGTGCTGTGAACGTGGCAGTAAGAAGACTGGGTTGGTAATAAAAATTGATAGGGAGGGGAAATTGGAGGAATAGCCAGGAGTTAGGAGAAGCAGGATAACATCTCTCATAACCATTCTAAACAGGCACATTATTTCAGCCTATTTTCTCAATGTTTGATAATGCAGTCAGATACTGTGCTGCTTTGTGCGCAGTATCTGACTGCATGAAGCGGCAAATACTGTCACTGTTTCCTGCAACTGAAGCAATTTCATTTTCCTGTACAGAATTAATGATACCTAAGGGGAAGATGAGAGACATCAATCAATAGCTGGGGTGACAGACAACCTTATAGGTGGATGACCAACATTCACTGTAATATCGTATTTACCACAGTGTGTTGCTGAACCTTCTCCTTATAGCCGCCTATAGGGGCAAGTTCTGGTCTCACGAGCTATTTGAAAAACCAAGGTTTCCTAGAGAATTATTGATTGTGTCACACAACCCAATTTTTCAAAGACCTTGCTCCATGGGGAAGGAAGAAAAGGGGAGAAAAGAAACACCACCCCATACCGCCAACATGGAGTAATTTTTCTCCCTAACAGACGAGGAAGAAGCACATTTCCATTCCAAATGGGTTTGGACTTATTAGTCTGGTCGGTGGGTATTCTGTCATTGTCATAAGCACAGTGAGAATTAATTGGTGAAATGGCACCCCATGAGCCACCTTGTGGGGTGCAAATGACATTTTCTTAACCTAAAGATCTTAATCAAAAGCAAATAGGTGGGGCGTTTTTAAGCACCACCAACAGGTGCAGCCTGACACCAATTTGGAAAGTAAGCAGGACTGGATAATAGAAAGGATTAGAGTCACTTTAAACTCTTTATGATTTACCACTTATGTTCTTTGGCAAACAACCAAATTGGGGGCTTTAAACATTCGTATAAGCACAGCTGTTAGAACATCGACATATCCTCCTATACGAATGAGTTTTGCAGTTCCGCTCAGAAAAACGCTCATATTTTTAGTAAAATAACACGCTCGCCTAAAATGATGCCAGGTGTCGATAAAAAGTGTGGGCGGAACATTTTCTGTTGCCCTTCCATTTACAGCAAGTCACTTGAAATTAAATTATGGGTTTAATCAACAATTGTACACACTTAATTGCTAATATTAATTCAGAGGCTTTGCCTGAATGACTTTCGCACACGATAAACAGTAGTGTGTAATATGATAAGTTGGGTGAAGAGGGATATAATAAACTAATTTGATAGTCGTAAATACAATCCAATTAACCTCCTTGAGGCTTTGCAGCAGGGGAGAAATAAAAGAAGAAAAAAACCCCAGCACTTACTGGAAGCAAACTGGAAGAAACCAGGAACCCCTACAGAAAAACTATAATTTGCTTCTATTTCTCTCAAAGAAATGAAGAAACTAATTAAATTTAGTAACTCATAACCATTAAAGAGATAGATTGTAAGTGATATATGAAAATGTGTCTAAATCTGTTGCAACATCTTACCTCTGTCATTACCTTAACTAAACATTTAATTAGGTGACAGCATCATTTAGTGTAGTTTCCATTTTAGTTAATGTAATACTAATTGACCACCTTATTATGCTCCTCATAAAGCCTTCTCTCTGTTTCTCTCTTTCTCCTGCCTTTCTATGCCTTTCCTGCTTTTCTTCTTCCCCTATCGCTGGCCTTGTCTGGAGGAGTAAATAATTGACGTCCCTCTTCTCACGTTGTGAGAAATTTATGAATAGTCGTAGAAGGGTGGCTGTATTTTTCTCCCTAACTTCTCAGTAGTCTTTCTCGAACTTGTCTGTGTATCCGCACGAAGGTCAAAATAAGTGCATATTTTATAAAGATGGATCGCCCCTGCTAAACTCGTAGTCAGCCCTAGCCAGCAGTCTCCAGCCTAAGATGCTTACTGGCCATACCTAGCCCCAGGACAACCATTTCTCACTCTGCATTTTTGTGTTTGTGTGTGCAGACGTGCCTTTGACTGCAAAATGTGCAAAATCACCTGATTTATGAATCAAGCCTAAAAAGGCACAAGAGTATTATTACAAATCTGAAATAATGCATTTTATCAGTAGTGTTGGACTTTCTTTCTAATCTGCTACCATGAGAGAAAAAAAGGTGTACTTTTGTTTCTGCAATATTTAGTTGAAAAAAGCTGCAAGCTCCATCCAATTACTTTGAAGGAGAGAGAAGTAAGAGAGGAAAATAAGTTCTCATGGTATCTTCCAAAATATACTTTTTTAAAGAAGACTTTCATGAACTTTGCTATGGCACGGTCCTCAATCACACTTAGCGACAGACAGGGAATTATAGATATCCCCTACCGCTATCTGCTAACATCTGTCAGCTCATGGGTGTATTTTAGGCTAGCAGCACAAAGTCAAGTCAGCTACAGCACAAAAAAAAATGTCTTTAGTTCAAATATCACCAGTGAGTCTCAAAATAGAGTGACCCAAAGCCATTTTTTAATCCCAATACTTCACGGATCATTTCTGTTGTTCCTATTTTGAAGTGTGAAACTTACTTGCTAGCTTCTGCATTTGAAGGGGAACGTTGAACAGAGTGGGCAATACATTAAATTCAAAGTGAAATAATGTTGATTTTAATGGTGTTGAACAATTCCAACATTAAAGAACCAATATTGACAGAATCATTTTCAGATGAATTTCAAATGCAATTGTGTCTATAGTTAACAAAGTCTGCACAGGAACATTTGAAGTACGAGGATGATGCTGGGGTTACACGTCAGTAAGGGATAAATAACGTCCACGGTGACTTAAATCTGAGAAGCATTTAACACATCTACAACGACTAAAGGGTGGAGGTTGTTTGTGTGTGCTGTTTGGCATCTCAAAGTGCCAGTGATCAAAATAACAGGTTCAAAGGCACCACCGGAAGAAAAGCATGACTCAGATTATAGTACACAGCAAAATCTCCAGTGTTAAATTAACACTGGAGAGTGTCTATATGGGTCCACACCTCTGAGTGTTAAATACAACACTGTTGAGTGTTAAATTAACACTTTTGACAGTGTTATATGTTTAAAAGTAACCTAGTCAGTTTTGAAGATTAACAAAGACTAACACTGAGCAGTGCTGATTTTCTAACACTGGAATATTTCTAACATTTTGAGTTATTTTCCAGTGTTAGAAAATCAGCACTGCTCAGTGTTAGTCTTTGTTAATCTTCAAAACTGACTAGGTTACTTTTAAACATATAACACTGTCAAAAGTGTTAATTTAACACTCAACAGTGTTGTATTTAACACTCAGAGGTGTGGACCCATATAGACACTCTCCAGTGTTAATTTAACACTGGAGATTTTGCTGTGTACATACTGGTTGTGTATACCTTCAACTAACAATGATGATCACCATTATCAAATCCATTTCTTTGCTTAATTATTATCATTACCGGTACTTGTTTTTTAGCTGATCAACATGTCACTTTAACTACATAATTCACTCTGCAGCAAAGTGTCAGGGGCTCTACATTGCGTATTGGTAAATGAAGCATGTAACCTGCATTTCTCCTGCTTCCCTTCTGCCCCGGGTGACATGTGCTGCTCTTCTGTGCTCTTCACTCCAAACAGCATCAAGGGCAGGAGCACTGGGAGGCAGCTTAGTGCTCTCTGCCTGTCTCAACCATTCTTTTCAAGCCCTGCCAATACACTCCCTGGGTACTGTATGCAACACTGGTTGCTGGCCAAACACTGTTTATGGAGGACACATTTGCAGTAACACACTGACTGCACAGCTTGACTTTGTCATACAGGTAAAGTATTTCTGAAATGGTGATGGATCAATTTGCAGCTCAAATATCCTTTTCGTAAACAGGACATATACGGAGCCGGTTTAAAACACACATTCAGTCAAACCGTGTCGGTGAGGATAAAATACAGGAAAATGTGCACACACATGCATAATAAACACGAATGATACTTGGGAATTATTATTAAAAGTTATCAGGGACATTAAAAAAATCCTACTGAAATTTCCAAAACCAAGAATAAATTATTTGCATCTATTACAACTATTGTCATCATCGTTTTTATTGGTGTGTCTGTGTCAGGATCTCATGACGACATCCTGGAGTGCTTAATTAACCCCTTTACATTTCAAATAAATGGAGGTCTAAAAAGGCATGCATACACACACAGATTTATTTGAATGATTTACACAAAACATGCTAAAAACAGCAATAAATGAGATCATACTTTGAATTATAAAAGAGCACTATTACCCTCACCTCACATACAAAGTCTTGAATAATCGGGCCTCATTACATGTTAAAAATCTCTTACTATCATATTATCACTACAGCACATTTTGCTCCGACTTCAGGCCCCTACCCTGTGGACTTTTTGCTTCTCAATGCTGGAAAATAGTGATGTGCGGATCGATATTGAAATATTGATTCTTCCGATACCAGTAATTTATGTTCTAGAATCGATTCTCATATTAAAATATCAATATTTTAGTACTTTGGGGTAAATTTTCATTAACAGGAACACAGTGGAAAGAAACTATATCATTCGGATCGTCTAAATTGGAAGGAACTACTTCCTCTTACGCCTTTCATAGTCATATGCAAAATACGGCTGTATAAATGTGTCGCAGCCCCTGGCCAGTGTTGCAAACTCCTCAGTTAGAAAAATCGCTATTGGCTATCCTAAATGTCTCTAAAAGTCGCTAAATAACGCCATCGCCTAATTTCTCCACGTTGTAGGAGAGAAAAAAAAAGAAGAGACAAAGTGAGTAAAAAACGTCCTGCATTTAGAATTGATTTAGAACTACAAATTAAGTTTCTTTTAACGATTATTGTTTTTTTTTTTTAATGTCACAATTCCATCCCTACTCCTTTATCCGGGCTTGGACCGGCAAAAGTGACCCGAAATAGGCACTCTGGTGGAGTTACTTTGTGTGTGTGTGTGTGTGTGTTTAATATTAGTAGTTTTAAACCTTGTGATCCAAAAAACAACATAACAGTAAAAGAAGAACTGACTGTGTTACAGTCAGTGCGGGAGCAGCGGCTTCACTCGTGCGCGATTCAGTTGCAGTTTGGACGCATAGGTGGGAACATTTCCTGGCCTGATAGCAGCCCAGGGAGGACTGTCCTCCGCCCGTGAGCGCTTTGGCACGGGTGAGGTGCCCACGGCAGCACCGCTGCTTGTTGAGAGTAAAAGCGATACGCACTTTCACATCAAAAAGTCATCATAAATAAGTCTCCAATAACACTAGAAAAAGTCACCTGATTTGTCGCTAGCCGCTAAGGGGCTCTGAAAACTCGCTAAATATAGCGACAAAGTTGCTAAGTTGGCAACACTGACCCTGGCGTGCGCACTCACAACAATGGCTAAGCCTAAACGGAGTCATGTGCGGACGTATTTTATCTCCACAAACAGCCAAGACGCAGCAACACCACTAACCTCGTCAAACACCTCAGAGTAAATCATATCACAGAATATGATGAGCTTATGTTGAGGCGAACTGAAGAGGAGGAGTGGACAGGGACAGGTGCTGCTAGGGCGAGACAGACGACTCTCGCAGAGTCCTTCATATGGGCTCAAAATGTGGTCATAAATATTTTGTACTTGTAAAAAAGATTTGTGTGTGCATAAAAAAGATTTGTATGTGTAAAAAAGATTTGTATGTGTAAAAAAGATTTGTGTGTGGACTTAGAAAAAAAACCCCTGCAAGTTACAAGTACGGATTTTTGACCCTATTTTTCTTCCCTTCATCTGATTGTCAATGTCATGTCAATCACAAATGTAACAATCCAATCAGAGAACAGATGGGTTTGGCTGTCGGAGGGGCGCTTTTTTGAACTGCAGGTCCTTGAAGGGTGATACCGTTTGAAGCTGGAGGATCGCTATATAAATATCCGATAGCAGCTAGGTCCCCTAACTTTCAGTAGCTGTTGAAAGGAAAAAGTTGTGGTATATCAGTGGTTAGAAATAACATTATTACTTTAGGATTAGTTTAACACAAAGTCAGGGCTGACCCAGGACCATTGCTGTGAGTCACAGTGCGCAGCATAAAAGTCCTTTCACATCGGATGCAGGATACGCTGCTAATGCTAACTGCTAACTAAAAGCAAAGGATCCAGAATTTGTTACGCTGGCTGCTGGGCTCTATGGGTTTTTGCAGCAGCTCTACCTGTACTAGATGCACCTGCTCCTTGTCTTTTCTATCTCTGACTTTATGTCCTCTACAAGAGTTTGTTTTTTTTGCTAGTTCTTCAAATGTTCAATAAAAACATGTATGCTAATTCATAACGAAGAAAGCTTTGTAATGAAGACTGTCATTTCCAAAACACTGCCCGCCCCCACCCCGCGGTCCGCAGCGCTGTTGAAAAGGCTGTGGAAGTCCCTGTATTAAACACGTAGACCTGTGACATAAAAATCACCAAACTCGGACGACCACAGACTGTTTTCCTTCGTGGTGATGAAGGAAAACGCTGGGTTGGCATGTAAAAGGGCATTTATTCCCTTCAAAGACCTGCAGTTCAAAAAAAGCGCCCCTCGACAGCCAAACCCATCTGTTCTCTGATTGAATTGTTACATTTGTGATTGACATGACATTGACCAATCAGATGAAGGGAAGAAAAATAGGGTCAAAAATCCGTACTTGTAACTTGCAGGGTTTTTTTTTCTAAGTCCACACACAAATCTTTTTTACACATACAAATCTTATATACGCACACACAAATCTTTTTTACACATACAAATCTTTTTTACGCACACACAAATCTTTTTTACACATACAAATCTTTTTTACAAGTACAAAATATTTATGACCACATTTTGAGCCCATACCTTCAGTGCTGCAGGCAGGCAACATGCTCAAATAGCGCACAACTTCAAGTTTTTATTTCTATATGATAATTCTGCATCATTAAGCTATAAGAACAAGTAGTCTGATGTCCTCTAATCATTATGAAGCTATATTATTATATTATGATTACAATTACATAATGCACTTATCTATTGTATTATGAAATATAAAAGTTTTTGTACAGAGTATCGGTATCAGATCAGTATCGTCGATACCACCCTGAATTTTACTTGGTGTCGGATCGGAAAGGAAATCAGTGGTATCGCACATCACTACTGCAAAGTGCTAGCTCACAGGGGGTCGATTGATTGTTACAGTCATGTCTTTAGCCTATGAATAAACCTGAACTGAACTGAAATTTTATTAATCATTGTTTTATTCAATATATATTTATTTATATATATATTTAGCAATATATATTAACAAGAGGGATTTTTGTAGTTTAGAAATGTGCTGTTCATAACAAATATCATTGTTATGTTAGGATTAACCATTAAAAACTACTTGGTTTGATTTGTATGGATTGTTTTTAAAACGAACTCTTTTAAAACATTGTTTTTCAGTTTCCATGGTGAGATCACGTTCACTAGAAAACACACACGCTCCTGAGACAAAATACATTTCCTATTGAGATACATTACTTACAAACGCGTGTTCACTGACAAGAAGAGACTGTGCTTGCCAGTGTGCTTCCTTCACACTATTTGACTGCGTTAATGTGGCCAGAATCATCATTGACACCCATGCCAGTAAAATTTTATTGCCAGCAAGTCTGGATGAAAAAAAACAAAACAACAATAACAACAAAACAATGAAAAATCAAATGTTCTTAAAAATATAAAACCCCAAATCTGACTTGACTCACAAAAGCCTGGTACTGCCCCAACCTGTCTGACCACATCAACCGCGGGTCTCAACTTTTCCAGAGTAAATGTGTGCATCAGTTAGAGAAAAACAATTTTCCTTGCCCTCCTAGTACAAAGTCTGTGTAATAGCTGCTTGAGCCCCTGTGTGATTGTCCGTAGAAATCCCAGTGAGCATTTCTGACCTGCCTTCTGCACTCTCTATCCAGTTTGCCTCACCTGAGACAAAAAGTATATTTCTGGAAGTAAGAAAGCATCTGACACTGACAGTCTCCTATTGTCCGCTCCATGTCATAATGTCCCAACTGCCCTTCTTTAATCAATCTCTGCAGTCTCTGGGCCAAAAATGGGTCTCGATTGGTGCAGGCATGTGAAAAGTTGAACTTTATTTAAAAGTGTTACAAAGGGAAATCAATAAAGGTTGCAAAACTTTTGTAAATGTGTTCATCTATTTTTTTTTTCATCCTTACAACACTTTGGTATTTTTAGCACTTGTTTTTATTGACTTGTTTACTCTGCTGTCTGTGCTCAGTCTGTAAAAGGTCATTGTTCTATAATGTTAAGTCTCTGAGCAAGAAACTGTGTCAAATTCACTCTTCTTTCAGACATGATCTGAATTTTAGATTAAGTCCCAGCCGTCACCCCCACCATCATCACCTCCTTCACCCAGAAAACAAACAAACAAACAAACAAATGTAATCTTAAATGTGTCCCTTGAGCTGCCAGCAATAGCTGAACTCAGGTCAGATCAGTGAAGCATTTCCTGCAATTACATATATTCAACATTAAGATAGGTTCTCATTATTTGTGCTGTGTGTGTGTGTGCATTGGTTCAGGTAGCTGTTTCCCACGTTACCCACAGACCACCAGTTTAATTTTTCATTTTAAACATTTGAAGTCAAAGTCGGGCCTAGTCGTTTCAATTAAACTCTGGCTTACTGAACTATAACAGCCTTCTATTAACTTTATCTTAATTACTTCTCAGTGTCCACTGTAACCTTGGGGTTGCAATGCAGTCCCACAGCTATGAAGTGTAGAATGGTATAGCTTTACGAGAAATCACTGCTTAAATATGTTCATAGTCGGGGAAAAAAAAATCCATTTTTCTTTTCAAGAGCAGTGGAGTAATTGAATTTACATTTTTTAATGCATGTCTCCCTGGTAAAATTTGGTCAGTATACGATCTGCTTCTGTCTTGGGTACGTGCAGTTACTGAAGAATAATTTTGTGTACTTTTACTCAAACGTAAAAATTTTCATTTGCAATCCCCTCACATTTTCCCACTGGAGGAATTTACACTAAACTACCACTGAGGTTGCTGCACAAATATCTAACGTAAGAACAAAAACAGTAAAATGTAAGTTACTACACTAAAATGTTCTATATTTTCTCGTCACTTTATAAAGTGGAATGAAGTGATTGCTGTAAAACTCAGTGACTCATTCCTCTATGATCCAACTGTGAACTCAACAAACACTCCATGACCTTAAAGGAAGCAAATCTGAGCTTCTTTTTTTTGCTAACTACTCTTTTTACACACTTAGCCAAGGACAGAAACTTAAAAATGAGGGGCACTCGGAAAATAAGCCTTGTAAATACATCTCTTTAACATTAATTTTATGTGTACAACAGGAGAAAACTGAGTAAATTAGAGCATTACTGCAGAATTTTAAAGCATGAGACATTTGACTGCAACACTATGTGTAGTCTTATCCTTAGTTCGCTGTATTTATAATACTCCACATTTTCTTTTAAACGGATAAAGGCTGTCTTATTCAGATGTTCTGCGCTCTGCTTTATTTTCCTCCCCTGACTGCTTAATTTGAGATGTCCAAATTCTTGTTTGGGTTTTATCTTAGGTGGCTTTTTCTTTATTTGTCTGCTTTTCGAATGGCTGAATTATTCATTGCATCCCATACACAAACATGTTATTTTAAACAAAATGTCACGGACACATCAGTAATATTAAAACATTGATCAAAATTCAGGGTATAATGGTCGCAGCGGTTTATTTACCTGTAGAGAGGCGGGCTGTAAAGTCCAATTTCCGGGCTTTTGATTGCTGCTTTGGAGGAGTTTGCATCATTAATTATTCATGTCTTTACTCTTTTTCTCGCTCTCTTCTTCCTCTTGCTGTCTATCTCTCACTACTTACCTCCCATGCGTGAACAACCTTCCACATGAGTAAGCACACTGTCATTCACAACACACCCATCGACATCAGTCTGGGCCAAGATTGCCAATAAAAAAAAAAAACAGGCACATGTGTGCCTTATTTCATATGCCATTCCCATTTCATCATTCATCACTTTCTGGCTGCTTTATCGAATATTATTCAATTAACTACCTTTATCTGCTGGTATGCCTGGGGAATTTTATAGTATACCTAAGCTGTTCCATATGGCTCAACCTTTAATCTAAAGTAAAAGTACAATTAGTATTGTGAAAAACAAAACAGGCAAGAGGACAGACTTCATTATATTTTCTTTAATTAAGCAAATAGCTTTGAGGGCATATGATGTATGGAGTGGAGAGGCTCCAAACAATTAAGCCACAAGGTTTAGCCTGAAGTGATTTAACGCTTTCATTTCAAGACAGATCAGATGACATATTTGCTCAGTTTCTTCTTATCCCTCTGGGCTTCTAAAGAAATGATTACAGCTCTGGATCATTAATAAGCCCTTGGTTTGTCTTGTGTTTAAAATGGTTTCTTCAGTGGCAGTATAAACAGAAGTCCTTTGTGTTCTGCCTTTTGTTCTCGTTCATAGAAGTTATGACGTGAAGAAAACGAGCGCTGAAATCTTTGACAGATAGTTAAGAACGTATATTGTTATGCTGCTGTTTTTGATTTAGTTAAGAGTACAGATACAATAAAAAAGCACTTTCAGCTGCACTACATTATAGTGTATGCTGTGTGGTTATTTGGAGAAACATTTTCTTTCAGATTGCGCTGCCGTTACTGTTTGCCCCTTGTGGCTTCATCATCACATTCAGCTCAGGCTGCCTTCTTTAAGAGCAGCTCATCTCAGACTGATTATCTTATTAATGTGGTCTTAAGTGAGTGAATGAACAGGGATGGGTTCAGAGTGGGAGATGGGGAACTGTGTGATCACACCAAACGTGAAGCCAAGTTTCACCTAGCATTACATGTGTGAATTCAAGTTACAAACTTGTGAATATATGCCTTGTCACATCCAACAGGCCTGGGTGGGTGGGGTGGGGGGACTCCACTTTATTAACTCTTATAATTTTGCTCACTTTTCTCCAAGACCTCTCCAGTTTTTTCCATCTCCATATGCCCTCATATCAATAAGCTTGTCTTCTGTTTGTGATGGCTGTTGTTATTGGGGGATTGTTGATAGCTTGTGGAAGAATCCCAGCTGAGGGCTTTTTTATGACACAGCATGAAATCAATTTTTTGCCAAAGTTAAACTATATTTGTGTGGCCTGGCGAAAAGTCACTTTATATGAGGTCTTGCTGCTTCATATTTGACGTGAACACCCATCGAGATCTGCTTTTGAGGTACAACAGGAAAAAATGACAAAATTTGTACTGTGATTTAGCCAACTGTATCTTAGGTATACTATAGAAGTGAGTGAAAAGCATAATCAGCTTGAAAAATAATATAACATCAAAACAATTAATTATTAAAGCATTAAAGTTCTTTTAGTTTGTCAACTGTCGTTTGCTGGGAAGTTCTTATGCTTGAGAATAATTTTCCTTTGAATGCTCTGTCCAGTTTTTTTCCATCTTTGAATGAGTAACACAATAATGTTAATTATATTTCTAATTGAGAAACATTGTTCCTGTGGCACTCACTAATGAGACAGACACTAAACAGACAGTGTGTGCCTGACACCACAGAATACCTTGTAAGTCCTCTAACATCCATGCAACATTAGTGCTGAGAATACATTGGGGGATGAGCAGAGCCAACATATAAACCATAAAATATAAACCATAAGCTTTTAAGGAGTGTGAAAATCAGAAGTGCTGCATGGATTAAAAAAATGGATACAATGAAACTTAGAGTGTAATTATAGTATTACCCACTTACAACGCTCAAGTAAAGCTTGTTGGGAAAGGTCATGGTTATCCTCCCTTCATTTAGATGTCAGTGATGCCAGGACCTCCACGGCTTTAAATTAACCGTCCATAAAAACAGCAACAGTCACACATGAGGCATAAACTTTAGATGAGATTGTAAAGATCAGGACAAAAAGGAAAAAGTCCTGAAAATGGTGCAGAATCAGGCGAATAAATGCATAATTTCCTCCAACATTGCTTCATTTAATGTTGATTTTCACTGCAGGTCTTGTTGCTGCTATTGAATTTATTTATTTAAAAAGGACAGTGCAGTTTAACATAGTTCAAGTGCAAGACATGAAACTGATGCGCCGCACATAGGTTTATAGCTACTGCTAATTTTCAACAATTGTCCCTTGTTGTTTGATTTCTTCTTTCGGAGAAATAAAGAGTCATTCACTGCTGCAGCAATCAAAGATTTCAAAGCAGCTGCATTGGTGCACACAAATAAGAGAGAACTTTTTCAGATAGCTTATTTCTGATTATAATATTTAACCCTAAGGGTAAAACATTATAAATTAATTAATAAATTTATTATCAAATGGTGTCTGACATTCCACCTGACGTTACATCCTGTCTTGATCTAAAACTAAAATGAAGGAGGATTAAATATTTTACTTGCTCTTATGACATACAAAATCTCATCTATCCTGCTCCATTCATGTGCTGCTAAATAAGTTGGCCCTATCAATAAATGAATGTTGCTTCTGAAATAAAACCTTTGAGTTTTATTTTAGCAAACTGTAAGAAAGTCCTGTGTGCACATCATCTCCTTCACTTTATGGTTATGGATATTAGAAAGAACAGAAACAAAATACAGAACACCCTGTAGCATAACAATGAAATCATGTTCATTATTAATCATTTCTGCAATATTAGCACACTTGCTAATATTGCAGAAATGGCACTTTTGTGGTTAAGGGAATAGTCAAAAATAGAAAAGTAATGCAAACTTTAATCTTAAAATTAAACTTAATTTCTTTGATATGCACACCAAATTACAGTTTTACAGAGCAAAGAGCAGAATGCAGTCAGACTCTCTGATCACTGAAACAACACAAACAATTTATTATAGAAAGGTCAGCGTCACAGTGGCCTTTTTTTAGCTGAAACTTTAATGAGACCCAAGTGGGAGTCTTCATCTTAGCAGAGAACAGAATAAAGATAAGAAATAGAAAAACAGTGCTGGTATATTGCATTGATACTGAGAATAGACACGTATATTTGCAAAAACATAATCTTTATTATCTCAGGTTGATACCGTGGAATCATGATGTGATGGAGAAATGATCATGAAAATGCTAGAAGAGACTTTAACTGTGGAGAACAGAGACAGCAAGGGACATACGGGTGGGATATGGGACTTGAAGAATTTTACTTTTCAGTCTAAATTTGCACAACCGGTTCAAGACTGCTTTCACTGTGGTTTGCCTTTTCATTGTTAATGACTGTAAACAAAAATATATCCAGAGTTTACAACTCAAATGATTATTTCATGCAAATATTGAAATTATTTTAATGGTAAAAAAAACTTAGTAACTGTCTTTCTAATTATTGCCTGTGTGTACTCATGACAGCTTGTGGGATAAACAGTTTGAATCTATGTAAATTTTAATAATTTGTCACCTTGTTTTGGGGAAGAGTACATGAGTCATAGCAGTCATGGCAAGGCTGCCTGAAAGAAGTTTTCGGACCAAATTTAGTAGAGTGACAAATGACATTAAGACCTGTGTAATGCCCTCAGTCAAGGCTGGTGGACAGCATCCAGTCATTGGGGAAAATGTGTATTCCCAAAATGGTTGGGGAGTGGTTTCTGGCAGTTGCTTACTGAAATCAGTCACAAAGAGGGTGCTCCATCAGAAACCTCCTAGTGATTGATTTGGTTGTGAGCAGATTGCTGTGCTCACTCATAGTTTGCATGGAAGTTTCTGGATTGTTCAGAACTACTTATCTACTGGGTGAGTGGTAGTAACCAGTAAGCAAGAAACAAAGCATTCACCTTCAAGGTAAAAGTTAGTAGTTAGTTACCATACATATGACTCTTATATTTCACCATGAGACAACTTGTAAACAGGTCAGAGAATAGACATTGTTTTCTTAGCAACCTGTGGTCATCAGGTGGTCCACTAACCTCTCTATGCCTGCATGACTGAATCTTTAGCAATTTCACAGTGACATCAACCTTTAGCAACCAGTCACCAACTGGTTGTGGAATTCACATTTTTCAGTCATGATGAGTGCTTACTGGATATGTCTTAACACAGAATGATGGTACATACTTACTCTGACAGTATGCTTGTTTTTCTAAAAAATATCGAATATTTGATAGATGGCATATGCTATCTACTGTCCACTTACAGTGACTGAAGTATTATTTCAATTTTTATTGCAGTGTTTAGGCACTAGCAACATCAGGAATACTCTCTGGTTTAGTGTAAACAAGGTCTACAGTACCTTGAGGCAAAATGTATTTATTAATTTTTTTATTTTTTAACTCAAACCATGTTTCCTTACCCCAACCAAAGATTTTTCTTCTAAACCTAACCAAAGAAAATCAGTTAACATTCAAGTGTGGATATCTCATGTAACAAATTTATACTTTGCACCAATTTAATGATGTAGCCACGTCCCACCTTATACAGTCCATAATTGCAGAATTGAATCCATGTTTCTCTAATCATCAGTGTCTATTCTTGTAGAAAAATGGGACAATCATTTAAAAAAGATATGCAAGTAAAATTTTAGAAGGACAACGTTGCCTAGAACTTAGCTGAAAAGGCTACAGTGACATTCTTGTGTCACAAGACACAAAAAAAAAAAAAACAAAATCTAAAAAATCTATTTTCCCCTAAATTATTTCCTTCTTGAAAAACTGGGAGTCTGAGGTGAATATGAAAGCAGAAATGAATACTGAACAAAATTATTACAAGTTATATTTCAGCGTGTCATAACACTGCTCCCTTGATAGGTCTGTATAAGAGATGTAATCTTCATCAGACCAGTTACTGCTTTTTCACTTCATTATGGAGGATGACTCATAACACTTAGTTCTGCACTGTCTGGAACAAGCTGTGGCTGTTTACACCTGTCTGCTTATATTTATAACAACATTCTTTTATTGCCTTTATAGTTAAGTGAAGTTTTGCACAGTTGAAGTTGATAAAATGATGTAGTTCTAACCTGCATAATAAAAACATGTAAAAGTAAAGAAACTTTCAAGCAATCCAATCCAAGTACTCAGAAGACTGAACTCTGTGCTACCTCGATTGCTACGAGCGCAACACAAAATTTACCAGTAACCTTTACAAACTTCTACAAAGTGAGAAAATTAAGGTAATTATTAATGTGTAATACTTCTCATTAAGGCCCTGTTATTTTTTTCTCTTTTTCCTTTTAACGTGTTCTCATTTTGTGTAAGATGATATTGCCTTTTTGTGTCATCACCCATTGCTGCAAGCCATGTTTGAATAAATTATTGAATGCACCTCAGGAAAAGCAGTGATTGACTGAAAAGTGCACAGACAACAGAATAATGCCACTTAGAAAAAGGGGGGAAATACTACATATTTGATAAAAGAAGCATCTGCTGAAACCTGTTAGACAAAGAGTGGTGACCAGACCTATAGTTTAAAAACACTGAAACATCCCATCTTTTAAGAAAGTTAGGAATGAGATGATTTCCAGATGATTTCACTGTCGTACAGGAAAACAAAAATCTGAGTACGCCAAGTACTTAAACTAAAAAAAGACAACAACACCAAAAAATCCCCACGCAAAAACACATTAGCACTTTCTTCTCCTAGCATTTCTATTATGATTCATGTAATATGAAGTTCAAATCAAATATTAGAGTGGGGAAGAAAGGTGGTTTGACTTTGAGCTTCTCATGGTTGTTGGTGCAAGACGTCTGGTCTGAGTTTTTCTGAAAGTGCTGGTCTCCTGGCACCTTCTGCACAACCATCTCTAGGGTTTAGAGCGAACGGTCTGAAAAAGAAAATGTCCAGTGAGCGGCAGTTCTCCCGCTGAATATGCCTTCCTGATGCCAGAGGATAGAGAATGACTGCCAGACAGCTTCAAGCTGATAGAAAGAAAATTGTAACTTAAATTAACACTTAAGGCTTAAAACCAAAATATGCAGAAGGTCATCTCCTAATGTGATACACATCCTAACTTGGGTTACAGGAGTAGAAACTCCCTGCCAGCTGTCACTCCTGTTTGCTAAGAACCAGAAATGTGTGGCTACAATTTGCATGGCTCCTCAAAATTGGAGAATAGAACAGAAAAAACGATTTTTGCTGCAACATTTGGATGGGTCAGAATTAGCTGGAAACAAAATGAAAGCATGGATCCATCCCGCATCCATGGTTGCTGCTGGTCAGGGGATATTTTCTTGGCACACTTTGGGCCAATGTCACAGTCTACCTGACTTTTCTTGCAGATCATGTGCATCCCTTTATAACCACAGTGTACATCTTCAGGCTGCTTACAAGAGAATAATGTCCCATATCACAAAGCTCTATTATTTCCGACTGGTTTCTTGAACATGAAAGTGTCTTCACTGTAAAATCTCAATTCAGTAGATGGCCTTTGGGATGTGGGGGGACAGGAGAGTGATGCCATGGATGTGCAGATGACAAATCTGCAGTGACTGTGTGATGCTGTGACGCTGACAGTCTGTGGGTAATGTTTCCAGCACCTCACTGAATCTATGCCACACAGAATTAGGGCAGTTCAGAGAACAAAAGCGGGGTCCAACAAAGTACTTTTAAAGTGTTTCCAAAAGTGTCTGTTGATTAATTTCTGTATCATCTGAAATACGGATAAAATGCCTGAACATCAGTTGTTCTCTGTAGATGTTGTCTGATTTGGTAGTGACAGTGTATAAAAATCCAATCAGGAACTTGAATATTGAACTGTTTGCATAACAGACTGACCAACCAGCTGCATTTATTAATATTTTTATTTCACTTTGCTACGACACATTTTTCTCATTCCTCTCTTCAAAGAAAACTGTGGCTAAACCACCAGTAATCTCACGTCCACGGTATGCAGAAATTAAACATAGTTTGACTGTTTTCATCATCAAACAGAGTCACAAGCTTGTGTTTATGAGATTTGTCTTAGTCTGAGGCATTCGTTTCAAGTATCTGAGATAACTGCTCGTATATCTTTTCTCTACCTATGCTTTAGAAATCGTGTATCTTAACACCCTGAGCTGCAAAAAGAGAAGGTGTTATCGCATACACAGAGGATTTTGAAACCTTTAAAGTTATCAGTTTGACTGCACAAAGTGCTTTGGGAAACTGCCCCTTCTAAGCTCCTCTGATCCCATTTAAATTGCTAAGTGGGGGTTTCAGACTGTTGCATAGACAGACTGTTGTGTAACTGTAAATGTTTGATGCAATGAGAAACACACACATATATGAGATAGTTGTGAAAATCAAAATAAGAACATTTAGTGCATGATTGTTGGGTTAACAAAAAGAAACTGGGGTTAAATTAAACATTCTCAGCACCAACCCTTTGTGTACACTGTCCATTTTACTATCAGTGTAAGCCAATTCATCTTAAATGTTTAAGTAATCACCTCTTAGAACACAAAAAAGAAACACCACTAATGAGAAAATATAACACAATGGGAGAAAAAGATGACAAATATGTAAATATGTGGAAGGTATGCATATTTTTTCCTAAGAGTGAATAAGTGGATTCGGTTGAAATGAGATATCAGGAAGGGAAGTGAAGAAAAAAAGACAGCTGAGGAGTGGTAAGAATATATGAAGAGAGTGACATGGAGCTGTGTGGATTTGAAGCATTTGCACTAGGATCAGCTCTGGTTAAGAAACTAATACCTCTATTCACCACCTGCAGCCCAGTATAACACTTTCTTTTCACATATTCATCTCTGACATACAGAAAACCCTGAAGGAGTGAGAGGAAGAGAGCAAGAGAGGCATAACACTCACCAGCCCAGCTTTATTTTAGCTCCCATGAGGCACAGCTGAATTTGTCATATTGAGAAGTTGAGTTTTTGACAGTTTCCAGAAAGCTGTAGAGTTGGATTTTACACTTCTGTATTCAAGCCTTTTAGCTCCGTGGTTGTCTACTTGTTTTGGGTTTTTGAGTTTTCCATTGACACGACATCAAAACGTCAAAATAAATGAAAGCGTTATTTCAAATTATGAACCTTTGCTCATGTGAAACTGTCAGAAAATGATATTCATTGGTAATTTTGAAAGCACATTTTGCTGTTTCCTTGGAATTGATTTTTTCTTAGTTTTTAATACACCTTTTTCTGTCACCACTGTGATCTTAACAACTATATAAGACAAGTTAGACCCAGCAAATATGGTTGAAGCCCAGACGTCCTCAAAAATTGTTGCGGTATAATGTCAAAGAATGAGTGATGGACCAATGCTGACGTTCTTTTCACGCAGACTAGAGGTCGGGTCGGACCATTTCTCACAAAATGAGAAATCAGATTATTGCAAAGAAAAATTGAAATTACAACAGGCAATAACAACAGGTATAGCATGTTTTAAATTGCCACAGTCAATAGTGCAATGGTACAGTGTAATTGTATATAAGGAGTAGGTATAGTAGGTGTGTGTGGGTAGGGTAAAAAAGTGCAGTCATTATTGTGCAGTGCCAGTAAACCAGTGCTTTCCTGCCAGCTCATTTGTTTTTACATACCAAAATTTCAAATCACAATGAGGTACAAATTGCCAGAAATTGGACTTCAAGGCCATTTGACACATTTGCGGTTTCAACTCAGCACAGATCTGTCATCTTTTTCACATTTAGTAGGGTAGGTGACTTGAGTTTTGGTATGATTCCCTTCTCCCTGTGTCAACATCAGCAGCCCCTCTGGTGCTAGAGCTGTACTGTCAAATTCTTTATATAACTCACAATGCAGTCTCTGGCTTTGTCATTCTTTAATTTAACACACACCAGCACAGGCTGGGACACACACAATATATTCACTCAACACTTACCAAACACACCTCCTACCCTGGACGCATACATCACATACTAAACAACTCATGGAGCTCTCACTGGAGACTCAATGGATGTGCACCATATAAATGCAAATGATGCAGGACACACAGCTTCCCTTCTTTATCCTTACACAAGGAAAGAATAGCAAAGGGGAAAACACACTCATATATTGGTGCACACTAATCATTTTTTAATTATCCTTATCCTTTGTGTTTGCAGTTTGTGTCTTTGCATGTCCACTGTCTCTAGTACATCAAAAAGGTAAGAAAAAGAATGAGGGAGCGCCAGCACACTCTCAGGTCATTACAGCTTGCAGGCACTAACACATGACAGTCTGTGTCATTTCTCAAAGGTCAGTCCAAGCTCCTGCTGGAGAATTAAAGATTCAAGTGGTGTGCCCATAATGGTCCTTCATGGATGTTCTTTTGTTACGTGTCAGGCTCAGATGGAGCTTACAGAGGCAGAAGCAAAGCATAATGAAGATTTTATGAGAGCCAAAACATTATGTTGATTGGAGGCAAATGTAATGCTAAATTTTCATAATAAAGTATTAAAAGAAAGGTAATGTCAGCAGTTATGAAAGTTCTGTGATCCACATTAATGCCATCCTTAAAAACATAATTTTCAGGCTCGTGCTTGACTGTGCAATTCAAACTGATAACTTAATTAGTATTATTATTACTACTACTTACTAATAAGTACTATTTCTTATGTACTATACAGCAATACTTGTTCTAATATTACTTCATAGACTTCTACCATCATAAAAATGTCATAATCAAATATTAAAAATCTATTAACGCCATCATTCATCAACCTGTTTTTGTCACACGTTGCATGCAGGCACTGTGCAGTGTTGTATAAGGACTCGTGCTGGTGTTCTCCTGCAAATCGTTGCACAAATGATGCTCTTAACATGACATCAGTGTCACATGAGAAACTATTTTCAAGCCTGAAATCACCGGCTGAAGTTGGGTTCTTGCTGAACATTTTCTGGGATAAAAGCTTTAAGAAGCAGGTGGCAGAAAATCCTAATCACAGTGTTTCAGCTCTGTCTGCTCCCAGTGTGTCCCCCGAAATACTGCTCTTTTCAATTGTGTATATTTCACCGTGTTCTTTGTGACTCATATATGGTTATCATCTAGAAAAACAACAGAAAAAAGAAAAACTTTCAGAACTGGAGCAGGTAACTTCTCAACGTTAATCATCAAAGTTCTGATCTGCTCTGATTTGCTTTATCACTGCAGGATCTTGTTGCAGTTTCAAAGAACATGAAGTGGTCATTCTGATTCTAATGAAAATGTTTTCTTGTTTTTCATACAAACACATCTTTTACTACACTTTAAAATGATGAATAGTCTTAAATTCCCTGCCACTTCATGCAATGATGTTGCCTTGTTTCTTGCTAATGTGAGGAGACAGTGGTGGTCTGGGGAGCAATAAATCACTTTTACCATGACCAAAAAGGAATTTAATGATCCAAGAGAGAAACGGAAGGGAGGTTGAGTATCCCCTGCTCTGTACGCTTGACAGAGAGCCACAAATGAGATTTATTTCCATCAAGCCATTCACTTCACTACTTAAAATAATCGCACAAAGCCTATATTTGACAAGCACACTTGCCAAGGTACATATACCACATTTCCTACCTTGAGAATTATTTTATGCTTCTATCAGCCAGGTGAATCGTGTTAGATATTCTTTGGACAACTGCCCATGGGTTTAACCACAATGGTAATAATAATTCTACAGTTTAGTCCACTTTGGTGACACGCGCACTGGTGTGTGTATCTTCAGTCTCAGTTGGGTGGTTGTCTTGATTAGAGTAATGTGGGGGAAATTTTTTTATGGTGCCAGAATACTGGTCTATTTGTAGTATTTTTAAATTGCTGATCTACAGGAATTTCCCCACACAATCATCATCTGTAGAGTCCGGTGAGTTTTCTGGGTTCGCTGAGTGAAAATGTCTTGTTGATGAGTGCAGACTGCTTTGAGGAGATAAACAGACAGCAATAACTTAAATAATAAACTTAAATAATACAACCAGTTTATGAAGAGTATTTGTGAATGCACAATATGTCAAACTCTGAGGTAGATGGGCTACAACAGCAGGAGACCACACCTGGTGCCACTCAACTAAGAGCAATAAGGCATGGTTACAATGACTATGGGTTGCACAAAATTGGATAACTGAAGATTGGAAAAAAATTGCATGGTACAGTAAGAATTTAGCATAAACAGTGTGAACATATGGATCCATCCTGCATTGAATTTCTTTATAGTTCAAACTGGTGCTGGTGGTTTTCTTGGCACAATTAGGGCTCCTTAGTACCATCTCAGTATTCTTTAAACACCACAGCCTACCTGAGGATTCATGCTGCTTCCTTTGTGACCACAGTATACCCATCCTCTGATGACTGCTTCCTGCAGGATAATACACAATGTCACTAAGCCCAAATGATCTCATACTGGTTTCTTGAACATGACATTGAGTTCACTGTACTCATATGGTACAGAGCGTCTTAAGGATGTAGTGAAATGGAAGATTTGCGTCACAGATGTGCAGCCGACAAATCTGCAGAAAGTGCATGGTGCTACTAATTCAACTTAGACAAAAATCTCAGAGGAATGTTTTGAGCATTTTGTTGGATCCGTGTCACAACCAATCAAGGACGTTCTGAAGGTAAAAAGGAGTCAAACCCAGTACTAGCAAAGTGTACCCACTAAAGTCACCAGTGAGTGTCTGTCAGAGGGGTAAACTTGTGGAGGAGCTGTGATGAGGAATTACAATTATGCCGTGTAATTTGCTTTGTAAATTTAAAAAATCCTGTAAACAAAAAAACAAACAAACAAACAAACAAAACTGAGTAATTCTAATCATTATACAGCTGATTACCCTCCCCACCCACCCACCAATGAACCTGAATTGAATAAGTAGATGGATGGATATTAATAATGGCTGAAACTTGAGGGGGAAAAGTCATTATTAATTTATGTCAGATAATAATATATGTATCCATCTTTTTTTACTTATTAGCAGTGCTATTCTATGAGGCCTCTGATTTCCAAATTGGGGGATGTATCATTAGCATTAGATAGACTTCGCAAAGGAGGATCTAAGGATTCTTGGCTGAACTAGAGTAATAGGAGCACTTGAGTGTTTAAGCACTATAAGAAACCCAAATGTCATGCCTATTGAGTTAATATGCTGTATCTGTATCAACAAGAAGATGTACCTTCAAATTGCAGTTTCTGTTTGATATGTGCTCATCAGAAATGAACCTTCAGTGTCATTCCAGTTTTGTCAGAAAGTTTTCACTTATGTAACACAACCCATCCAAAGTTTCTGAACTACTGTGGAACAACAATGTTAAATGTTATAATACCGTGTTTACAGCCACACGTCGAACTGATATAATTCAGTGGAAAAATAATCACATAACCAATTTTGCTCTAAACAGAGAAAAAGATTGTTACAACCTAACCTGAACACCAGGTACCAAATAAATATTCTTTGTCTGTAAACCTGACTATGTCTGATAAGACTGATTGACTTGTGAGTGAATCATCCACTTGATTTTTCTAATAATAGCAAACACTGAGCTTCTTTGCCAGTCACAGGAAGGAAGCTAGATTCTTTTATAGGTTTAAATTTTATTTATATTTTTATCCTATTGTGTCCTACTGATTATCCTATTGATTATGACTAAAGATTTATTAGCAGTTTTGACAGTGGAGTTGAGCTTACTAGATACAAATTCCTATCAGCAAACAAACAAACTAACAAAAACCCTACACATTTCTCAACTGGGAGTTTGGTTGTCATTTACCATCAGAATGATCCCCAGTCAGAAAGGCTTAAAAATGTTGTCTCATAACTGTGGACTATTTGCCATCATCCTGTATGTTTGCTTGCAAAACATGAGATCCCTTTTTGACCCAGGACCTCGGCAATTCCTCTGCAGTCTGTATGGGTTGCTCTTTTGGTTTCATTATTTATTATTGCCTGCATTATTTATTGTTGATATGTTCCTGTGCAGTTTCTGTGTGAAGCTGACTTGTTATCACATTGCTTTTATATACACTAGGAAGAAGAAATAAAGTAATTACTCAATAGCAACTTCATTAACTACATCTTGATCCTCTTTGGCCTTCAGAACTGCCTTTTTTGGCAAACATTGTACAGGATGGTCCACACTGATATGACAGCATCACACGGTTGCTGCAGATTTTTCAGTTGCACATCCATCATGTGGACCTCCCCACCACATCTCCCAAATGTGCTCTACAGGATTGAAATCTGTGAAGACCGTGAACTCAATGTCATGTTCAAGAAACAAGTTTGAGATGATTTGAGCTTTGTGACGTGATGGGTTATCCTGCTGGAAGCAGCCATCCGATAATGACATACTGAACATACAAGGATGGACTTGGTCAGCAACAGTCCTCAGGGAGGTTGTAGCATTTAAATTACACGCAGGCTGGTTCAAAGGGGCTTTGTTACCCGTTGAAGTTCCGGGTCTGGCTGCCAGGCCGAGGGTCAGCATACACTCAAAAAAATAATTCATTGGATGAACGTAATTTTATCTTGCCACTTATATTCCATCTAAACAAATCATGTTATATTAATCCATCTTGATTGTGTTGTGTCAACACGATATATGTGTGTAGGTTTAACATAATATTAACATTAACATTCAATTAATTTGACTTTTGTTCAATCAACATGTTTGCACCACGTTAGTCTAATTACATTTATTTAAATCCATCTTATATTGTTTAAACACTTTGGCACATCAAAAATCAGTCTTGTTACATGAACTAGTAAAATATTTGTTTGTTACACCAATGATAATCTTGTTGAATGAATGAAATGTAACTTATGTCTGTAGTACATGTTGTATTCATATTAAGTAATGTTCAACCCAAAAAAAAAATCAATGGATTTACAGCAACTTCCAATCCACCCATCTTCTTAGCTTTATCTGGGCTGCGGAAGTGATAGGGCAAGAGGGACAGGGTACATCCTGGACAGGTCGCCAGTCAATCATACAGAGACAAACAATCATTTGCACTTTAACACCTTTGGGCAATTTAGAATAACCAGTTACCCTTACAACTGCATGACTTTTAACTGTGGAGGAAACCAGAGTACGCAGAGAGAACCCACTGCAAACTTCGCCACATTGTCGATTTGAACCCAGGATCTTCTTGCTCTGAGGCAACAGCACAAACCACCATGGCATTAATCTGTCAATACAGACTTAACAAAAGTAGGAAAGCTATGCTTGATGATGCTTTATGTTGTTGTTCTTGACAAGTTAAACATGTAGCATCTGCATGAAATTCAGCAACTTAATTTGTTCTTGTTGAGATGACATCATACAATCTAGTAAGAGCGGTTAGTTGCCTGGATCCAGCCACTCTTACTAGATTGTATGATGTCATCTCAACAAGAACAAATTAAGTTGCTGAATTTCATGCAGATGCTACATGATTTAATTACGTTCACCATAGAAACATGGAATTATTTAGTTCAAATTACAAGTTTGGATCTTATGCATGTAACAACCACCCAATTTCATTTTTTTGAGTGTACACTCAGCTTTAACATCACTCTGGGCTCTTCGCTAAGCTTTGTATTAATATGCTGTCTGTGCAGATGCTCGAAAACAAGCCAGAGTTGTGCTGGCAACTGGATGTAGATGTTGTCCTGAGGCAGTTTACATCATGCACTTGCACTTTTGTGCAATAAATATAAAGATGTCGCCCATATCTCCACTCTGCTCCACCATTTTCCTCCTTCCACACACAAACTGAAATCAGCTGATTGCAGCAAAGTTCACAGGAAGAAAAAAGCTTGTTCGTTTCATTTTTATTCTTTCCATGGATCTGTTGTGCAAATGCCTGAAGAATTAACTTTTTTTTTTTTTTTTTTACCTAAGTAATAAGACATAATTGTAACTGTAATGTAATTACTGAATTTTTCACATGTTGCATGCAGCATTAAAGGTGAAATCGACTCTTCGGGCCAAGCAATGTTTTTCATTCACATTTCCAATCTTGGTCAGGCTGTGCAAGCTGTAGTGTCTTTCTGTTCTGAGCTGACAGGAATGACTTTCGCTGTTATCGTGTGCTGCTGCGTTCTACTTGTTTCGTCTAACACTTACAATCACTCGCTTAAAGTCACTTAAATCACCTCTCTTATAAAAAATAATAATACACTTTATTTATAGGCACCTTTCAAAACCCTTAAGGTCACCTTACATAAGTACAACAGTACAGTAAACAATTAAATGAGGATTAAAATAACATATAAAACCACAAAACAAAACGTCTAAGCTGACAATAGATAGCTGACTACACAAGGGCAACAATAGAGTATAATCTTTTGTAATGAATGGTATGCAAGTCTACAGGGTTTTGAGATGTGATTTAAAATACAAAGGCCCTTAGTAGTCAGGCAAGTAGATGGAATAGACTGAAGAGAAACATAGAAGAGTGAAGCATGCAAGAGGGGGGGTATGTACCAAGAAGCTCAAGCAAGTATGGAGGAAGGAGGTTATAAAGAGCTTTGAAAGTGAGAAGGAGGGTCTTGAAGTTAATGCATAGGTGAACCGGAAGCCAGTGGGTTGTTTAAGAACAGGTGTGATGTGTTCAGTGGATCTGGTCCTGGGTGTAATGCAGCCTGGTAATTCTTATCCATTTTGATCAGTTTGAACATCGGCATATCAGTTTGATGATGTCTACTTGTATAAATGCAGTGCAGTGTTGCTATGTGCTTGGCTGATTACATATTTGCACTAACAAGTGCAAAGGAGTTGAATAGGTGTAACTAATGAAGTGGCTGGTGAGTGTATGTAATGTGTGTGTGTGCATCTGTCTTTTTACTGTAAATCGTGGTCTATAAGACTCGCCTGAAATTAAATGCGAACAAAGACTGCAAGTGAATCCAATGAGTAGGATGAAATGGGGATTTGTTTTCTGAATTTGAGAGATTTTGACTTTAAACCATCTAGTTCCCCGAGGAAGAAAAGCTGGTGTTTGAAATGCCATCCCCCAACTGCAGCTGGTGGGATGGTAACACGGTCTTCACAGTGTGCAGTATCAACACGGCCAACTTTCTCTCTCTTACATCTACATGGTAGATTCTTGTCCTCATTTACACATCAGTGTTTGTTTGATCTCCATCAGTCATGCAAGTTTAAAGTGGCAGCCTTGCATCAGGGCAAGGGATGAAGAGACATGGATGTTTTAAGCACATGCAAGCATGCATCATTATCCTTTCCCCTTCCTTCTAATTACTTAATTGAAAGGACATCTGTGTAATTTCTACAACACATTAGTGTTTCCCCATAGATTTACTTTGTCCTGACGCCAGATCTTTGTGGCATCTTTTTAAATAGGTAATCCAATTTCTGACGTATTTAGGCAGGTTTTATGGAACGATTTCACATGTTGCAATTGATTCTCAGGCTGATAAAGGCATATCAAAACAGTGGCTTTTTTTTTCCAGAATATACTACAAGATGCATTTTTCTGATTTATGTAAATACACTGGGGATATACGCATTTAAGCCGTGAAAGCACCAAAATATTATTTTATTTTCTCATGCTTCACTCCTTTCTCAGCTCCCTTTTCAATACCTCTATGTATTTCATATAGATTTTGTCATAAGACACAATCAATATCTCCATGTGAGGTTTGGGTTGGCTTCTTAAACCAAAGCAATTTGCACAGCAAGTAAAACACCAAGAGCTGCAGGACAGCTGTGATGAATAACTAATCTTTAGTTGGCTAAAATATTGGATACATTTGCACCAGACGTATATACATCAAGCTACCTTAATGCACGCACCCCATTTATACAGTGTATTTCTAATATTTGAGTTTCCAAGAAAATGAATCCAACTTGGCAGGATAACTTGGTAAAATTAAGATTATTAGTGAGGTTAAATTCATTGGCATCTGTTCAAAGAAGATCGATCATAATTCACCAGGCTGATTATAAGAATTTCTGTATGAGTGCAAAGTCTTCACACTGTGCACTTTAAATGATTTAAACATCACGTGTTCTACCCGCCTGACTTGTTTGTCTTTATTCTTCTCTCACGGCCTCTTTTTGTAATAGACTGACAGGAAGCTGCTACACTAGGTAACGCCAAAAGGTGTGATAGCAGGAAATGCTTTCTGGGAAATACTGACACCCCAATTACCCGCTGGCAGTAGCAGGGGCAGCTCCTTGTAGTGTCCTTGGGTTGTGACATTTTCGCTTTCAGCTCTCCCTCAGATTTACTGGGATGAGCAGGGTTGCTGAGCAGGGCACTTTATAAATACATCTCCTCCCGATTACTGTGACCACCGGCCCAGGGCGGCAGAGTGTAGCTGCGATGGCTTCATCCCTTGAGATTCAATGCCGTACATCAAGGCCCCAAATGGCCGTCCTAACTCAGCTATCAATCTCTGTTATTGCCTGCCACTGATGCCAGCGTAAGAAACACACACACATTGTGCTACCATCTAATCAGCGTGGTGCCAGTCACTACATGGTAAACATGAAACAATAGCTCTTTTGCTCCTTGCCATGTGTTGGGTACAGAGAGAACGTGTCATTAATGATTGTTGATGGGTGTTATGTATTTTTTGTATCAACCCACTGATAAAGCATTTAAAAAATCTGTGAACCATTATACTGCTACTGTCTTTACAACAAGCTCAGTAAATCCAGCCTGACAACACATTTAAGGTTGTACATAAATACATCAAATATATGCTGTGTAATGTGATTACAGCTTAACTGTAATGAGACTAAACTATGTGGGAAAATAGCAAGGTTTAATTTGGGTGACTTTAAGACCATATTTTTAGTGGAAATCTTAGTAAATGCAGAACATATTCTTCCATTATGTTTCAGAAACTCGCCCTTCAAAACAGTGTTTGGCTTTTAGTCCCCACACAACTACACTATTTTGGTTATTCTGGCTAATGAGACCACTTTTAAGGGGGACATTTTTCAGAATAATGCCTTGGAGCTTTGCTTGGGTTACCATGTGTGTTTAGTTTAAGTAATTACAAGTCACAACATGGATTGCGCTGTAGCTGTTCACACCTTCTTAAGGATGTGTGTGGAGAAAACTGTGGCTACAGGGGACTGCACTAAGGCCTTTTATACATGTGGGTGTGTATGTGTGCACTGACAGGTAATTAAACTAACACTTAACTTTGCATAAGGAAACAAACTTATGAATTTAGAGCTATTTTGTACCACTATGTCAAACATTAGACTTTAAAATGATTTTAGGGCAAAAACTATCTTGCAATATCACATGCAACGCTTTCAGCCTTTGTGTTTTTGTCCTTTTTGAAGATTTTTCTTTTTTTTTTTCAGAAAAATAGTTCCAGCTCCAGGGACTTAGAGAGCTTCTGACTTGATAATTGCTCTTGTAAACACAAGTTTTGTTGCTACTGCACCTATGCATTATTTACACGGCTAACTCCGAGCAATTGAATGTTAAACACTAGTTAAGCATGCTTTGGCCTCCAGGCTTTTTACATTCGCAGTGGAAAAAGGTGCAATCTGTCAGCAAACCCGGAGTATATTTTTGCTCTGAAGATGAAAGAAAAGAAGGTAGAAGAGTATGTGTTTAGCAGAAATTTAAATAGGGAATGTCTTTGACGAGGTAATTAAATTTTTTTCAGTAAATTGTTTTGAATATGACATGCCTCCAAACACAGCTGCACACAGATCCATACTTGGTAAACAAAAACTGCCAAAGACAAGGCTACACCAGCAGTATTATTTATCTGATGTGGAGACAGTTTGGTTGCAGATTTTGATGTGTAATTTCAGTTGCGGCTATTGTAGTCTTCAGCTGTGAGCATCAAGCAAATATGAAGTATGAAAAGTATAAAAAATGTCTGATAACCTGACTTCTTCCTCCACACCTGCAGATTTTTGTTTCGTTTATAACTTGACATCATATCACTTGAGGCAATTACTTAGATTTAGTACAGCTCCCCGCGGAGACACAAACGGTTATATTACAGCTTTTTGACATATTCTATAGCACTTCCAAAGACCTGTAAATAGACTTTGGTGTGTAGAATTGGTTTCCCTCTTAAATGTAAAACAGGGGTAGGTCTAAGATCTCCAAAAACTCTGTGGTGTCTAATACTACATCTACTACAGTTTTAGAAAATAGTGTCTTTAGTTATGTAACCTAAAAGCCACAAATCAACAAAAACAAATATATATGTTGTTCTTCTTGACATTTTCACAGTTTATGAAACAGTCAAAATAGATAAAACAGTAGTTGGAGATTGTGGTAAGACCGAGTTTATTGCAACTGCAGTCTTGTTGCTTTTGAAATGGTTGCTATGAAGAAAGTGACCACGTTTGTGAACACATGCATACAGCAGCTATCTTCAAAGAGAATTTGCATCAAGATAGTGACAAAGTTGAGTGTGAAAGCCGTCGGTTTGTGACTGAATGGAGTCAATCTATTGCCATCTACTGCGCTTTACAAAGTTATTAGACCACAAATAAAAAAACAACAACTTTGAACGAAAAAAAACTTGTTTAAAGCTGAAAATTATATTGTTATTTTTTTAAGCAAATCAGTTGACTTCACATTGTTATACCCCAGTTTGAGCTGGCACACTAGGCTTCAGTCAGAAATTAAACAAGCAACATTCAACAACTAAAGCTAATGTTTATTCTTTTTGTCTTCTTCTTTTTGTTTCCTGTTCAGGCAGGCAAGTAAATAACTGAATAACTGAACCACTTACGCTTAGTGATGGGTTAACCATTGCAGAATAGTAAAATTATTATGGTATTAAGCATTAAGTTAATTGAAAGCAGCTGTGGCATAAAGCTTACATTGGGTGGTGATCAACATTAACATTAACCAGATGTTCACACTAAGTACTTACATTCAGTGTGGTCAGAACCATAATAGATTTAACAAAACAGTTCCTCCATAAATAGTGATACAGTTGCAGGACATCAACTGATGACTACAAAAAGATGGAAAATATACAACACTGCTTTTTTATAGAAATGGAAACCAGTTGAGTTGAATCTTAGCGATGCATAGAGATGAGTTGGGCTCATTAACACAGTCTAACTCAGACTGATTGCAGCATGCTGGCAATCTGTTGATGTTTATAAGTTATATTGCAGTTATTTGCAAACCTTTGCCAATCTGTCTGAGAGTGATTGGCATCAGTCTGAGTACAGTGATTATTTAGAGGCTTGTTTCCTCCCACCAGGCAACCAGTGCAATTGCCTTACAATCAAAAGTGGTTGACTAGAGGTTGAAGGGGTTGCATGTTTAATCTCTGAGTACCCAGTTGATTGCCACAATTGCTTGCCGTTTTCTTTGTCAGCAAAAAAATTCAATCCAATCACCAGGCAACTACAGAGTTTTGCTACTTGCAAGGAGGTTGCATCTTAATTTTACTTTAATTTGACAGAGCGATTAACTTTTAGCTAAAACATATCTTCATACAGTGTCACTTCTATTTGTAGGCATCCTTCTTTTGTTGCCCGTTGTCCTCTGTGTATAGACACAGGGTTGGAGCATAATTCCAACCTAATCAGTGCTTTTGATTACAGTTCACCACAGTTTTATTTTCAGTGCACTTGTGCTATTCTGAGCACTCTGTGTTATGTCATCATTATTTTTTCTGTTGTTTTCCAGATTGTAACTTATTGGAAAACTGATTTCACATTTGAAAATCAATCTAAATGAGCAAATTATGATAATGAGCCACGTCATGTATATCAAGTACAAAAAAAAAGGACACGGTCATATATCTATCATTACTTATCATGTTTTATAATGATATCACATGGTTTTCAATGAAATAAACCAATGTGCCATCTGATTTCCTCAAAACAAGGTGACAGGCTGCAGCATACTTGACATTTTGGAAGTAGCTGTTCCTCTAGGTACTGCAGAAGCACTGATGAGGCCATTTCATTAGCATACAATACCACTCCAGTCCCAGTTTACTCCAGTTTAATTTTATCTCAGACCTTCATATGGCATGACCCTCCTGAGGTTTTAAAATGGCTCCATGCTTAGTGGGAGATGGTTGCCCATCATGGTCAGATGGCTAACAATAACCACACATTGTTTGCTGTATTTTGGATACTCGAGCTGTAGGGTTACTTCCAATCCGGCTGTCTAACTGTGTGACAGGAGTCATTACTATAAAAACTGGCACACTAATTCATGGACCAAAAATGATGAATTTCTGTTGACTCCAGAGATTTTCACATAGTGCCACAGACAGAAGAAAATCATCCAGTTATCAAATTGTTTGCCATTGTGGCATTGAAATAGTGGCTCTATATTCTTAAAGAAATTCATTCTGAGAAGACTATGTTTTTACACCCGCTGTCACACCAGCAGCTTCTCTGCAGTTCAAGAAGTAGTCATCAATAACGAGTAATCTATTCATGTTCATGGACAAGACTTCCTTTTTTTCTGTACATGTACACAAATAATCCACACACACACAGTCTGAAGGCTTTTTGTGCAATCTCAGGCAGTTTGTGAAATAGTCACAAGTTGTACCTAACAATTCATGTCCGCAGACACAAATTATGGTGCTCCAGTTTGATGAAACAACTAAGCATGCATTAGGACGCACGAGGAGGTGGTGGCTGTATAATTCACTTGTCATTCACCTAGAAGACCACCGTCTGAATCACTTATTAGATTGTTCTTTTGAGTTCACTCACTGTTTGGTCAGGTTTAGAGAAAAATCATACTTTGGTTAAACATTTTACTTGCATCAAAATGCCATTTTCTCTGAAGAGTCTCAAAAACATGCAATACATAGAATCTAACAATTTACAGATTGAAGTAAGTCTCACTTAATGTCACTAAAGAAAACATAACATTTGCCAGACAGGTACTATGGTCATGGGAAAAAGAAAGTAAACCTTCTGTCAATTCTGTTTTACAGGACATAAAAATAAGTCATCTGACCTTTAGCAGTGACCAGTGTAAAGCAACATACAACAGATTTCACAGTTTCATTATTTATTCAACAGAAATGACGCCAAAATACAGAAGCAATGTGTAAAATAATTATTTGCCCCGGTCTTGTGGCTGAAAAACAGGCACAAATCACCACCCCTCCACCACTGTGCCTGACAGTTGTTATGAGGTGTTTGTGCTGATATGCTGTTTTTGTTTTTTTACATGAAACTGTGTATTACAGCCTTTCTAAAGAAGATTAATCTAGTTTTGTAGGTTATTTACATATAACTTTGAAAACTTAAACTGTTCTGCCATGTTCTTTCTAAATAGAAGATTCTTTCTCTAGGTTACATTTAGAAACAAGTCATACATTTTCAGTCTTTTTCTAACAGTACTATCATGAAACTTTAACATCTAACATGCTAACTCCAAATCTGAGTATGTCAGGATATGACTTTGAGGTGAATTTGACAGTCCACTCCTGGGAAGATTGGCAATGGTCTTGAATGTTTTCCACTTGTGAAAAAGTCCATCATTCTTTCTCAGAAGAATGACTTCAAATTGTTTGGAAATGGCCTTATAACCCTTCATAGATTGATGGGCAGCAACAACTGCTTCTCTAAGATCATTGCTGATGTCTTTCGTCCTTGGCATTCTGTTAACACGCACCTGAATGCTCTACACCGGCAAACTGGAAAAGGTTTTTTAAAGAGGGGTTCCCGCTCACTGATGATCAGTGCATTTGATTAGCAGCACCTGTTTACTACTTACATACTTTAGTCCTATAGGAACAGTAAGGATGTCCTTAGTTTTTCACAGGTTGTTTCTGCATTTTGGCCTAGTCTTTGATGAATAAATAATGACACGGTGTATTAGGTCATGTGCTGCTCATCTGAAGTTTTACATACTAATTTTCAGACCCGCTAGACCAGATGATTCATATTATTATGTTTTTATGCACAAACGGGTGTACCTTCTTTTGACCATGACTGTACATCCTGACTAATACAGATCCAGATCAGCCCCATTTTTGTTTTTGTTTTTTAGTGAGTCTGAACTTGACAGAGATAAATTTTGTTTTCCACAGGTCTTACTGTGTATCTGTCTGTGTATGTTCTCAGTAATCCAGGTCATTGTAATCTAAGTTGCTTGGAAAGAAAAATGACTGGTGTTCTTAAAGTTGCTTGAAGACTTTAAGAGACTGCGGAGACTAGTGGGAGAACTTGAAAAGGATAAAGCCATTGACCACCCTGCATACCACTGTCTGTGGCCAGGGGATGCTATACACTGTTTATATGAACTTCCAAAGATCCACAAAGAAGGAGACCTATTGTTAGCAGCCACCTACAACATTTCCAAGAACACAGCCCATCACATCAAAAACTCCACGGACTTCACCAACACGGTCCAGAAACTTTTCTCGGATCCAGATGAAACCATAGTGTCCTTTGATGTTGTCTCACTTTCACTTGCATACCTACAACTGAGACAGTGGAGATGGTCAGAAAACAACTACAGCAAGAAAGCTCCTAAGAAACAGAACCAACTTTGCCCTGATCAGGGACAGCAGCTAGCCACAGGTACAGATACGTGGATGACATGTGTCAAATGTCCAAATTATGACCTAATATATGTGACATGCTCTACAAAATGATACATTTTCTAAATCCTATTGCAATTTTGTGCTATCTTGCTTACAGGGACTATTTTAACAGAACTGTTACACTGTCACCTAATGTACTTTCAATGTCTTTAAGCAAAAAGAAAAGTGCCAGTATCTTAAATAGGTCTCCTGAAACAAGAAAAGAGCCCAAAGTTTTTCCATTACCCTTTGCAAAGAAAAATCACTATTTAGAGGTGATAAGAAAAGGGCAATTGCAGTAATTACAATGAGTGTAGCAGTGATGCACAGTGTTTTTCTTTGTACTTCCCCTTTGGCAGTTTAGGTTGTTAAGAAGAGAGACTTCTTAACAAACTGAATAAACCAGTCCAAAGTCTTTGTATTTTACTCACAGTAAAAAAGCACAAGCTATAGTTTTCAGTTAGCTTTGATAAAGCTGAACTGAATTTCTAAACAGTTGAATGAGTGTAGTTTTCAGCTTTTGTAAAGTCCATAGGTTTTCTAATCACTTTTCTTAGAAAAGGCGCAATGCGGGCAATCACAATCTCAATTTCAGTGCAGTTTTTATTTGTTTTTTTTTTACTGATTAAACAATGCAGTGAGAGTTTTCCACACATACTACAATTAACAAAAAACTAATTTTAACTCTAGACTGGCACAAGGCTTTTTAAAAGCATTATTTGTACACAGGGGAAATAAAAGGAGACACATTGTGTTTCTTGATCACTCTGAGCCCACACAGTCAGGGCATAGTGACAGCATGATGAGTGTTAGTGGTCAGTGTGTAGGATGACGTTCCTGAGCAATGGCTGTTGTCAGGAGTTGTTGGCTGTTGTAGGGAAAAAATAAAAAATGGGTAGTTACTGTAAACAAACAGAAGGTGACTCATGTGGGGGGCTAAATGAGACTGTTTTAAATTGAGGAGGAAATTAACAGTGTGGCACTGTTAAAACAGAAAGTAAATCGTTTTAGGAATGATGTTGCAGTGAATGTTGTCTTTGACTGATTTAAACTTCTTGCCTCCTTGCAAACTGCCTCTCCAAGGAAAATGGGAAGGCAGAGATGAGCCAGAACTTCAAATAAAGGAACATGAGTCAATTATTTACTGTCTTGCAGCACCCTAACAGCATTTGTGATTTTTCCTGTTCCACTGACAAAACCTAGAGCTACAGATGGAGGATATTAATGACTAACTCTCCTGTTTTCCTTGTATAGTCATATTTTTTAAAATGCCACCATAGTTGGTCTGGTCATAGTATGTTTTTTATTGGACCTAGAAAATACAAATATTGTACCTTGTTATATTATGCACGGAGCGTGAAAATGTCCTACAGTAATTGGCTTGTTAATTTTGCTCAACTACAGCTAAACCTGCAAGCCAGCAAAGAGCCCATTTAAATGAGAAAAATGTGTCCACTATTTCCAGGCATCTGACATTGTGGAACGTATGCAATAAATAAAAGGAAGGGTGCTCCCCTTCTTAATGCTTTAGAACTGGAGTGGTGAACCACACGTTAAAGAAAAGTAACAAAACAGAGGTGGCAAAGTTGATTTAAAGCCCTGATACTTAAGCAAGATTGGGGAATCAATACCAACTGTCACGAACTGGCTCAAAGTAGGTGACTAGTTTTCAGACAAGTGGGAGGTGGGTATTTATGCACCAATTCCACTGGGCCAAAAAGCAACCATAAACTGCCTGGAAGTCAGGGGAAATGCTCCCAAGACATTGTCTTCAGCCACACTGACTGCCAAATTAAAAAGACTTTGGCCTATTAAACCACCTAATGTGGCTATACTCACTCAAAAAGACAAGTCAAATCTTGAATACATGGATTTGAGAGCAAAAGAGAGCATGGATTCGAGAGCTGTTGCTGCTGTCTTCCAACGTCAACCACAGAGTTAATTAATGTTACCAATCCAAATTAATGCCATTTTGTGTGGAACTCCATTGAATATTGGTCACAATGTTAGCATTATGTAGCACTATCACAATAGCTCAAACTTTAATCTTACCAATGGATTAAAAGATCCCGGATAAGCCCCCATTTATCATGAACTAGACCAAAACTGGTGACAAGCAGGGAGGCCACAGAAGATGGCTACTTAAATTAAAGATTATTTATTAAACATAAACTAAACAAAAGACAAACCGCTCAGCTGTTTGATGCCAGGTGTAGCGAGAGAGACTGAACAGTTCATCTGGCCAGTTTTTATAGCCTGCAAGACACAGGTGACCTGCATTCACTGATGATCCTCCCATTATCAGTAACAACAGACCAGGGCTTTTTCGACAGTGGGAGTGTGGTCTCATTGCATTGAATCTGTTATTAGTGCTGTACATCAAGGCAAAAATAAGTGTGGAAATATGCCCCATTCAACTGAAATATCGACACCTTAGTGCAGGGGTGTCCAAACTTTTTTCACTGAGGGCCACATACATAAAAATATAGGAGGGGCTGGGCCACTTACTAGAAATTAGGTATATAACCTTAACTTTAGTGTATTAAAGTTAGAAAAATCACTTAAAAGTGGTCGAATATGTTATATTGTTGAATATAATTAAAGACAAAACTGCCTTCATCACAGCTTTCCATAAATGGATCTTTATTGATTTATTCAGAAAAAGCTTTGGTAGCTCATTCTCAGAACAGCAGCCTCAGATTTCTTCTTAGACAGAAGATTTACAGTACAGAGGAAAAAAACAATAAAGGGGAAAATGGGACGAGTACATTTCAAGTTTGTTATTCGAGTTATTAGGCTTAGCAACACAACTATTAACATTCGTTTGAAACCGTTATCAACATTAACAGACTGAACTGGACTTAATAACAGGAGTGCATATAATTTTAGTAAATTATTGTGGTGAGTATCAGCTGCGCTGGGTATGTAAATCGGGCCATCCAGCTGCGGTGCTGATCATATGCGACTCGTGCCAAAAATCCGGACAAACGTCACTTGATCAAGGAGCAAATCTGCATCAGATAAGATCAGCTGACTTTGCGTGTGCAGTGTGTGCGCTGTGCACAGCGGTGTGTACTCTGTGTGTTAACAAGAAAAACGCATATAAGAAAGTGGTGTGCAAAAGCAGGTTAGTGACAGAAATGATGAGAATTATTGATATTTGAAGCATGTGTACCTGCACATTAACACACGGGTACGGTGGAATATATTTTTTACTCACCTAAAGTGCTCATGCTCTCGTCCACTCCCCACAAAAAAATAGCAGCTGCGCGGTGTCTGTGGCATCGGTGCTCTCATCGCATGCGATGGAGTAAAAATCAAAAGCGCAGCTTTATCAGACAGTTGCAGTTTAATGTTGGCTGACAAGTCTTCAATGCGTCGCACAACTGTATTTCTGGACATGCTGACGTTGTTGAAGTCCTGCACTTTTTCCGGGCACATTATTTCGGTGACTTTAACGAGGCCGTGTTTTATGAGGTCTCCATCTGAAAAAGGCTTGCTATGTCTTGCGATGAGTTGGGCGACCTCATAGCTGGCTATTGGAGCCTTTTCCTGGACCTTTTGAGCACGGAAAAAATACTGTTGCTGACCCTGCAGGAGAGTTACCCTTTGCTTTAATTTCTGCTCTCGCTCAGCACCAGTGTAGGATGCATAGGCCTCATGTTTGGTTTCATAATGACGTCGTACATTATACTCTTTCATAACTGCCACAGTTTCAGTGCAGATCAAACAGACACATCTCCCCTTGAATTCTTTGAAGAAATATTCACTCTCCCACCATGTCTGAAATTTTCTGCATTCACTTTCTACCTTTCGCTTCTTTGGTTCTGCCATGTTTAGTAACTTGGGGTAAATTTCTTCTGTGATTGTCCTTTTTGGTGGAGCAACTGCCTTGATCAACAGTAGCTCCCCCTGGTGTTAAAACTAAGAAGTGCAATACACTCAAGCAAAAGTTGAAGTGCAGGCCATATTCTATTCTATTTATAAAATTACTTGCGAGCAGAGATGGGCAGTAACGCGTTACTTGTAACGCGTTACTGTAATCCGATTACTTTTTTCAAGTAACGAGTAAAGTAAGGGATTACTATTGCAAAAACGGTAATTAGATAACCTTTACTTTCCCGTAGTAACACTGCGTTACTGCGTTACTAAAACCGTGATTTTTTTGCGAGAATGTCTCATGACAGTGACGTAAGCGAGTGCGACGTTCGTGACAACAGCTGTGTGCAGATCAACAATGGATCATATATCGAGTGCGGGAGAGAGTATGAGCATGCAGCGTTTAAAGCGTGGAAGTACTGACCTTACTTTGAGTTTGATTCCATAAAAAGTGACAAAAACATTAGTGTCCGCTGTGCGTGGGAAGAAAACTTCTTTTTACAGCGAAAAAAACCCCTAAACTTCCAAGCAAGCACCGAGTGCGCTACGACGTAATGGGAAATTCACAGAGAAACTGCCGTATCCTTCCACTGACCGCTGCCGCACACCTGCACCAGAGTAAACCTCCGCCTACCCAACTCCTGCTTTACAGGTGAAAATAGAGCAACAGGACCGCTAGTCTTTGACTTTATTTATTTTCTGCTGTGTTTTACTTGCATCTATTTGAAAGACTGAGTGTAAACACACACACACAAAAAAAATTATGTGCTGGAATGTGCAGAAAATAGGTTTAAATGTTAAACTAATTTCCAGTCAGAGAATGTTGGATATAATATAATTTTTGCTTGATGCATAAAGTTAAAAGATTAAAATTAATAAAACTATAAAAGTTTTAAAAAGAGACTTTTCCATTTGATTACATTTTGTATGATGGATTATGCAGAAAAAGTAGAATTGGGCTGAAAGATCTATCGCTTTATCACCTATTCAGGTTGTAAATCGTGTTTTTAAAAAGTAACTAAGTAACTAAGTAATTAATTACTTTTGAAAATAAGTAATCAGTAAAGTAAAGGGATTACTTTTTGGGGGAAGTAATCAGTAATTAATTACTGATTACTTTCTTCAAGTAACTTGACCAACACTGCTTGCGAGCCAATTAAAAATGGATCGCGGGCCGCAGTTGGCCCGCGGGCCGGATTTTGGACACCCCTGCCTTAGTGGAAGATGCTGAAGGTTTGCTTGCTAGCTTGTTTTCGAGCCCGCACTTAGTATTAACATTGCATTTGTCAGTGCTTAGAAAGATAAACTAGCTTTTCACACCAAAGTGAAAAATTCTGATAAACCGTGCATATGGTACATGTTTCATTATTCATTTTTAGCTTTCACTGTAATGTGCTGCTTGCATGATAAAGTACCAGGTCCTCTGTTTGTGTTTTGCAGCTAAAAAGCATCCACTATGACCACATCATGTAGCTCTAATTTGACACATCCCTGAAAATGTTTTATGCCATGCTATTTACTATTTGTGAAAGTTTGCATTTTTTCACACTCTTGTTATTTTATTATGTGTAATTCTTACTTTTGGTTTTATCTGCCACTGCGACCCGATGATTTATTTCGTCGCCCCATGCAGCTGCAGCAAAGCTTTATTATTTATCTGAAAGAAATTCTTGTGTGGCTTGTAATACAAAAAAGTCATTTTTATGAGGAAAAATCTATTTTTCTCAAACTGCTGTTGATCTTTTTGTTACCCTGGGGAGAAGTGATGAAAAGTCTCACAGTGATAGCTGTGTGTATTTTTCCATCATTTCTCTAAGTGACTAAGAGTTTAGGAGTTCCCCAGTAACCATTTAGGATGCCAAAACAATACTGAACATCCCCAAAAGCAGATATTGTAGATGCATTTTTCATGAGTCGTTGAACATCAAAGAATGGATCAAGATAAAACATGTATATTTTGCAACAGTGCAGATCACCACTGGTGACAAGTGAACCACTCCCTTTTTCCTCTTCATCACAAATCAGAAATAATGTAACCCTCTCAGAAACTGGACATCTTTCATTAATCTGACATTTCACATCCACCACAAATAAAATGTTATTGATTTTCCATGGGTGTGCTGATGCTGCTTTATACTGTTCTGTGCCAGCCTAATGAGATTGACATGAGCTTTATGTGGCCAAACAGCCAACTAGGGGGCAAAATAAATCTGACAATAGGATATTAGTAATTTTATTGCCCTAAAAAGAGGGCAGAAGTGGAGGAAATTAAAGTATAAGATCTAAGTACAGGATTGTAAACCACAAACCTTGTTACTTTTCTGGCAGCTCACCTGGTGGATGCCAGAGGTCCAAATCCATTCGATGAGATGAACAGGAACACTTTCAGTTGTTTGTCTTTCACAGAGAATCCATTAAAAAGTTCTCACTCCCTTGGTTTACAGTGCGTTTTACTTGTACCCCATAAATCACACCTCTGTCTAGGGCGTCTCCCTACTGTGTTCTTCCATATTGTACCACACTGGTTTAACAATGTGTCAGACACAAACCCATCATGTACTGCACAGGGTGATGACAGTAACAAAAAAGCTATTTAAAAATCAGCAACTAATTAGTGCTTTTAAACATTTTGTGGCAAGTGTGAAGGAAACGTTCAGCATCAATTCATCCAGGGGAAGAAAAATGTAACAAATGGAAAATAAAAGGAAACAGTCAATGGAAAGGAAGATGAAAAGAAATGGCAATAGATCAATATGCTGGATGTCTTTTTAGGGGATATATTCTCTCTCTCAATCTGTCTGTTTATCCATCTGTCAGACAGAAACACATGGAAAAATATAAATTTACTAATACATATTTTGATGTGTTATTGTAGATAAAATCATCTTTTGCTGAAAAATTACAGTGATATAAGCAGTATGGAATCCATAATTACATTCCAGTTTTTTAATGTTTCCAGTATTACGACTTTACCCACATAAAAGGCCTAAATGCTTTTTATTTTTATTTTTCAATAGAGAACAATTTTCAGGGTCTGGTTGTAGTATCACTTTTCACATAACACATCTATATTAGAGCTCCAGGAAGGAACCTGTTGTCACCTTCTAAGAAAAACTACTACCTATGTTAATAATAAAAAACTTCTACTTAATAAATATTTTCACATTTCTATATAACTTCTGCAGAGACCGTATGTACTTTTAAAATGTTAAAAAGACCACTGGAATCGTAATGCTTCTTTCACTGTTCAGTGTCACTAGGTATTCAAGTTCAAAGGGGGGTCCCAAAGCAACATTGCTTTTAATTGGTGCATTCTGGTTAATCATAATGTCACCTATAATTTTGCCCATTCTTTGAGGATACCAATTCATAGTTGAAGGAAAGCAGCAGGGGGTTGTGAATTTTGCTGCATGGATGAGGACGGGCCAACATTATTTGTGATTTGCTCAAATCACCTGTCGTACCAGCCTCACTCTCTCTCACAGACAGATACAAACATTCAGCCAAACTTAAAGCTATTTTTCAAGATACTATCAACACAGAGTTCTCATTATCAAACGCAGAAGAACATTTTGAGGGAACTGTGTCAAATACTGCTGTCCAAGGTGCAAAGTTTCCTCTGCCTTGTTTAACTTTCACAAAACGGTGTGCAGAAAGGAAAACGGCTCCTCAGCCCAACTTTCTCCTGACATTCTAATGAGGACAGTGAATTCGGATGAGTAAGAATCTAATTTCAGAATCACCGGCAATCCACCATCTCACTGACTACAATTTGCTGCCTCGCATACTTTGCACCTGCAGGGTGGAGATTAAATGCGAAATTATTGGACATCTGTCATATTAACGAAAGTTGAAATGTCCCTGGGTCTTTTGAGACTGAGGGAAACGATATTACAATGACATGACAAAATGAAGGCAGGTGAGGCACTCTTTGATTCTGTCAGAGCTCAGATATCAGAAGTATTAAATCTGATATTTTACAGAAAATCCTTGCTTTCTCTCCTTTTGTTTCTGCATTGACATCTTTCAGTCTCGCTCAGTCTCGCTCCAGTACATGATATTCTTCTTCTGTCCGTCCTTTGTTTCTCTTTTTCAGTCTTGTTAATTCTGTCATAAATCATCCTGTGGCAGTGACAGAATTTGATTGTGATCTTGCAGTTTCCTTGTTTGATAGTGTCTCTTGCTTGATTTAGTCCTTTTCACTGAACATACATCAAGCCTTCCTTCTCAGCAAGTGCTGACTGTGAGCTTTTTAATAGACCCTGGTAAAAAGTTCTCTTTGAATGGAGAAGGAGCTGCATGGGTTTTAACAAATATCCACTTCCTTCACAGTCTTTCTTTTGATTTCCTTCCTCATTTACTCAGGGCTGTTGATCATGCTTTACTCTGATGTTCAGGGCCTGCACGGAGGATCTGCAAGCTGATTAATTACATCTCTTACAGGCTCTGCCTCAGGGGGTACTGGAATAGTCAGTTCAGGATGAGCTTGATTTAAGCTCTAACAGCATTTTACCCATGATGCCAGGAGGAAGGTCAGAGCAAGTCCACAGAGGCGGCGAGTAGGAGGACAAGGGACTTAACACCAGATGATGGATGCCAGTGGTAATTCAACATTCCCTCAAGGACAAGAAACCTGGCTGTAAAGTAAAAGAAAATAAGTAAATACACATTACCTAATGAGATAGACACATCAAGTCTTCAACTTTGAACTTTGCTGGCATTAAAGCTCTAAAGGAGTGAAAAGTATTAAGTTTAATTGCAGACAGGTATTGCCCAGAGTGCTGTTCAAAGAACTGGCTGTGCCAAATAAAAGGACTGCGAACAGTCAGGTTAATCTTAGTTTCTTTTAAATTCTTTGTTACCAAAACCCCCCAAAAAAACTTTACATGGGAGTATGAAGGGCAATTGAAAAGAACTGCGGGACCAAAGTGGGGCCCACAGGGCATCAGTCAAATGATCATATATTATACATTCACACTGCAGGTTATATTAAACCCAGGAGATGTTATGACCACTGATCTTATTCTGTGGTAGCCTAAAAATATTATAATTAAATGAATTACTTTATCAACAAGGACATTTTCATTGTGACTCTCATTTTTAATGAAATATTTTCCTGCCATTTATTCTATATATTTTTCATTATCTATTGACAAAAATCTTATCCCGTACAAAGAGTGACACTAAAACACATCTGCAGTGGTTCCACTATGAGATCCTTTGGTCTGAAAGGAGCCTTTGTCTGCATTTGTAAAGGAAGGGAGTCTGCATTTTTAATCTGTTTCTTTTCTTTTACATTCAGCAGGGAGGTGAAACCTCCTTTAAACTAAGTTCGTGAGGGTTCATTGTGTAATTCACCTTGATAAGAAATGATTTATTTGGATGCATACATACTACAAGTTTCAAATAGCTCTTGAAGAAATAAGATAGCTGAGTTTATACCTACTAAAGGGAAGGAGTGCACAGACAATTCATCATTATTGTGACACACAAAGAAGAAAATGTGAAGGGGCGCAGAACCACACTGATGAAACTGATGGAAAAGCCTAAATATAATCAAGAATTGTTTGCCTTTCTACTGGTTGTTGTTTTACATTTTATTAAGAAGCATAAGTCAAATGTGCATTTTATTTTGTATTACATTTTTTTCTGTATTTGATGCTCTGTGAATTAGACCATGGTGTTATATTGCTGCCAGTAAGTTGCGAAATAAACCTGCATTTAGCAACATTATTTTGTTTCTAAATAGCAAAGAGAGCATTTTAATTGCTAGGTTCAGACGTCTTCCTAGGAGCTTAAAAACCAATCAGTATCCTACTTCAGCTGCCCTGGAAAGCTGCTCCATCACCCACCCTCAGTTTTTCCTCTCGCTTCTCAGTATGTTTGACAGCAACCAAACAACATTAGTTCTTGGGAATAATTCTGACTTCATAATGAAAGCACATCCATTGTATCAAAGTGGACCCATTTCCAAGATTTTCAGGGGTTTTGTAATACAGCTACATTACCGATGTTGATCTTACTGCCTCACCTAACAAAAGCTCCAGAAAAAAACTCATATAGAGAAGTGTGCAAAAGTCTTGAGCCAACTCTCTTTTCTTTGCTTTCTACATTTTGCTCTGAGAATGACAGATGGTAGCTACTGAAACATATAAACAGACATTGAAACACAGTGTCAAAGGCAAAAGCAAAGTTTCTACAATTATTACAAGTTTGAAAGTCAATATTGGTGTGACCAGCTTTTTTGTTTACTGTTTTTGTTTGAACTCTCATAGGCAAGCATTTTTGTAATTTCTTTAAGTAGTCTTCGGGAATAGTTCTCATGGACATTTCAAAGCTCTTCTTTGGATGTTGGCTGCCTTTTGGTCTTTCTTCTGCAAAGATGAGCCAACACTGCTTCAAAGTAAGTGAGGTCCGGGCTCTGGAAAGGACAATCAGTGAGTGACGGTGTACCATTGTATGTTTCTTTCTGTCCAGGTATGCTTTTGCTGCTTTGAATCATTGTCATTGTGTACTACTCACGCTTTCCAGATGGTATTGTGTGGTGAATGAAAATTAGACTTGCACTTGTATGTATTCATAATTTAATCAGTTTTTGACTGACTGAAATTTAACCCCAAACCATGACACGGCCTCCACTGTGTTTTATAGACCCCTCTCTTGACCTTTTGCTTACATATTGATGACAAGTTCCTCGCTTTTCTTCATTACAAAAAACAGAATAGAAACAGGTCTCCATTTAGTCCATATCTAATGAAGATTCATTACAGAAGAAGCATCAATTGAAGGGCGCCTGATGCATCTCTCAGGCCTTTGCTAGATTTTTGCCCATTTCTTAAGAACGCGACTTTCAAATACCATTCATCTGCTGTAGATGGCTTTTTAGGCCCGCCACTTATTGTGCTCCCTTTGTCTGTTTTCCAGAGGAAGCACACACAGACACAAACACACACACACACACACACACACACACACACACACACACACACACACACACACACACACACCATGCCGAGGTATGCCAGGTAATAGCTTTTTGGGAATCACATTCTTGGTGCAAAACTTTGCTATCTTAGATATTTTCATAGATTCAGCTAAAGACATGGACAATGTTGTTTTATGACAGGCTAGTAGTAACAAAGGGCCTAAAGATACAATCTACAATTGTTTTTTTTGTTAAGTTGTCTGTTATGTGTGGGCTGAACTCTATTTCATCCCTAGAGTTAGGAGTCTTTTGTCAGTGTGAAGTCACTTAACAGAAAAACTAAAAAAAAAAAAAAAACAGAAACAAACAGAAATGCTGATTCCTCTAAAACTATTCAGGTGGATAGAAAATAAGTGAAAAAGCAGCCAATGTCCGAAGAAAAATATTTGAAAAACCTTCAGAAAATCTCGAGAACTATTACTTAAAAACATTATTAGGAAATCTGGCAACTTGGAAGCAAAATATGTAGAGAAAATTCAACTTTAGCCTTTTGCAGAGGACTGTGCATGCCTAATAATTAGCTAAAACTAAAGCAAAGAAGGTGTTTACCCTTTGATATGTATTTTACATTTCACTGCACATTTAATTGTTAATTTGCAAATCGATAGGGGAAATCAAATGGATAGTTTGAGGGTTTTTCAATTAATAATAATCATCAAGGAAATTTTCGAGTCTGCAGACATGAACAAACGGGTAAATTTCTCAAGCATGGAATCACATCCATCCATTTTCTGATTCAGAGGGGACGCACACTGGGCCAAGTTATTCAGTGTTAGACGTGTGCCAGTGGAAACCCATGAATATTCTCTGCATGTGAGCCTAGCTAATAGGCCCTTCCTGGAATTCAGATGTCTACTGTAAATTACTCTCTGATCAAATTCATCATCGCAACTGTGCCCCAGAATCAACGTAATGGCACATGTGACACTGTATTTAATCACTGCGGTTTATTTTTTGTTTATTTATGAAACAATAAAAGCCATGAGTCGTTAATTCCACAGAATAAAGATCATTTGTTTGATGATTAGTACTTGTGTATACTGGGGTCATGAGAGACAAAGAATCTCGGCAGCACAATGTCATTAAGATTTTATCGAGGATTAAGCCTCCGCCTCCTTTTTACTATCAGTTCATTCTCTCACTCGCTGCTCTCATTGCTTATTTCCTGAAAGACAGAGACAGAGAAAGATAGAGCTTTACAATGCCTTCATTGTCCAATTAAAAAGGTATTTAGGCTTTTTATTTCAGCCCCACTGACACCTTTACCACCACCCACGAAGGGAAGACCCTAAAATAAACATAAATAATTTGCAAATTTAAAACTCCTCAAAGACTTCCACATCCCTCACTGTCAAATCATTTTCAGAGCCAACTGTACTCTAAACAGTCTTTCAAAATGTATTCCACCACAGAGGAATTGTTGGCGGCGGTGGCCACAAACGTGGGCATGTATTTACATTAGAGTGCATATTTCCTCCAGCCTCAGGTCAGACGTCAGGCACTTCAGGCTTACTTCATTTACTAGTGTCTTCCCTATCAGACCTTTAGCTAACACTATGGAAAACAGTCAGGGTGGAGTAGCCAGCCTGCTGCTTCACCAACAAAGGCAGTTAAGCTTCCCTGCTGGCTCTGTGCAACTCCAGCTGTTGGGCGGGGGGAGGGGGGGGGAGTTGAACAAGACAAGGCTCTTTTAAGCCTGCCATCTGGGGTGAGCTGGGTAGAGGTGCAGGGTGAGTCAGGTGTGTGACTGGAATTCTAGGGAGCTGTAGTGTTTGAGTAAAAACTAATAAATAAAAAAGTTATGAATCACAGATTTGCAGAGGGAGGGATGTAAATGGTGGGGAGCCACAAATATACACTGTTCAAAAAACAAAATTAATGTATAACTTGCAGGATATCTATGGTGATGTGAACTGTGTAATGCATTAAGAATGAAAGGATGCCACATCAATTGATGGAAATTAAAATGATCAACCTATAGACGACTAAATTCAAAGACATCCTGAAAATCAAAGTGAAGAAATGATGCGGCAGGCTAGTGCATTTTGCTGAAAATTCATTGCAGAAACTAAACACAGTACTTTGTGGTTTGTATGGCCCCCAAGTGCTTGTTTGTGGGAGATCCCCCTAATGAGATGATAGATAGTGTCCTCTGGGATCTCCTCCCAGATCTAGACCAGGGCATGACTGCGCTCCTCGACAGTCTAAGCTTAAACACAATGTCCCAAAGGTGTTCTTTTGGATTTAGGTCAGGTGAGTATCTGGGCCAGTCAATGGTAACAATTCCTTCATCCTCCAGAAACTGCCTGCACACTGTCGCTACACGAGGCCAGGACGTACTCCACCAGAGTATGGCCTGACGTCTGACAATGGATCCAAGGATTTTATCTCAATCCCTAATGCCAGGCGGGGTGTTATCACCTAGCCTGTAGAGAGCTGTGTTTTCTGCATGGGTATGCCTCTCCAGACCATCCCTGACCTACCAACAAACAGCTGAACAATGTTACAGGCAGCATATGGTTCTCCGTGGCTTCTCCATACCCTTCACATCTGTCACATGTGCTCAGGCTGAACCTGCTCTCAACCAGTGGTGGACCTGCTAATCCTGGTATTCTATGGCAAATGCCAATCAGTCTCCTTGGTGCTTGGCAGTGAGCATAGAGCCCATTAGAGGATGCTGGGCCCTCAGACCTCCCTTACAAAGTCTCTTTCTGATTATTTGGTTAGAGACACTCACATCATTGGCCTGCTGGAGGTCATATTGTAGGGCTCTGACAGTACTCATCCTTGTTCTCCTTGCACAAGAGCAAGTACTGGTTCTGCTGATGGGTTAAAGGCCTTCCACAGCCCTGTCCAGCTCTTCTAGAGTAACTATCTGTTTTTTGAATCTCCTCCATGCTTTTGAGACTGTGCTGAGAGGCAGATAACCTTCAGGCAATGGCAATGGCATATTGATGAGCCGTCTCGAAGAAGTTGGACTACCTGTGTAACCTCTGTAGCGTCCAGGTGTCATCTCATGCTATAAGTACACACTGACCCTTGCCGAATGCAACACTAGTGAAAAAAACAGGCCAAAAAATGAGGAGGGAAGAATGTGTGTGGCCTTCACCTTTAAAAGCATTCCTGTTTTGGGAGTTTTCTCATTGTTGTTAACTCATTCTTGATTTCATTCCTCGGCTACTAAGCTCACAAAGTTAATAGTTTAACTGACTTGCTGCTATAATCAATACAGAGCATACACATATTTATTGCAAGATGCAAACACAATCCATTTGAGGTTTACAGAAAACTGAAATGTAAGCAGGAAAATGTCTTTGGGATGTTTACGAGTCTTGAGTTTTTTAGTTTGTTCCTCAAGTTCAGCTTTCCTCTAGCTTACAGCCAATTAGCCAGCTTCATTCAGACAAGTCATTCTGTTTCAGTCTCCAGTCAGTTTCATTTCCAAAGTGCTCTTGAATTTAAAAAAAAAAAAAAAAAGAAGTTGTCCAGTATGAACAATGTGAACTCAGGTAAAATGAAAGAAAAGGATCTCCTCCTCCAGCAAAAGAAAAAACTCAGAGCAGCTCCCTGGAGTAATGAGGTGTTCAGGGCAGGGTCATCATCTTCTTCATCAAGGAGAGTCCCAGTCGATGGGCATTTCCTTGAAATCACAAAAACTCAGTGTATATAAAACAGGTATATTAATGCATTAAATCAAGAAATATGATTTCTTAATGGCCAGTCATTAAAGATATTATATATGAACTCAACACCAAAGCATTAACAATTACATTTATAAATTACACGCTAATGTGTACTAATTTAGGAGTACATTTTATAAATGATGAATTAAGCATTTACTAACACATTTCTAATGCTTAAATAGTGTGTAGTGTCATACTGCTTTTGACAAATCTAGTTTATTTTGAAAGGTGGGAGTATAGAGCAGTAGTTCTGTGTCAGTTTCTGAAAACGTTATTGCTAAAAAGTCAAAATTAATTAATTAGTGTGGCACTTTATTACAGGGACGGCACAAAGGACAAATGCAGTCCTCTTTAGTTTCTCTTAGTGAGAACACAGCCACAAACACAGAGCACACAGAAAAATGGATGGGAAACGAGAAAAAAACAAAAAACACTTGACCACAAGCCAAAACAATCACACCTGTGCCTCAGAGGCCCCCAGATCCAACAAACATATTCCAACCACATGCAGTGAGAAAATCTAATGTGCTGGGTAAATGAAAAGCCACAAGACAATTATTATGACCCCCTGCTGCACTTTAACAGTTAGGCTGTGAACTAGTGAGCTTCGGTACTTCCACACCTAACCTTTTTGGGTTTGACGAAATGAGCTCTGCTGAGATTAGCCATTAGTTCAGTTCATCACCATCTCGGGAGGTTCCAAGCAAACTCCTGCGGGGTTTGATCTGTGATGTGAAACCACATCGTTTTGTGTAGTGATTTCATACTCATTACAGGTTCTGACCAAGGATTTTTAATATCATAACTACTGTTAAACCTTTCCGTTAAGAAAAATACTCCCTGATCTGTAAGTTTGAAACCGTGCAAGGTCAGTTGGTAACCATGGTAACATGTATTACATACAGGCAAAGACCATACAGTATGGTGTTGCTTAAGATCAGACCTTTCGCTTGGGTTGTTTAGTATTTCAAATATTATATGGTGTCATTAGCACTTACAGCTCTTTATGAGAAAAGAAACAGTGTGGCGGCTAAAAACAAGTCGTGCATCATTACCTCTACCGAGGAATTTATGTTTTTGGTCGCGTCTGCGTGCATGCATGCCATTCTGTCTGTCTGTAAATTTGATAGCTCGAAAAGTTTTGATTGAATTCTGATAAAACTTTGTAGGGGATAGCCTGGGGTCATGGTAACAATCCATTAAAATCTGGCTTATATCCACCAAGGTCTTCAAGGTCATCTCAATGATTTATTGGTTGAAAATGGACAAAAAGTGTGGTGTGCATTGTTAACATAAGGAAAGTACTGTATGGAGATTTAAAATATCATGTCAAATTTGACCTTTGACCTCTCCTTCAAGGTCAATAGACTGATCTGAAGGTCATCATGATAATAATGCTGTATAGAGATATTTAAAACCATGTTTCTTGCTGCCATTGTTGATCTGGCAACATGTAGGCATATGGGGAATGATATATGGGGATTCTGACTATTTCAGATTTGACCTCCAATCTTAATTTTAATTTTACATTTCATGTCTGCCCTTTTTTTTTCAAGTTGACCCAGATGACCAGATGACCATTTAATATTTTTACTTGACTACAAACCTTTTAAACTGCACTGAATGAGAACAAAAAGACCAAAATGTATATATACAAAACACAACACTACAAGTGGATTTAGCATTAGCTATAGCAAAGTGACCAGTTTGACATCTATCAGTTAAGTAGCTCAATGGACTATCAAAGAGGAGGGGATGTAACCTTTGTTTTGTTCATTTTAACAGTTCTGAGAGTTAAAAGCTTACCACTACAAACATATACAGCACATATGTAACACACTGTAAACTGTGAAGCTACATTAACCCAAGTTAGCTTTGACGTTTCTGTCCTCCTTCACTCCTTTAATATCCACTTTAAGTTTGACTTTTTGCTAGGATTTGAAATTTAGCATTGCAGCTGCAAATAAGCACAAAAATAGGAGCAGAAGAAAATAAAGATATGTTAACCTATGCTAAGGTGTTATTTGCCCTTTTGATTTCAGTTGTTTTTAAACCTGATTGTTTTGTATGATATATTTAAAATGAAAAAGAAAAGAAATGGTCAGATTTCGAAGAGTCACTGTAAAGTGTAAGTAAAGTAAGTAAAGTAAAGTGTAGTTGCTTTAGTCTGCAGGTGCTTTTCTTGGATTAGTCTGAATAATTCACAACCTTTGCCAAGTGAATTGTTTTGTAAAGGTTATGCTTGTAGAGAACAGATTGTACACAAATGCCACAGGGGAGCAGAATTTACATGACTGCAAGAGGAATGACATTAACTGGACTTAAACTTGCTCAGTGTGGTCCGCAGAGTCCTCATTTCGTTCAGTGTTACAAAGTCACAGTTTCATTCACATCCGTGAATCTGATTAAGGATTTATCTCTAATACCTAACTGCAGATGCAAATTCCCGAATAATAAACTCAAGATCTATGACAATAACATTATCACTGATGGTAACTTCTTTGCACATTCTCCTAACAATCCTTGAAAAACTTTAATTTAGTGCGTCTCTTCTGTTCTTTCACCTGACCAATCTGCTACAAGTAACAGTGCAATTGAAAAACAACAAGACAAAGGAAGGACAAAAATAGAAGCATCTATCTGTCGCTTCTGCAAGCAGACCCATATTTCCAGAGATCTCCTCACAGTATGTCTCATCCCTCTCACCCCCTCGGGGTGACCCAGGAACAATTTGTCAAGCTATTTTTCCACGTCATAGACTCCAAGAGCTATAATTTGCCCCGACAGCAGAGCAGTGCACTGACAGGCTAGTATATCCATGTGTTGAGATTTGCAGTTGGGCCAGGTCAGAGCTGAAATGCTTGTTCACGCGGTATACAGGGTATTTGGCCTGGAGAAATTGGCTGGTAAATTCAACCCAAAGCTCCAGAAACAGACTAGCGGGGCTCATTCAGTGCAAGAACAGCTGTGACAAAAGCTCACAGCTGCTATGTTCAGGAATCTCACTAAGTACGTGTGAGTCTGTTGTCATAGGCTAATACTACAGAAGACACTAAAGGACAAGCAGTCAGTATTGGACTTTTTTCACTTTACCTCTACTGTCAGATGAATTTCTAAAAATATGTGATTGTAAGTTTGTACAGGTCCCTTTTTCCCTACTTTCTGCTATCATCATAATCACAGAAACACCTGTGTGAATAAGATGATAGGTGGTAGTAAAATCGGCCAGTAATCATCATTCATTTGAATCATTATGATGAATTACTAAATTTTAAGATAAATTATCTCTACAAAAGGCCCCATTAGACCATCATAGGTTATGCAAGATATGCATAGCGGCTTAAAAGATTCAAAGTCAGTATTTCAAGAAATCTTTATTGTATCATTATTATGAATACAGAGGTTTTTCATATATAGAGAAGGTGATCCCCCTAACTCTGAAAATATATCAAAATATTTAACACAGATGGAAGACTGTTTGGGGCCACTGGGGAACATACGAATACATTAGTGTAACAAAGAAAATACAAAATAAACAACAATAATAATAGCAAAGCTTATTTCTTTTTAGAGCATTATTAGTTATGTAGTTAGTGTATCTTACTGTTGTATAGTTATAAAATGAAAACGTTATGCTTTTCTTTAACATAATTTCCAGCTTTTATCCAAAGTTTAATCCACGTACAAGCTTATTTAGGAGGATCCTTTAATTATTGCATCAGGTAATTTTCAGTAATTTCAAGTAAACAATATTTTTTTAGAGGGATTTATCTGATGAAAGCAATCATGGTCATTTTGACCACAATATAGAACAATTGAAATCAAGACACAAAAAACAACTGGGCAGCCCAGAGACAGAATCTCTCCAGCATGTCCTGGGTCTGCCCCGGGTCTTCTTCCCTAAAGGTCATGCACCAAACACCTCACCTAGGAGGCTTGCTGGAAGCATCCTGGGCAGACACCTGTTCCACCTCAGCTGGCTCCTTGTAGTGGGAAGGAGTAGTGGCTGTATTGTGAGCCCCTTTCAAGGGACCACTCTTCTTCTAGGATAGAGCCCAGACATCCTTTGGAGGAAACTCATTTCTGCTGCTTGTGGTTTAACTTTTTTTGGTCATTACCCACAGCTCATAACCTTAGGTTTGGGTAACAACATAGATTCATTTCTATAAATTGACAGCTTTACTTTCATACCCAGCTGTCTATCAGTCTAGCACTCTACTTTCTCCTCACTTGTGAACAAGAACCTGAGATACTGGAAGTGCTTCACTTGGGGAGCACTCATCCCTGACCCGGAGTGGACACTTCACTCTTTTCCAGCCTGAGAACCGTGGCCTCAGAATTGGAAGTGCTAATTCTCATTCCAGCTGCTTCATGCTCAGCTGCAAACCACCCCACTGCAAGCTGGAGGTCATGGCTCATTGAAGTCAAGAGAACCACATCATTTGCAAAAAGCAGGAGACGAGATGCTGAGTCCGACATCCTCCATCCCTTGGCTACAGCTAGAAATTCTGTCCATAAAAGTTGTGAAAAGAATCTTAATATAAGGGATAATGGACAGCCCTGACAGAGACCAGGAGAGGTCAAGGTTTTCACTGAACCAACTAAAATCAGCTAAAGCTGAACACACACAACAATCACTTATAGCATAGGCATTTGCCTTATGCTATGCTTAGGGCATGCTGGCTGTGCTACCTTCTTGTCTGCGTTTTGGGAGGAAGAATAACACCTCTTTTCGAGTAGATTGTCTAGCCGAGTGTTGGACAGTCACATCAGCTGGTGCAGTTTTCTTCACTTTCAGGAGAGTCATTGCTTCTTGGACTGGGCCCCGAAATGTAGCCGTATCAGCTCTCCTTTTCATCTGTGACCTGACCAGATACAGTGATGTCTCCAATTTTCCAGTCTAGGAAGTTTCCCATCCAGATGATGAATGCCATAATTTTGTTCTTTAATGTGACAGAAACTTTAATTTGGGGTCCACTGCAAAAGTCAACTGAATAAAGAGCTTCACTTGTTAAAATTGCATTTCTATTATTTCTATTTTTTTTTAATCACTAATCAAAGCAGAAACAGAAAACCACAATATGACATCATTAGGAATAAACTGACAATTTCATAAAAAAAAAAAAAACACCTGTGCAATCTGACTAAAATATACCTCTGGGATCTCTGCGAACCCTAGGCAGTAGGATGAGGGTTAATTAATTTCGTAGGAGAGCCATTACTTTGTTGTGCAGATTCAGCTATATAAGGAAATGAGCAATGAACATAGCATAACCACAAGTCTCATTCCCAGGGCTTCAAATCCTGTCATTTTGTCAAAGCTGCTAGCATCTAAAAAATATGCATAAGATGTCCTTTGGTGTCTGTGCTGTGATGCACCTGGTTTATGCAATAGTGAGATGGGTGTGCCTCTCAGCTCATCTCTTATGGATGCTTGTAGAGGACCCCTCGAGTAGCATGGTGAAAATTGATTTTCAACTTGCAAGTGTTACAACGGGACAATTTTTATCCAAACCATAATATTTTACCTTATCCAAGTAGTTTTTAGTGCCTAAACCTAACCATTAAAGTAAGAGCAAAACAGGCTAGTAATCATCATTCATGTAAGCAAGAAGCAAGAGAAAATGAAACAAATCAGCCAGTAAAAACCAAGGACACAAAGTTTAAAAAAAACAAATAAACTCCCAAACCACAGTTTGCTGGCTGATAAAGCTCTAACTGTGTTGTTCTTTAAAAGAGATTATCTTTTGGTGTCTAGTAATGCCAAGGCTGGTGCATGAAGACACACTGGTTAATCTCTGAGATGTGGCATTTGACAACAATTGGAGTATTCGATGCCCTGGGATTGGAACATGTTGTGGTAACACGTGAATCCATGTAAATGCCACCCTCACCTTGCCTGGTTCAAAAATAAACCTACAAACAGTCCAGCATGTAATCTGCATATGGTTACTTTTCAGACTTAAAATCAGCTGCTGACATCAAAAATGTGAAACACAATTTTAGTAAAGGCCTGCTATTTTGATATAATTCCTATTTCTGACACTTTCTGACATATATTGTCTTATCCATATACTTAATAATTTAGTTTGATGCCCGTATTCTCTAATAGGAAGAGGAGTGGAGGATGAGATGAAGCTTTACTGAAATATCCCAATTGGTAAATTTGATTTTAAGATTTTCAGAATTAAAGCTGAATCCTTATAATCACACACTTCACAGTCAACTGCAGAGCACTTGAGCAGTCGCAGGAATAATAGCAAAACCGTAGAGAATTGTAAGTGATTTGAAAGACAATCACGAGCATTGGAATTTTGAATAAAATAAGCCTGCAATAGATGGAGAATGCCTAATGACTCTTTAAGTGTCAAGCGCTTGAGAATCGACGGTAATGATGCAAAGCAATTGTCAGCACTCTATTTTTTACCTCCTCAGACTGCAATCCTTTGTTCACTGCACATCACTCTTGTTATTCTGTTTTCTCTCTCTTCTATATAAATAAAGTGCTGCCTTGTTTTTTGTTTCTTTTGTTGTTTTTTTGTGTTAATTTGGTTAGGAAATGTGGTTTTGTTGTCTCCCAGAAACTTAATAAACGGCTCATCAAAAATAGTGCAAACTGAATTTAAACTGGGGTTGAAAAAAATTGGGGAGTTTTTATAATGTCCTGTATTTGCTTTTTGGCTTTTTGAAGGTGTTCTCAGTTTGCATATTTGAAACTGAAATGAGTTTTTCTTTCTTTGCAGATTGCAGTATTTCTGACATCTCATCTCTCCTTTTTGTATTTGGAACAGAACAACAAGCTTCATCTTCTGGCTGTTGTTGGAGCTGTAGTCCCTTGAGGTTCTTCTGTAATTCAGCATCATGCTTCTCCAGCTACTGCTTCAACACAATGATTTCTTTCCTTTGCAGTCTTTACACACAAAAGAAGTTGTGCTGGTGGAGAAAAAGTGAGTGCAGATATGACCGTCTTAGGCATTGTATCAACACAGTTTGTTGTTCCACATGTAACAACCCACCATGGGTGTTGTACATTATACAATTAAATGACCTATATACTTTAAGTAGCGATCATAGGGACAGATACTATTTATAAATCAGGGGACGTTCAATAGTTTTGTTATATAAATACACATGCAGTAAATACTGCATACAGAAAGAAGCGAAAGGTCTAATTTACCAGAGGCTGATGGTAAACAAGACTATAGCCCTCCAAGCTCCTCTATGGATTATGAGCTTTGCTCTGTCAGTAGACCGGAGCACACTGAGTGTCAGAATTATGCAGCTGAGAGTATGTTGGTAGCGAACACATCATGGTTTAAACTAAACAGATCTGTCAGGTTTATCATGAATATATGCATGCACACAGACCACACAATCACACACCTGTGTAAAAGAAAATGCACACAGAAGAATACACATTGATGAGTTTTGATGGAGTTTCTAATTATTGGCTTTTACCTTGGTTGACAAAAATAAATAAATAAATGGCACAGATGTGAAATAAAACAGTGATGCTAAATTTAGGGATATTTTGAGGTTCTTTGATGCTGTTGCAGGTTACAGTTTGGGCAAAAATGATGATTTACTGGCCTTAAATTGTCAAGAGGGTTCTCCAGTCAGACCATTAGATGTCAGATGAGTGGCACAGGTCCATAACACTCAGTGCGTGTGAGGTGCATAAAGGTGAAACCCTGACTCTGCTCTTTCCGAGCTCCTGCTTAATATTTCAAATACTGCAACCAGCACAGGACACTGGGTTGGCCTGACAGCTGAGTGCAGGACCCTGAGCTCTGACTTGAGCAATGACTGACGCCCCTGAGCTGCCTGCTGTAGCATGCCCAAGCAGCCCTGGGCAGATCGATCACTGCTTTAGGTACAGCGCTGCCACGGAACTTTTAACAAATACAGATGGGAGGAGATGGATACTTCCCAATGCTTACTATTTACATGATAAATTGTTTTTCTGGCAGCATTTTTCTTCATTTTCTTTTTTTATATATACATTATTGTGATATTCTGTACTCCTGGACACCAGTGTATTCACCGAGAATGGCAATGGACAGCATTTATAGGTCTTTGTAAAATTTCCTGTGAGAAGTTCCACCACTAAATGTTAAATATTAGGAAGAGGAGCACTATCAGGTTGTGCTCACAAACAGAGTCTTAAAAGATTAGAAGGTTTTATGTTGTAACAAACTAACAAGCCAGAAAAGTATCTACAATAGAGAAGACTAATGTTAGACACAAAAGACTCACTGAGATTGAAGCAACAGCCTTATTTACTGAGTTGTATGTTATGTGACACAATCAAGCAACAATTGTTGCTACATTTAATTTTAATTTTTTTAAAAATCAAACTGTTCAGGTCTTGGCACTGAGTTATCCTCCGGGTGGATATCGAGTATTTCAGTGGGTATTTCAAGCTAATTTTTGTCTTTTGGCACTAAAACAAATGACTTACTAGGTATTGATTGATTGATTGGTTGATTGGTAATTTATTTCAACATGTGAACAATATACAAGTGCATTTAGAAAAGAAAATAAGAGAGAAAAAAAATACTATACAAATTACATACAAAAAAACGTTCTGATTAATTTACACGTTGAAAGGGAGTGGGAAGAAGTATACACTTATTTAATCCCACCCCTTTGCCAGAAATTATCAGTTAATATTTAGTCAGCTTCCTTACTGATATAATTTGTAATAAAAATAGTGAACAGATTTCTGATATACTATATACTATAATGTCACATCATGAGTTTTTTGTTTGTTTGTTTTTAAATAGAGACATTCACTTAATTTAAATATTTTCCTTTTCTTTATAGTTCGAGAAGATCATATTTTTATAACTCTTTTTGAACAGTTTTATGTTTGGACATTGCTTTAATTCCATATTCAGACTGTTCCATAGTTTCACTCCATGAACAGAAACACAAAAGCCTTTTCTTGTAGTACCTACCTTCATTGTTTTGAAGTTACAAAAACCCCTTAAATTATAACTTCCTTCTTTCAAAAAAAAAACATACTCTGAATATTACTTGGCAGTTCTTTATTTTTTGCTTTGAATAGAATTTGTGCTGTTTGGAATTTCACTATATCATCAATTTTCAATATTTCAGACTGCAAAAATAGTGAGTTTGTATGTTCCCTATAACCTGCATTGTGGATGATTCGAATTGCTTTTTTTTGAAGAGTAAAAAGTGAATTTAATGTGGTTTTATAGTTATTGCCCCAGACCTCTGCACAATAGCTTAAGTATGGTGAAACCAGTGAACAGTATAGAATATGAAGTGATGTTCTGTTGAATACCTGTTTTGCCTGGTTTAGTATTGCAACGCTTCGTGATACTTTGGAATGAATATATCTTACGTGAGCTCTCCAGTTAAGTTTTTCATCTATTATTACCCCCAGAAATTTATTTTCACTGACTCTTTCAATATCAACACCATTTATTTGAATCTTTGCATTTGTATTTAAACTACTATTTCCAAATAACATAAGTTTAAATTTATTCAAATTTAATGATAATTTATTTTTATCAAGCCAGAACTTCACTTTACTTATTTCATTAGTCATATCCTCCAATAAATTCTGCAGATCATCACCAGAGCAAAAAATGTTTGTATCATCAGCAAAGAGAACCATTTTTAATACTTTGGACACTTTACAGATGTCATTAATGTACAAGTTGAAGAATTTTGGACCCAAAACTGACCCTTGGGGTACACCACAAGCAATGTCCATACATAAGGAGCAACCACCATTTATTTTCACAAACTGCTTTCTGTCACTTAAATAACTCCGGACCCAATCTAAAACTACCCCTCTGACACCATAACGTTCCAGTTTTCTTATTAATATATCATGATCTATAGTGTCAAATGCCTTTGTCAAGTCTATGAATAACCCAGCCACATATTGCTTTTTGTCTATGGAATTTGTGATGTATTCTATTGAATCTAATAGTGCCGATGATGTTGATCTGCTTGATCTGAATCCGTACTGACTCTCAGTGAGTAGTTTATGTTTATCTATAAATTTTTCCAGTCTGTTTTTAAACAGTTTTTCAAGAACTTTTGAGAATTGAGGTAGTAAAGAGACAGGCCTGTAGTTTGTGAAATGGTGTTTGTTTCCAGATTTGTATAGAGGTATAACTTTTGCTATTTTCATTCTGTCTGGAAATCGACCAGACAGAATGTGTGTTATGTTATAGGAGTGCACACCATGATTTTGTTTTTCAGGATTTGACTGTCAACTGAAATCCTGCTATAATGTCCTGAGACATTAAGATCATTCAGTGGAAGCAACCTCAATTGTAGCATGTGCTGGCTGATTAAATGTGACCTCAAATATCGAAAGGGGGTTTTACTCAAAAAATATTAGCCGTGATAGTAGCCACAGCTCTGCAAATGAAGACGAGATTGAAAAAAATCACATATAGTTTGGGGGGCTTTGTTTTTACCCATATGGAAAAGATATATATAAATCTTATAAAGTTTGTATCTGTCTTGTGTGAAACTTGTATGAAAAGCATATAAGTGTGAAAACAGATATAAGATCCCTTGAAAAATTATATAATGAAACTTGTATGTTTCTGATACTTACTAAAACAATGTATGAAAGCAATGCGAAAGTGGCCACTTTCATGAGTAATCACATATAAGTTTTTACTATTTCTTTTCCATATGGGTATTGTCACGGTCCTTGGTCTTTGAGCCAGGTTTTTGCGTTTGTGTAGACTTGTTGTTTATTTACATGTTCAGTCTCTTAGTCTTTCTTTGTCCAAGTCTCAGTGTGCTTGCCACTTCCTGTTTTATTTTGACAGTCCCTCGTCCCCCTGTTTCATGAGTCAGATTTGTTCCAGCTGTGTTTCCTCCTCTCCTTATGCTGTGTATGTAAGTGCATGGTTTTCCTCTGTTTCTTGTAACGTTGCCGTCATCGTCTCATGGTGTGCTCACGTCTGTTAGTCAGGCTTTGTGGTTTCAGTTGGTTTACTCCAGTTCAGCTCTGCTTGTTATATTGTTCAATCAGCCATTTGCCTGCAAACAGAGCTGTGTCTTAAGTTAAGCCTCCACCAAGTCTTGCATCTTGGATCCTCTCTCTGCCTGCCACACAACCAGCCCATGACACTGATATAATTTTTATCAGTAATGATTTTAAAGTAAGGAAACATGTTTTTAGAGTTTTAAAAAAACTAAAAAGCATTAGCTTTAAAATATGCTTAAATTCACTAAACCTTTCACTAACCCTATTTAACAATCATACACCATACATTTATTAAATTATGGGATCATAATTATTTATTTGCCACCCTGTGCTGTGCTCCAGGTTTCAGTCCAAACATTTCATGTCAGTTGACGAAATTACTCAAAATAGCACTAAGGAGTAAATGAGCTATGTGTATGACACACTATATAACACACTGTATTTTTTTCTGCATTTCACACAGTTCATGCTGATTCATGGTCCATCACCCCTCAAGTCAACAGGAATAAGCAGAGAAGAAAGATGGATGGGTGGTTGGAGAGATGGCTGGAAAGATATAATCTGTTTAAAAAAAAAAATGAAAAGCTAAGCAAGTAAAAACGCTTAGATTAAGTTTTTTTTTTTTTAATTTAAATATATTTTTATGTGCACATTATTGATCCAAACTTTCAATGCCTATTCAGCATGTCTCTTATATTTTAAACTCTATAATTTAATAAGCTGGATCAGTTCACATTGTTGCTGTTTAAATGCACTCCCTTTTCATATTCGCTGTCTATGCAGCTTACATTTGCACGTCTCCATCTTCATAATCATATAGAGGCAAAGACAAATGTGATAACTATATTTATTCAGTGCTACATTAGTACATCTTGTTCTTGAATTGAGCTTCCTCGAGGATTAAAAGTTGTTGAATTTCCTTTAGATTAGACATCAGAGTGCTGATGCATCATTTCACTATTCTCCTTAGGAACAACAAGTTGTGACCGGTTCTTCAGTAAATTGATGTTGATTATGTTTGACTATCTGCTTCATCTATTTTGGCTTAAAGAAATAGGTATATGAAGTCCAGAGTCTCAGGATTCATTTGCTGTGGAATTACATATGTCCTCAACAGAACATAGATATCTCAGTGTGCCATTTCTAATACAAAAAAACTGGTTTATAGTATGCTATCTAAACAAAGGCCAAATGGTTTCAGCAGGGACGAGTGCTGCAGTGCGCTACGCTATGACATAATGACATTTGATGCTAAATTTCAGGGCTGAAGACAACTCCCTGCTGTTCAAGCTCATTCTGGTTTGATTTATTGACAGACCTGTGTTAAATTGTAAGTTAGATCATACACAGCAATGTATCACCCCCTACAACTTTCAAGGTCAAAAGTCAGAAAAGTCCAGTGCTATCAGATCAATACAGTATCTGATTTCCCACGAGGGGATGAGCTTACACTTTCACAATTAATTTAGTTGGCTCAGACCACGTGGAGAGTTATGACCCCACTGTTCAGCATTGGAAAAAAAGGAAGTTAAGTAAATACTCTTAAATGAATCCTGTGAACAAAAACTATAACAATATGACAAACTGAAAAAACAAGTTGTCAGTTAGAGTGAACATTTCTAACCTACTGTATATATGTTACTAATTTTCATATTCAGAGCAGAAGGAAAAGAGACCAAGACTTCCAGAAGAGTAATAATTTATTCTCCAGCTTGCAAGGGCAGATTCCTGACTGGAAGCAGTGGCACTGAGCATTTTACAACAGAAACCTTCAAGCTATGTTTTGTCTCAGTCCTCAAGGGAAAACAATGTAAACCCTAAGGCAACAAGTCATGCATAAACAAGTGATAATAAATGATGTACTATTCATGAATGATTAAACAATAAACAGAACTGAAGGTGAAAGCAAATCGAACAGTATTTTAAAAAAAGGAAAAATAGAGCCAGCTGTGCTGCTGGTCCTGTGCCTGACCTAAATGAACACATTTGTTTTCTAAATATAAGAAAAAAACACTTATGCTGTAAGTATTTTTTTAATGTATAGTTACCTTTGTAGCAGTTAAAAAGGGGGTGGCAAAAAAAAAAACAAGTATTTTTTTTAAATTAAATGTATACATTCATTTGTTTGTAGGTGTAATACTGTCTAAGTGCAGTATGATTTTTATATAGACATTTCTAATTAGAATATGACTTGGGAGTAAAGTGTCAAATTAGCGTATTGACTGCTTACTGTTTAATAAGGAACATACTGCTTCTACTTTTCTCTTGATACAATTTATAGCTTGAAGCATCTTATTAGTGTACTGACCAATAATGTGTGATTGTCAGTTGACCCGTAAATCCACTTCTGACCATTATATTTAAAAACACCTAATTAAGGTTTTACTTTCAGTTAGTCAGTGAATGGAAAATGCATTTAACTGAGGAAATGTAATCGGATAGAAACAGTAGGTTGTGTAAAAACTTCAATGGGTCTTAAATGACAATCACTGGTTGGGGTTGGGAGGGTTACTTGTCTGTATTGAAATGTCTCCCCTCTCTATCTCTCTCCTGCTGATTTGACAGAGTCCATTTGGATTAGATGTAGTGGTGCAGAAAGAATTAATCTTTGGTGAAAATACTTAGATTGATAATTACAGGTTGTCACTGCTCACCCTGTTCATTCAAGTGACTGGTGTAATCGGTTGGAGGGAAACCAACTGTGCGACATCCAGACGTTATAAAATACAAAGGTGTACCATCAGAAGGAGATCTAATCTTTCATTAGAGCTGAAAGACGTCAGTTAAATATCTTTTGACTAAATCCCTCATATTTTCAGCAAAATTGTTCAGGCCTGATGCGTACACATCATTGAAATAATATTGCAACTTTGCTACTGTAGACATAGTAAAACTAGATGTTTTTTCACATCCATACCCAAGCCAAGACAAAGACTAATACTACAACATAAATCTATAGGTACCCATGCCGATACCACATACCTGCTACACCTAAAGTAGCCTAGTGAATGAATTCAAGTATTTTAACAAAAACGTATTGCACTAACTGTATCAAAATTATAGCCATTTCATATATATTGTCTCCTATGTTTAGAAGCTCATATATAGTTGGATAAACTAACATAATTTCACATTTAAGGCTTGTTTTTTTATTACTAGGATGAACTCATTTGTATTCAATCACTGCCTGAAGTCCAAAACCCATGGATCTCACCAAATGCTCTTCCCTCCCTTCAGATGCTCTGCAAGTCGTTTACTGCAGACACCTTTCATTGCTGTTTGTTCGTGGGTGTCTCTGCATTCAGTTTTACCTTCAGTGACTGAAAAGCATGTTTTTTTTTTTTTTTACTGAAATCAGGTCACTCACTTGGCCATTGAATAATACTGCATATTTTTGCCTTGAGGAACTCTTACTTTGCATGGTGTTTTGCATCATTAACCATTTGGATTTTTAGGTTATGTTCAATCAATTTTTATAGCATTAAGCTGAACTGGTACAGAGAATATCACCCTGCACACTTTAGAATTATTTTCTTGCTACTTCTGTCAGCAGGTCATATCACCCAGTTTCACTGGCAGCCATATATGCCCATATGTAACTTGCCTCCACCATGTTTAAAAGATGTTATGATTTAGTGCTTCTTCATAATTTTCTCATTCCATCATTCTGATACGAGTACCAAGTTACTCTTGGTTTCATCTGTCAAAACTTTTCTGTTCTGGTCTTCTTGCTCTTCATTGTGACCAATGGTTTGTAGTATTTACATTTAAGCATATGTATCTTTACTTGCCTCTTGGACACTTGGACATTGATGCCTACCTCCTCATGAGTTTTCTTAACATGGGTAGATGTTCTTAAAGGGTAATTTAATAAAGGAAATAATTCTGTGATTATCCACTTTAGCTGTCTTCTATTTTCTATTTTTCAGGAGTCGCTCAACTGCCCAGTTCATTCTGTGAATAAACCAGACTGTTGATTTGTTAATCCTGAAGTTCCTGCCATCTCTTTGATAGGTTTATTTTTATTTTTTATTTTTTTCTGGTTGATGGTAGCCTACTTTGCTTTACTTCACTGCCTCTTGGGATCTGAGAGTCCCAGTCAAAAGCTTCCAAACACAAGTGTAACATATGGTGCAAACTCTGGAATTTTCATCATGAAATAATGAAGAAAAAAGCCTGACTAGGCCTCTGAGTTGCTTGTTAGTCATTTGTCAGATTAGTTTGTAGACAGTCTGTGACCATGTTCAATCAATTTTCAATTTCAACCAATCGATAAAAAAAAGTTTGTGTAATACTTACCAAATCATGAATAAAAGCTGACAGTGGATATACTTCAGTCACAGCTTTCTTTTTTATTGTTTGATTGGAAATCCACAGAAGTGGTGTCCAACAGCAAAAACATAAAAATTGTTTCATTGTCCAAATAATTTTGATCCAAACTGGAGATAGCTGAAAAGCTGTCATGTTGGGGAGAGACAGGTTATCATTCAGTAGTTCTAAGGTGTTGTACTTGTGTGGGTGTCCTATCCTGTGTTAACCACTCTAGGTAAGTACCCATGATTTGCACTTCACACATTCGTGCTGTTAGCTACTTCCACTACATGGGTGGCATGGATTGTGTCAAGCCTGGTTGATGGACGTTTGCCTTTGTAATATTAACTGGTTTTTGATCTGTTGTATGTTGTGATTTCTCTTTCTCCCAGATTTCAAGTATTGTTTATCGTCAGCACTGGATGGGACTGGTCCATCCAGGGTATATTCCTTTACCGACCCGGATGGGTCTTCGGAGAACAAGACATTTGTTCTCTTGGGTATTGTTTCTCGTAGCCGCTTAGCTGTCAGAGCTGGAAGTCTTTGCTTGCTTAGCTTATTAACCTCCTTCTGGGGTTCTTGGACCTTGACTTTCAACCTTCTCGTTGCACTGGCTACATGTTGCGTTATTAACCTAATACCAAGGGTCTTCAGGATTACTGTTGCAGTGGCTTCTATGATACTGGCAGTGGGAATAGTGAGTAGATCAGTGTTAACATCTGCCACATCTCTCTTAATGAGGGATTCACATTCAGGTGTGTATGGCAGTGGTCAGTGCCATGCCCTTTTCAAACTTAATAGCAGTTTCCATCTATTCATGTTAGAGCCCTGATCTACCATGTCAGTGTGGATGTTGGTCTTCTGCTCATCCTACATCTGTTGTATCTAACCTTTGTATTTGGAAACAGCTTTAAGCTGCTGAGGCGTGAGGGAGTGTGTGTCAGTGCTCATCAACAGAGTAAAAACTTTTCCCATTACAAGTTTAAGGTGTTACAAGACTTGTTAAGGCACCATTTTAACTGAGTGAATGTCATTAAGACTACATTTGTGGAACTAAATAATTTATCTGTACGTGAGTAAGAAACTGTTGCCAAGGTTAACTCCATACATACCTTGACAACAGCATAAGAAAAACAACTTTCAGCGAGGACAATGCTGGGAGCAATTGTATTTAAAAAAAATGTTCAACAGCACTTTTGCTCAATGTCAAGACGTCCTCCTGTCCACCGTGTCTCTGTCTAAATGATCTGGTAAAGTACATGCTTTATTTTATATTAGTTTATGAAAGGGTACTCAGCATTTGTTCTTTGACTGACAGATGTTTTTATTTGTCTGTGTCCTTTGTCGCTCAGGCCAGTAGGTTCCCTTATGAAAATGGACTGTGTCTGTGTGTGTGTGTGTGTGTGTGTCTGTGTGTGTGTGTGTGTGTGTGTGAGAGAGAGAGAGACAAAGAATTTGTAGTCACCGTAGTGACAGATAAGTCGATCTCTCTACTTGTCATAAGCTGCAATATCTTTTGTTGTGAGGTTTCAAAACGCCAGTCTGAGCTGTGAGTTTTAGTTAGTAGAAAGCTTGATTATACTGTGTAATAAAGGTTATCAAGGAATTATAAGTGTTCATAAATAATAGTCTTCCATGTGACCTACACCCATCTGAGAGTTGGGGGGTTGAGAAGGAGCCAATAAAACTATATTTTTTCACATTTACATGTGTCTTATCTTCAAATAACACATATTTCTACTGCATATAATAACAGTAAAAAAGTGTAATTGATATGCTTCAGATATAGACCGTCTATATAGACCTATTGATTCCAGGCTACCACATTCATCATCAATACCATAGGCTTCATGCCCATGGTATTGATGAGGCTTTCCTTCTTCTCTGGAGGTGATTTGCATTTAAAATCTCATTTTTATGAAGGTCAGGATAATTTATTTTTAGAGGGATAGACACTCTTTACATATTTGTTTAATGGAATATGAATCACTTCACACCTGAGAAATGAATAGATGCAGCGGTGACATTTCCAAGATCTGTTTTTGTTTTAGTATCATAATTTGGATTTGATAAATGACCCAGACATTTAATGGAGTAAAAATAAGGTCAAAAACAACTTGAGCATCATTAACTATTTTCGCTGTTTGTCACATATGGTTTTCTTGATGATTAATGCCACTCAGTAATGAAGCTCAGGCTGAGTAATTTACATAGGCACTCTCCACAATGTAGCAACACTAAGTACCAGAACAACAACTTCACTTACTTGCTTTGTATTATACATTATCACGACACATCAGAGTAAATATATTTAACTTGTTATTGTAAGATTTATTTGCTCATGCTGTTAAGAATCATGCATAAGTATCCAGGTTGCTGATGTTTCATGCAAACACAATATGAACATTATACAGCTGATAATATTAGAGACAAGATTATTATAGTTAACTCACAGATGTTTTTGAATTATCTTCATTTTTCTCTCCTTTGTTACATCATTCTCAATTTCTGAGTGTTGCACATTTGCTTTATTGTTTTTCCTCTCTCCCTACCTGGGAAATACAGCAACTTTACCTTTAGCTGGCTAACACATTTTGGGACAAATTGCACAGCTGTGTCTTCAGTGATATTTGTTGAGCTGTTTGAAAAGTTTCTTTTGAAATCACCCGCCTCTTCAGAAAAGTTTCTCCCTTTATTTCACTCGTCTTCTTTGGTGCTACCTAGATACTGACCAGGCTATATCACGAATGCACTTTCAATTTACATTGTTACCATGGAGGCATGGGACAAGGGTGAAAAGTAAAAAGGGATGTATTGAGAGTGTACACAGGCTTTGGGATGTCCTTATTTTTTTATTGAATTACTGTGCAAACGTCTCCTCTGGAAGCAACACCAGGCTGCAGCACATGACAAACTCATTAACTGACCTATAATATTTAATCACTTATAAACTGAACATGCTGGAATCCCATTCCAGAACATTCTGGTTCACTTTAATCCCCGGTGATATTTATTCTGATCTTCTGAAATCCTGCCCCTGACAAATACGCTTCATATTCTAACAATTACAAAAAACTAAAACTAACAATGAAACTAATAAAACCAAACTATCTACTGAATATATTCAAACAGTGAAAAGCAAACAGAAATGATTAAAACTGCTCTGGAAACTAACTGAAACAAAAAATAATACAAAAATAAATAAAAATTAAACTTATGACAAAATGCATTGAAATCAGGATCTCGCAGTGATGCTGCAAGGTAGCACATCCAGACATTTTGATATTGGTGCTCTTTTAGCTATGACTTCAGGTTTTTCCTCTACAGTGAGTAAAGAATACCTATACCTATACCTATATAAACTGGGTTCATCAGGAGGTGGAGAAGAGGAAATAACGCAATAATACTGCCATTTTTGCAGGGCAGTGGGCTGGATACCATCAAAACCCGATGAAGTGATGAGGAAAACAAGTCTTCAGCGTACAGCATCGAGAGTAAATCAAAGCTTTGCAATGGTTAATGATCTCATCTCACTGAATGCCTCATGAAATTAATTTATACGGTTTAATCAGTCCACATTCTGCACTTCTCTCTGATTATAGTAGATTTACAAAGTTATTTCTTTCTTTGCAAAGTAAGACGAATAGCTCTGGGCTCTGCAATATTTTCTTCTTTCACCTTAATATTTATTGAAATTTTTAGCATGCCAACATGCACACACGTAACATTAATGCGAGATGAAATGCAGATGTACAGTCATCTTTCTTTTGCTTTGTTCCTTCATATAATAATACATGTAATGTATTCTCAGCATTAGAGCCAGACAATTACATTTCTAAAGACAGAATAATCTGTAAGCCAATGAAATTAAATGGGATTGTAGTGGATTATGCAGGGAATAAAGAAGAGAGTAAAATGCATTATGTGCAGATTACAGTAAACCCCATAATCTGTTTGTCCTAAATGGGCTTTGTTCATTCGAAGCCACAATCCATCTGTCCCTCTGGGACACTGTTTCACTGATGCCATCTCCAGCTGTAATTATTTAGACAAATCTCACATTATGGTTTTTCTTTGCACCTTCTAAATATGCTATGCAGTAAAAACTCCAGGTGGAGTCATCCACAGGCATCCATTAAAAGCCTCAAAGGCTTGAAATGATTCTCTATGTATATCTGAGAGAAGAAGAAAAAACATTTTCTGCTGTAGATTGAAAATAAAAGTCTGTAACTTTACTGAGGATGTACAAACTTGATGAGGTAAAAAATAAATTTCTTCTGTAAGGTAAACATATATTGGCAGGCAGGGATTGTTCAGGATATACAGTGTGTGTGTGTGTGTGTGTGTGTGTGTGTGTGTGTGTGTTTTTTTTAATATGTGTATGTTGTGTTTTAATATCTCCTGACTAACCACAAATTGGGTGTACAATGTTTACAAGATGATTCTGTCATGACCTATATGGTGCATAAAACATTAATAATGTCTGGATTATGAAAATACAGCTGGAACAAGGTACATTTTTCTCGAGCACACACAGTGCTTGATATCAGAGTTAGGAGACACAGAAATATACTACATACAGTCAATCATGCGTAGTGAAGTGGGAGGACCCAAATGTAGGACACATGGGACAGACTTGAACAAACGGCAAGCCTTTATTTTGTCTGATCAAAGTCCAACAGCGAAAATAAACAGGAATCCAAATCAGGGTGGGCAAACCAGTGGGGTGTATAACGAAGCCAGATTAATGGGTTTGCGATCTTAAAATCAGACTTTCCCGTGTCATGAAAATGTCTCTTTTTATCTGTCACCATGATACTTTATGCTGCACACATAACCAGGTTGGGAGAGGGTGATATTCTGACTTTTTGTTTAAAACTGGCTAGAGGTGCCAGGTTTTCGCTGATTATTGTATTTACAGCATGTTCTAAGTGCATTTTAGATGCTCTACAGGGGGAATGTGTTTTATATGTGAAATTTCCCCTCACTCCCAACCGACTGCACTGGCTGGCTGCCCCTCCCTGAGCTTAGTTCTGCTGAATGTTTCTTCAGGTTAAAAGGGAGTTTTTCCTTAACAGTGTCGCCAAATGCTTGCTCACAGGGGGCTGTGGGTTTGCTTTCCAATATTGCAGGGCCTTTATCTTACAATATAAAGCGTCTTGAGGTAACTGTTCTGAGTTTATGCTATATAATTTGAAATTAAATCGAATTGAAATGTGTTAAGCTATTCCTTACAAAACTACTAAATAAAGTGCTGTGTTGTCTTGAGAATTTGTATGTATTAATTTGGTGAGGGAGAAAATGTATATGTTGTTATACTTGATTGTAATCTGCTGCTAAGTCTCTTTTATACTGCTATATTTACAGCTATTAGAGCATGTAAAACAAAGAATACCTGTAGGCCAGAAAGGCAAGGACATAGCACGACATGACAAAGTAAAGAGGAAAGACTGAAATTATATGTACAGAAAAATGTCTGTGAAGGTTCTCAGTCATCCAGGTCATCGTAGTCAAAGGAGCTTGCAAAGAAAAGCGTCTGGACTTCTTTAAGTTACTTGAAGACGTTTCACCTCTCATCCGAGAAGCTTCTTCAGTTCTAAGGTCAAATGGTGGAGAGTCCCAGATATAAACCTAGTGGGACGTCTTCAAGTATCTTAAAGAAGTCCAGACGCTTTTCTTTGCAAGCTCCTTTGACTATGTACAGAAAAAGCTTGTGCTTTCACTTTAGGGGAAGTGGAAACACAAGCGCAACGAGATACAGGTGAGGATAATCAAGACAACAGCACAAGAGGCAGGAAGTAAAAACAAACAAAAAACATTTAACTAACAAAATAAAACAGGCAGTGAAAAACAGTAACTAAAAAGGCTAAAGCAGAGACATTGATGAATTAACAGGACAAAGAAACAAAGGAAACATGCAGTGAACTGATAAACTCTGATCACTAACGGAAACTGAAAAGAACAAAAACGTGAAATACTAAGACAGATAGAAAACAAAAGCTACACTAAACAATGTAGAAAACAAAGAAACCATAAGAAACAAACCAGTAGCTAAAAAAAAGAAACTAAACTTCAAAACCTCAAAATCACTGGGACACACCCAGAGGTCACAACACAATCACTCTATTTATTGCTGCATTCCAAATCACATTCCTTATAAATGGCATGGATTTAACTTACCATGACATGCATTCCTTCTGTGGTCTCTATTGTTATATCTCTTCTCTTTCTGTCATACATCAGCTGCCTTTATATTTTTGTTGTCATCCTTCACTTACAGAAGACTGCAGTGAGGAAGCTTAATGGCCCATGTGCACCAGCCCACATGGAGTGCATGATGTGAAATGTTTTAATACATAGACTTTATGCACCTGCATTAGCCTTGTGCGACTATACTTTTGTACAAAAGCAAGAAAAAAAGTTGCTTTGTCATTTATACGGGGAAAAAAAAAAGTTTAAATATAAACTTTAACATAGTCATTGTATAGGCTGTATCAACTAAAGAATATACTCTCATCACAACATGAAGTTTTAAATCATAGAATAAATTACATTATGTAGTTTTACTTTGAAATGGCTATGCTCTGATCAGGAAGTTGTTGTTTTTTAAGATAAGGACTGGTACTTACGTAGCATCTTTCTACTTAATTTGACAACTCAAAGTGCTCCAAATGCATCCCATTTTGAATGGTCTCCAACTGAATAGCTATGGTTAGTATACTGTAAATTCTTGCATAATTAATGCCATCAGATAAACTGACCAGAATCAACACACTGTATCCATTTATTCATTTTCTTTACCAGTTATCCAATGAAGGGTGGCAGCAGGGCCCATGTAGCTTTCATAAGGTGTGAGGCAAGTTACATCTCAGACAGGTCACCAGTCTGTCACAGAAACCTTGTACATGTATTGCATGGATTTTTGAGTGGCAGCTTAATATTTAATATTGTGAATTCCAACTGCAGCAAGGATGTTTGTCTGTATAGTATCTGAGTCGTGGCCTTCAAGCAAGGCACTAAACTTGCTCACGGGCATTGTATAGTGACATCACCAAAACTGATTACATCTTCAGCAAAAAAAGATGGGCAAGAAAGAAGTTGGTAAGAATGATGACATGGTCCATATATCACAATAAAGTAAAATGATAAACAAATGTCAGAATGAGGGCTTCAGTAGCCTGGCGTTTTGAGTGATATGATCACGCTGCACTATATCCAGACAACAGCTCTGTGCTGAAAAATGCCATTAGCAGTTGGCTGCTCTTCAGCAGGGTTGTGGGTTCAAGGAGATGCACAGCAGTGCCAACAGGCTGATGGGTAATCTGACATGACAATATTATCGTGTAGGAGGGCACAGTTGGCACTTTCCCCTGTCATCTCTGCTCCACTCCACTTTGCTCCATTACCACACACAGCACAAAGATTGTTCTCTTTGTGAATGTTCCCATCAAGAAGGCGCAGAATAAGAGAAAAAGCATGAAAGTCAGGGGTAGAGAACAGAAAGAAAGACAATAGGCTTCAGAAGATAATAGAGACATAGCGACATTGTGACAATAAACAAGAAGATAACTTCTTCTAATGGACTTTCACTAAGGTATTTGTTTGTATCGCTCTTAAATGAGTTTACCACAGTACGCAGCTAAGCCCATTTCTGCACTCTAACTCATAAATGACTGCTTTGTGTTAGCTTTAATTTAACTTTTTTGTTTTCACCCAACTTCATTATTGCAGAGAATGTATAATGGGACTTTAGCGGTACATTATACCCTAAGCCATAATGTCTACACATTTTAAAAAGTGCACATTTTCTACAGTTTGCTTTCCATGACATGAGCTGGCTGATTCAAAGTACTTCTGATCACAATAGCACAGACTAAAGATATTATATTAATTCAATTTAGTAGAGACATTTGGATTTTACCATTAACAATTTACAGCTCAAGTCAGATTCCTATGGATGATTTTTAAAGAGCATAGCAAAAAAAGAAAAGTGAAACATACTTGTCTTATGCTAAGATTAATGCAATGATATAAGGAGAGTAAAATCACTCATTTAAATAACCCTGCTTAAAATAGTGGAGAGCTTCATTAATCTTTATGTCATTCCCAAGGATAAATGGGAGAAGTAATTAGAGCTAATAGGAATTTCATTTTCCCCTCTATTTTGTGGAGTTATTATTCACTATCTGTCTGTGATGGGGGAAAACGATTGCACAGAAATAGTTTGTGGGCTATGTGATAGAATGAGGTTATATCATTTCTTTTCAGTTTTTGGATAATAACTGGAAACTTTGGCCTCTTTCAGTGTCAAAAATCACAAATAAATTCCACGTACCTCCAGGATTTATGCCATTTAAGTAGACTCAACAAGACAAGCCTAATAAATGGGGGAGAACTTGATAAGACCACCACAGCATTACCACGATCTTGTGAATTTTAATATGCAAAGTTATTTAAAAAGTATATTTAAAAAGGGGGGTTTTCTTCTTTGATTTTGAAAATGGTCTTCATCCAAATGAAAATGAAAAAACAAACAAAGAAAACCAATTATTGTGAGACCCTGTGAAGAAGATTTCTTTGATGTTCCAAGTCGAATTCTTCATTTCCGTTGTCCACATGTAAAGTTTCTGAAAATCTTCAACATGGAAGGAGTTTCTCAAAAGCTCCATTTTCAGTGACCTAAAACATTGTTTACATACAAAAGCACAGAAAAAGTTATGTTTTCCAAAACATTTGTGTATAAGTGGATAAGGCTTTGATGCATTTAAATAACCCAAACAGAGACATTGCAAGAAAACTTTGGCTTTGAAGTCTGAGGTGTTACATGGTTCATGTAATAAAAATTTAAAAAAAAAAAAACATTTTAGATGACATCTAGGTCAAGTAATGTAATGCACTGAAATACAATGAAAAAAATTAAACAAATAAAAATATAGCTAAATACAGCCACTGCATTCAGGTGATAAATTAATAAATATTAACTCGTACTTGCTTCCAGTCACTGTCCAGCCAGTTGGGTTGTGCAGAAACTGAACAAACCAGCATGATATTACAAAAAAATATATATAGCATCATATTAAAAAAGCCATTTCTAAATACCTCAGTGACACTTCAGAATGACATTAATGCTTGCTGCATTTGAGCTTTTCTCTTTTCAAGAGAAACGACTGGATAAAGTCACTGCACGTAGAGGCTGGTTTTATACCGCTTTCATGAAATTGCCACCGTTTCATGTTTAACATTTAAGATGTCAAGTGCTGTTCTGTGAGTGGCTACATTTCAAAATATAGGACAAGAATTTCTATCACCACCGAATGCTGCAGGATTACTTATAGCAACATTAACAATGATACTCTGCCACTGTACATTATGTCAAACAACACTTTTCTTTTTTGTTAACTTAGTAGCGATAAATCCATGTGGCCAAATGGTTGTTTTTCAATTCATGATCAGCTCTGAAAATCTTATCTTAAAAAAAAAAAATAAGTCAAACACTCCCTTGACTTCCCAATTTATCCCAGAGATGCCCTTGAGCAGCACACTTAACCTCATATTCTGAAGTCAAGCTGCTCAGTGGCCAGCTCAAAAAGACCTGCAGTTATATTGGGCTGTTTCCAGGTGCCATTAACATTACTATAGTAATATTAAATTAATTTCTTCAGTGCTCTTACCTGCTTCAGACACTGACAATTGACTGTGTCTGTGAATATGCAGAGTAACTGTGTGTGGTGACTAAAAAATCTGGGCAACAGAGCAACACATGATTGTATAAATGCAATGGTTGATTACTGGTAAACATCCTGAGACATACTGAGGGATTTGCTGAACCTGCTACAACATAATGGGCATCACCATCAAGCTATCATTTAAGCAAAGATTGCATTGTAAATATGCTAAAATAACATGCTTTCCAATAAATTTTTTAAGTTTTGCTCCATTTATTTTCACTCCAAACAGAATGAACAATCTGTGAGCCCCTGCTACTTTTGATCTGTATGAATTTGAGATGATTTAAATCAGATTTTATCCATTGAAAACATATATTGCAAAAGAGTGGAATTCAGCTTTTACATTTTTATATTAAAAGCTAATCCCACCTGTACACAGTGTGACAAATAATGGGTGTCACCATATCGTAACATATCTTAATTAACTGGGAAAGATTTACACATATTTATTATTTGGGAAAGAAGCAGACTTGAGGGCAAACCATAATCATTTTCAAGTAGTCACACTGGTGTTTTACATGATTGTTCATTTTAGCTTGGAAGTATGGAAACAGACAGTAATGCTGAGAACTAATGACAAGATTTATGCCACAGCTGCCTGAAAATTAACAATACTGGTAATTACCAAATGTTTAACCCACCAGTACAAGCTTTTTAATGAAAAATGATATCTTCAATGTTTTCAGATTTTTTTGCTTGCTACAAAAGAAGCAGTAAAGCATATGACATTTTTTAAATAATATGACCAATTGCAGTTATTTACTTCATAAACAGAAAAAATATGTTTTTTGGTTCATTTTTGAAGTCCAGTGTCCAAATTTGGGTGTAGAAATGTGAATTCAGTTTGTTGTTATTTGCCAAATAAATAATGGCATATTTTTTTAGGTAGGTAGGTAGGTAGGTAGGTAGATAGATAGATAGATAGATAGATAGAGTTGTTGTAGCTGCTTTGTCTCCTGTTTATTTGCAATTGTGAAAAATTTGGTCATGTTATGCTTTTTGGAGAGCAGAAGGTTTAGCAGGTCATTTTTCACTTAAATTGGTAAAAATCACATCTTCTGACACACAACGAGTCCCAGAGTACCACATTTTAACTGTGGGGGCCCTAGTGCCAATCCATCACCTGAATGGAAAATATGATTTACAAGGCATCCATACAACCTCCAGGAGTGATAAATTAACTGGAAAAAACATTCTTTGTTGATCCCATAAGAATATGACAGCAATATATACATGTATATACATATATATGTGTGTGTGTGTGTGTGTGTGTCAACAGCACATTCACAAAATGAAAAACTTCTAAAGTAAAATGTTACAGTACAGTACAACAACTGGTTACGTACTGAAGTTCTGAAAATAAGTCATCCAGTCACATTTTTTTCCTTCTTCTTTTTTTGCTGTGGTGAAAGATTATGAGCAACTTTGGGGGGCCAGGAGGCCTGGCACACACGTTATGCCTGAGCGGATTGAGTAATGGTGTAGTAGCACATGTACGTCATCTAAAAGTGTGTATCAAAAGTGAGTGAGAGCTATAGCAGGTGGGGGGAGCTGGACAGCCCTGATAAAACACATAAACAATAACTCATCCGTAACTAATGCAGTGTCATCGGCTTCATTTTTATCATGCAATCTGCAAATGGAACATGCTTCAGGTTTGATAGCCACTGGTGTACCGGTCACGCAGCTTGCATCGTGCCATGTTTATTGCGTATTTTGTTATAGAAAAAAAATGTTTTGCTTATGGATTACCACTGAGGTACTTATGTTGATATCAACAAATGCTCAGCTCACAGGCATTCTGTCCTGCTGTAAAAGTATTTTTCCATCCTTAAATGCGCATAAGCTTCTTTGAGCTGTCCCTGCATCTGCACAGCTGCGCTGAGGAATCGTTCCCTGTCACCACATCTAAGCCACTTTGCTCACCTCAACAGGGAGGGAGAGAGAAAGGGAGAGGAAGAGAGAGAGGCAGAGAAAGAGAGAGAGAGAACCACTCTGGGATGATAACCAATGTTAAGAATTTCAAGCGAGAAGAGATTAGGCCACATTCAGCTACAATGGAGGGAGGACTAAAGGGAAAGGACTTTTCTCAGAATCCAAAGCAATGCTTTGAGGATTGAACCAAAACAGAATATCCTTTTAAAAAGTGTCAGAAGTATTTGTAAGATAAATCTATCTGGTAATACACGAGTTTTAGCTCCGATTTTTAACAATTCAGCAACTTCTTTTCCATCTCCCTACCTGACAGCGCATGTCTCACACTTTGCTGTATAATAATCATCCCTGATATCCATTTTGACTGCCTTGTTATATAACTGTCTCAAGTAAATATGACCACACTAACCAGAGAAAGAATGAACAATGGCATCGTTTAATGTCTGGAGTATATTTGTGTGTGTGACTTTGTGAATAAAAGATTCACCTGACAGCTTCATAGTTGATGGGATTTCTTTTTTAGCACACTCAGCAATATCTTGCTTTTTTTCCTCCCCTTTTTTCTCCCTACCCTGTCTCCTCAAATAAACACTGAGTCTGTATTCTATAGCTGACTTAGGGGTGTTTGAAATGCATGGTGGTGGTGCAGCAGTATGATAAACACCATCCTCGTTAGACCACTGAGGGAATCTACATCAGGGTTCACTTGAGGGCAAACAGCATTCATCATTGAAGTGCTCTGATGTGAGTTATAAGCTGCTGTAGCCATTATTATGGGTCAAAAGCCTCATGACAGCACTGGAGTACAAAGAAGCTTTGACCACAGCAGACATAAAACAATAGCATCAATATGGCAGTTCTTTGTTGTGTGATAGTGAGCCACCATAGCGACCAAAACTATTGAGGAAGTCTATTAAGAAACTTGAAATTGCTTCTCTCTGGCTGCTTGACTGCCTGACTTCTCTTTCCATTTTCAGAATGGCCCAGACAGTAGAGACAGGGAGGATGGCCTTTATTTTTCTAATGTGGTTACTCTGTATGCCCTCACAATCGTCTTCTCACTGTGGGACCTTAGGGACCAATATAAATAAATTTCATAGCAGTTATCAATATTTTTGAACTAAAAACAGTTATTTCAGTTTCTCAGTAGAATATCTAAAATATAAAATATCTAAAACTACCTTACACACATGAGCATTAAAAAACATTACCTGATCAAATTTGTAAGAATAAGAAGCCAGATACTACTGCAACAGTGATGTTCTGATTTGCACTTTTAGCACAGCTTTACACTGTTTTTAAAATGAGAGGCATATATACACTATATGACCAAAAATACTGGCCCGCCTACTTATTACACCTACACGGGCTGCTCACGGTTGGCCAGGGGAGGTTTGGAGCTCTGCAGTTATTGAGTCAGCAGAGCTTTGGAGACTTTTACGCACTGTGCCCCTCAGCTCTCGGCGACCCCGCACTGTAACTTTACGTTATCTGCTCTTCATGGCTGAGCTGCTGTGGTTCCTAAAGACTTCCGCTTTGCAATAGTACCGCTCGCAGCAGATCGTGGACTATCCAGGAGGAATATCCAAGTCACAAACTGACTTGTTGCAACAGTGGTGTCTTTTTACAGTCTCGAGCTCGAATTCAGTGAACTCTTTAGAACAACACGTTCTTTCACAAAGGTTTATAAAGGCAAACTGCATGGCCAACCACTTTATTTTATACACCTGTGGCAACAGGATTGAAACAAACACCTGGATTCAAAGATTAAGAGATAGTCTGCAATACACTAAACTCAATGGTACTCTGCATTTTTATGTAATTGTAAGTGCCTTCAGTGTTAATTAAAGCCATATTCTAATCCACTGCTCTGATTTGAATTTCAGTAACTCTTTAGCTTGTAAGTTAGTATTTAAGATGTGAATTGTAATTTGTGGATTACAAGATTACATTGAATTAATGTTGATTTTTCATCCGAATTATTATTATGGTCAAGATTGAAATCTCGGTGCTAAATAAATGTTGATGAAACCTACTGTGTCATAGCTATGAGATTATAATAACTATATATAATTGATTGATGAGCTATTTATAGTTGACCAGGCAACAACAAAGAGGTTAAAAATTCACAGATTTATAGTTGACCGGGAAATTAAAGCTATTATCAGTTGGACTGTTCCATTGCACCTCTCTCATAGTAGTACAGCACATCTGTTCAACAGTCATTGATTTATAGTTGACCGAGAGATGATATTTGAAAATTATGAATTTATGGTTCACTGGGAGACAATCTTGTATCAGTTGACATTACTGCACCCCTTGCATCTCCCCTGCGAACACATCAGGGAAGCATTCACTTATTTTCTAATATTTGAGTTGTGCCAAATTTACACAGCCCAGTGTTTAATAGTACAGTTAAAATTTTTTAATCAACATTATTATATCACTTATCATAACAATAGATAATCAAATTACATTATTCTGAAGTATTGTAAAAAAAAAAAATTGTTAACATCAGTTGAAATTCCTCTTATTTCCTGTTGATCTTTAGTGTTAGATCCACATTGTTTCAATATTACCTGAGGGTGCAAGATGATGAAGAATCAGTGTTAGAATTCAATGAATTTGAGGTTGACAGTAAAACATGCAGATTATAAATGAAGGTTGGGTAATGATGTTTGGTCAAGCACGGCAGCATATTATAAACCTGATGAGAGAAAACAAGAAAAACTGTGCTCAATTAAGCGATATCTCCTGGCATGAAACAGAAGCTATTAATGAAGAGATATAGTGGCATCTCCAAGACACGGAGAAAAAGAATCAGGAGCTGGAAGTAAAGCTTGATGAAGCGCTGGGGAAAAAAACAAGGTAATTCTTCAAGAAAAGGAACAACATAAAAAAAAGAGAGAGAGACATGCAATGCAAACTCCAAAACATGGGGAAAAAACAGTGCTGCAAGTAACACTTGATGAATAACTGCACAAAAATGCAGAAATGCTTCACAAGAAAGAGTAACAGCAAGAAATACAGAAAGAAGCATAACCTGTTCTCCACAACTTTGAAAGAAAATAATCTAGAATTGCAAGCATGTTATAATAAAACTAAAAGTAAAAACTGGAAAAATATACGCTCAGGCATGCAGTGTGAGTTCAATGAAATGCAGAGGAGAAATTGGGATTTAGAAGACATATACAACAAATGTACAACATTTGAAGAAAAAAAAAAAGCAAAATTAGTAGAACTGGACAAAAGATACAAGAAATTTGAGGAACAAAATGCAGAAATCAATCACATGAAAAACCTCACCGTACTGAACAAAGAGCTACAGGAACAGTGCCTGAAAAAGAAGAAAAACCACTTTGGCTTTTTCCAGAAGAGACACTTGGCTGCTTCCTCACTCAATCTTGAGGAGGAGTAGCCTCATCTTCCTCCATTTTTTTTCTATTTTAATCTTCACCTCGTCTCCCCTCCTTCCCTTTCTGTCCTACCACCTCTCCATCGCTCTCCCTTTTCTGATCCTCTCCTCCCTTCTTCATCCCTTTTCTCTTCTTTCCCCCCCAACCAGTCACGGCAGATGACTGCCCCTCACTGAGCCCAGTTCTGCTGGAGGTTTCTTCCTGTTTAACAATTCCTGTACGTTGAAGCTCTGATTCAACTTCTTTACTCAAGTAAAAGAAAAAAAGAAAACCATCTTGGGGAAAGACCCCCATCCCCTCTGCAGTGCAGGATGACAAGGGCAAGGAGAGGGATCTTTACAACGATAAAATATTACCTGCTCACCAGGTACCCATCAAGCAGCTCATGCCCACTGTCCCGGCGTTTATGAAGGAGATGAGGCGTTACTGGAATAAACCCTTTTGCCACCGAGTACCATCAAGGGTTACACTGACCTGGAGATTGCAGATAGTGAAATTTTGGAGCTAACCAAACCCCTGGTGGTGGAGGAGCAGTTGGTGGCTTTTCAGCCCCCTTGAACTCATGTCAGTGGGCCCAACCCTTCAGGTAAAATGGAGCATTTTACAGCCATCATGTACCAGAAAGTTTATAAATCAGCAGCTCACTCAATAAACTATCTGAATGTGGTCACCCTGATCTCTGTTTCAGGAGATGGGTCACCTGTGGATAAGGTACCCTGAGTCCTACGGTTTGGGATGAGGTATGTATCATCACGGATCTTATTTTCCGGCTCTCTAGGGGTGCAGTGCAGGGTTGTGGCTGCATCATGGGCCTGGTTGTCGCAGGGGAGAGATCGCGGTGGCTCAGTTTCACCAACCTGCCTGACTAGGATGAGCAGGTTATTATGGATTTTACGTACAAACCGTCACAGGCTACGGGATTGTTTGGGAAGGTAGTAACCACTATGAAGGAGGCTGGTTAAGAGGTGCATGACCTGCTTATGCGGCACAAAGACTGTGTCTCGCGACACAGGATGTGATGTGAAAATTGTCACTAGACACCCGTGACACAAGCAACATGGTGAGCATAAAAACGGCCTAACCGTCTACTTTCAATATGGAAAAGTAGCGGCTCTATTCTGTACTGCTCCTGAATGGCTGAACTACTCACCCTATCGCTAAGCTAATTTCTGCCGCTTGTATCTGCAATCTCATTCTAATAGTGTTAACATAAGCATCAGGTGAGATTAACAGATTTGTGGGCTTTCTCAGCAACGATGCACCATCTGGTGGCACAAGGCTGCATAACATTTAGCACAATAATTTACTGGCATTGAGCATCAATTAACATTTTAACAGTTAGATTAAACGACTAGTAAAAGGGGCATAGTTCAAAGGCTAAAAAAAAAATCTAAAATATATATATTTGCAATAACTCCAGAATCCAGAGAAAAATGCAGTCTTCCTTTGTTTGCCGTTTCCTATTATCACCGTAAGCAGAGACAGCTAATTATATACTGCATCTCCATTTTAATTTTTGTGTATTTTTCTGTCCTTTCTTTCCTCCAGTTACAGAAAAATAATAATAATTTGAGCTTGTTGCATTTTCACAGTTTTTTTCTAGCAATGTAAGATGGCTATTTGCCCAGCCTCAGCTACCCAACTAGGTAAGAGCGGTTTCCCGGGAAAGAATAATGCCAAATTTGGTTGTTAAAGCCCTGGGATTGAACGTGTCCCTACACTAAACATTTTTTGTCCTCTTTCTTTTTAACACCACTGGAGCACCTGCTGAAAATGTTCGTTTAAGATGATCAACATAACTGAACGGTATTAGTGTGAGACTGTCATTATTTTTGAACAGAATGACATTTGCAAGGCCTCATGTATAATGTAGTGTTGTCTCACGAGCTAAGACCTCAAGACAAAAACACTTATATAGTAGCTGTGAGAAAGCATTGTTCCTCTGTTCTAATTAACTGTATCACAGCTATGCCAAAAATACACTCAAGGACTGATTTGTTTTAGGCATATGGAGATGGAGAGAAAAAGATCTTCAGATAGAACACCCAAGTCTGTGGGGAGAGAGACCCTGAAAACCTGCATAAATTACTATGTTGCTCACAAAAATCTCTCATTTCTCTGTATAACGTGACCTAATTTCTCGTACCTGGGGGACAGCATCTCTAACTCCCCCTCCATCGCAACACTCGTGCAGAGGCAAAGCATTGCATCAGAGCACTGAACATGAAGAACTGAGGCTTTGATGACGTGAAATAAAATGCAGTTTACCACCGGGTAAAATCTGGTATCTGAAGTGGCAGTGCAAATGTCATTAGTGAGCACTCGAAATTTATGGTTTGCTATTGTTTTAGAAGCAAATATCAGTGCTGATCCAGATCCAGTGTCAATATAGACATTTGCATGAACGTACGTACGTAGTTCATGCGTGCTTTTCACTTAGGCTAAGATACCTGCTAATATTCAGTTAATTTTTAAAGACACAGACTTCGTAAAAGTGCTAGAAAGAACGATTGGGTAGCAGGGAAACATCCGGATCTTGTTCAACCAATTAGGAAATAAGATGGTGGCAAAAAAGTACCAATTTTTGTATAATTTTTTGCTTCCCAAGACAGTACTTGGGAAGCAAAATGGCAGGGGTTTAGAATAACGTATATACTTAGTTAGTAATGTATTAATAGGTCAAAAACTAATGGATACAAAGAATGAAAATATTTTACATTAGACCATAATATAACATCAAATCATATTTTAGTGTGCATAGCCATATACATATATGAGCCAACAACTTCAACACTCTGATTAGTCCAAAGCTTGCACCAGTTGCTAAGTTTCCAGAAACAGTTAATTTAGGTTTAACTGTGAGCAGCTTTCTTTTTGTGCTTCATTTTATTTTGAAGACATACCCTTTTGCAAAGTAATTGAGCAAAGACAATCAGGGGAAACGTGTGAGACGACCAATATTGTACAAAGGGAAGCTGCGTTTCAACAGAACATTTGTCTCTCTGGGTGCTGAGAAAGTTCTACTTAACATGCAGATCCCAAAACAAAACAGTAGGAGGGCGTATAGACTGAGAGCTTGATATGCAGACAGGCATGGCAGGACAACAGCAAATAATAAACATGCTAATTTACGAAAGTGTAGCAGCCACTTATCTAGAGCCAAAAAAGTCACATCAAAATTGGCTTAAGCATTCTCTTCACCTCTGCAACAAACAGGCAGCAGCAGGCATTATGAGATGAGGTTGAGTGCTGCAGCCGCAGTTTGTTTGCTGCTTTCCACCCACAGCTTATAAAATATTAAAGGGCTATTTTGATTAGAATAACATAATCATCACTTCTGGCATTTACATATATAGTGCATGCTTTCAATGGAATAATGGCTAAGCTCAAGGACAGGATAATATTGGTTATGGAAAATGTCTGAAGCCTTTTATTTCTCTGGAGTATGTGTTTTTGTGGCTCATTAGAATGTAGACATTCCCACTTAATGCAAATGGAAATGAAATGTGGGGAAAATACAATTCAGTCCAGTTCAGCATTGTTTTCTTTTGAAGATATTATACAATGTATTAAGAGAGATATATCTGTTTATCTGCCAGACCTAAATTTATAGTATGTATGCTTATATCTTATACATATTTTTTTTTTCAACTTGCTTTTATTTTTTTCATGTTAATTGGTCCCGTGTGTGCAGGGGACGCAGTGTTCACATGAAAGAATTCTGTCATTTTGATGCATGCCAGGATTATGATTGTCTTTTAAGTGATTTGAAAAACACTGCAAAGATGGAACATTATTTCTTTAAGAAGCCACCATAAAGTGGTCTGAAAATACATCTAAGATTATGAAGTGCTGACAGGATTGCTCAACACATTCTCATCTCTAAACCAGTTGAGGTCTTGAGGATGTGCTGAGCACTATTCAGATAATCAACATAACTTGACACTTAGTCATTCATAAACAGGATCTGGGCTGTCTGTAAGCGCTGGCATAATAAAATAAATGTTTAAATGGCTTTGCTTTTCAGTCTTTCAGCAAAAAAACTGGAATGCACAGGGTTTATTAAAGGTTAAAAATGATTACAGTTTTTCAGTTACCTCAACAAGTATTTATTTCTGTAATTACATTATATTAGCAGTCATATACTCTGTGTGGTAACTTTTTCCTCTCACTCTGTCTCTAGATCATTTTAAACAGCTTGATCCTAACCTACTGAGACTTGCCTCTTAACTTGAAGTCACCGCAGCTGACTGGCACTATTTCTTTTTTCCAACCCTGAGCCACGGGAATCTATGAGGTCATCCCATACAGTACGTAACCATTGTAGCAGCTGCCAGGCACAACATCTACTTGATGAGCAGTTCGATTTCCAGCTAAGATGCTTTCATCAAAAATCTCCAGGGGAGAAAACTCAATTTCCATTTTAAACTATTTCAGGTGTTTTGCAATAAACGGTCCCAGGTGCCAATATAATGTTAGGGCCCTCGCTGCATGTGTCACATCTATGTTGATTGTTTGGTTTATGGTCGTGTCATAAAATATAATGACACTCATTGAACTCCTGTGGCAGAGGTGGGAGAATGAGCATAAAGAAAATATATAGTTCTTCTCATGAAATTCAATTATTCAGGATCACTTGCATCGTGTGAGATTTCTGAGTAGTGTGTATAAATTCATTATGTGTGTTTTCATTGCGATGTTTTCACTTTTGTGGATGCTTCCTTATATAATGTAGACTGTAGCCTGTATCTAGTGTGATTGTGATCATTCAAAAAGCTTAAATATTCGTAGCACTGTTTAATATATACTCATTTGCACCAGTAAATACTTTTTCTGAAGGTGTGACAAATTAAAAAAAATTTAAAAATACTATTTTTTTGTGTTTTGTTTTCTGTGTGGCTCTCTTTGTCTCCCCACCTCTCTCCCTCTTTCTCAATCTTTATTTTTGCTTTTTTTTTTTTCAAATTAAATTACCAGCAATAAAATGTTGTGGCTCTGTAGTTCAAAATCTATCTACTCTCCTCCCTCCAAAAAACATCTACAGTTTTTGTCCCCAGTATATGCAAATATTGAGCAAGATCTATTATTCAGTTTTATGATCACTGTGTGTGCAGCGGTGTATCACCTAATTTATACACTTCATTACGGCTGAGTCAGTCTCAGGCTGAGGAGCTGTACTCTATTGTGCTAAAGTCTTCGTCTGTTATGCAATGTAAGTCGCCGTGGTGAAACAAAGAAATGTTGGTTTGGTACACTAATGTTGTATTAGGTAATGAAGAACTGAAAATCTGTTTAGACACGATAAGAGGTTTTCCTCACTCTGTTGCTGCCTGAGCCAATCATCATTCAATCATGTAGTGTCTGGCTACTTCCCTGCCACTGGCAACGAACCAAGCCATTGCTGACTTTATTTCCACATATAGACTACACTATTTTCTGCACTAGAATACTTTCAAGACTCATAGTTGGCAGACAATCAAGCCACAAACAGAGGAGTACATGCATGGTAGGAGTTTGTGTGTCTAATGAGATTTTCCCCACCAAATGGTATTTATTTGAACATGAATACTGGTTGTATTTGTCAAACCTGTTACATGCCTCTTAACACAATTTTGCCCTACACTCTTTAGTATCCAGTCATGCAGGGCTAGTGACCGCCTTGGAACCACAGCTAAATAGAGAAAAATATATCTGAAAAATACAGCTTGTGATTTTCTGTCAGTCGCTATGTGATTTTGGTTGAAAAGAGGTGTATGATGCTGCACTGAAAACCTCCTTGTGAATGCTCTGGTCTCAAACAATTTTATTCCAAGGTTTGCATGGAAGACATCAACTTCTCCACAAACAGTTGCCAACTGCCCAGCAAGTGCAGCAGTAGTGAAACAGGAAAAAGTGTAATGCACTGTTAACCTTCAAAGTAAAAGTTGTGACTTTTTCCTGCAGCTAACATCTTGCAAGATGCGCAACTTTTAATTTGAAGGGTCTTAGACCAGTTGGTCCCTTCCTTGCAAACAATAGATATTTTGTACACCATCTTTATGAACTTTTCAACTAGTGACAGCCAGCAAGAACACAATAGTAGTACAATACTACTACTTAGAGCACTCAAGGAGTACATGTTTCACCAGGAAGTCCCTACCAGTCTGTTGGCCTATGTGACTGCGACTGAGGCCTTTATCGCCCAAAGTTAAGTATGCAATATATGGTCTATATATTTATATGCAGAGGGAGAGAGAGTAGTAGATACTTGGTAAATCATCTGTTTGGTTCTTAAATTTTGCTTCCTGAGTAACACACTTGTCTTGTTCCTGTAGATACTGTCATCAAAGTAAAACATGTATGATATTTTAAGGCATGAAAATTAATAAATCTTAAAGTGGGTCATCTGTTAATCGGAGGGTTAGGAGATGATACCTGCCAAGGTATCCTCGGGCAAGATACTGAACCCCAAGTTGCTCTCCGATGTATCCATCAGAGTGTGAGTGTGTGTGAATGCTTTGGTAGAAAGCACTTAGGTAGAAAAAGCATAGATTGCACGAATGGGTGTGAAGCATGCTGTAGAGCAGAAATGTGCATTTTAAGAACCAGTCCATTAAATAAGTAAACATCTACACTACATATCAGAAATATCTTTGATTTCCAACCAACTGTCAGTCTCTGGTTATATTGCTACAAACTCTACTCGTATTTAAGTGTTGAACACAGAGAACAAATGTAACTTTACATTTATTGGTAGGAGCTTGGATATGACCGCGGCCGTGATAAATCTATTGTGGCTTAACAATATGACAAGAAAACAAGTGCATCACTTCACCAACAAAAGGGGGTGAATTTCAAGGTTTTTGTGATTCATGTTCTCCTCTATTACATGGCTCTTACATAAAAAAAAAAAAAAAGAATTTTTTGAGAAGATGGCCTCCTGGAAATGATGCGTGACTGTGTTCCTAGCAGATAGTACATAGAGAGCTTTCTCTAAAGAAGCCAAAATCACTGTCTGCCAAATTATTATATCAGCACTTTAGAAAACTGCTCTTCACTCTCAGCCATAAGGACTTTTGCTTTTTTCTCTATTCACAAACAGTATTCCTTTCCTCCTTTTTAGAAGTGTAAAGCACATCAGTTGCCACTTCTATGTTCTAAATATTGAAAGGAATACCTGACCTTGCAATGGCTTGAATTTCAATCAAGCAACACAGAGTTTTCGAAACAAAAGCACAAACATTCCCCGCTGCATTTTCATTTGCTCAGATATTCGGTTTTATTTTACATGCATCATGCATAAAATACAGTGCATTAAAAATTTACAAGATTTTTTCACCCAGAGTATCTGTCAGCTTTATGAACTTGGCTTATTTCCTCATTTGGACTCTTTTCATCCTGACTGTATGACACCTTACAGTTGATCAAAGTCGTTATGCAGTTTCAACACTGCCTGCGTCTGATAAATTTACCCTCATAATTTACTCTCATGCCAAGGCATTTGCTTCATCCTTGGTGGGCTGTGAATCCCTGTAAATGTTCTCTTAGAAATCAATAGGGCCATATCTTTTCCCACAGTGCCTGTGGTGACTGTAAACTATCTGTGGGGAGAGAGCTGTGTGATACAGGAAAGATAATTGCTTCCAGGAGTCTGAACACTTTAAGAAGTTACCTCTTTCTTTGATCAGGGTCAGCCCAGTTACGTTATTAATAAAATTTGTGTGCTAGATACTGATACTGGTGGTAACTGAGCAGCTAACGCAGACACATATAGCCTTGCGGGTGTACATTGTATTGACATAGCATGTTCTGGCTATTTTGGTGAAAACGATCATGTGAATGTTCGAACATAATAAAAATTACTTTATCCTTAAGGAGTCTGAAAACTGGGTAAATACAACCCTGGACAAACAACAACATTTGAATTATTACACCATGTGATTATTTATTTACAAAAATACAGAACCATTGAGTGAAAAACCAACCAACCCATGCTGCTTCCATAAGATTTAGGAGGGTATGTAGGAGACAGGTGCTACTAAATGCATTTGATTAACTGATCATTAGCAAGTGTGAGCACCTGTATAAAAGCAAACAAAGTTTGGGCAGTTTGCTGGTCTAAAAGACATCATCACCAGGAGTGGAACCTGAAAAAAGTAATCCAAGAGCTACATCTTAGAGTTTAAATGTTAAAGTTCATGACAGTAAAATTAGAAAAAGCCTGAACAAGTATGGCTTGTTTGGAAGTGTCCCCAGGTGACATTCCATCGTCTCTAAAAGAACATGGAAGAATAGCTTTTTAGCATGACTGTATGTAGTTGTATTTGAGCAGTGCATCCCTTACCAAAGCCGCAGAGAGCGATACTAAGTATATTCTGTGTTCTGTTCTATGTTGTGCTCACAAATTTAAGATATTAATCATACAGTCATATCTGGGTGTCATATATTGCATTTATTTTGCATATCTCCTGATAGAACAGTTGACTACACCATTTGCAGAGCTAAATATGAGTGCACGTTCTCGCATTATGACAAACCTCCAGGTACCTGTTTATGTCAGTGCCCCTTTCTTCTGTATCTAATACACAGAGAATCCTCTCAAGTGATATCTGATTGGAGGCCAAGCACACCAGAGACAAAGTCATTTACATATCCCACATCTTCTGTGTACACGGTTCCCATTTATCATCAAAGTCAAATTTATGGATAGGTATTCCAGCGAGCGATATTAATCAAGCACAAATCCAAAGGGAAACAGAAATCAGGAGCCAGAGGACAGCAACTTCTTGTCTGTGTGCTGAAGGCCCATGTCTTGGGTAAATATTGCATAGCGCTAAAGTGTAGGAGTAAGCAGAAACAGCAAAGAGAGGGAGCACAGTGTGCAGAAAGTGAGTTATTTCAACTCAGCGTTTTGGCTTTGCCTGATGTGCTGGAATATACACACTGATGTTTTTGAGGGACTAAGTGATATGGTCGCAAGAGGCAATGTTATTTCTCATTTCATATTGGGCGTCGATACCAGCTCCACTAAAAAAGACATACTGTATGCATTCAGTAGAAGGACAAGTCTGAACAGTCACTGTTAGAGGGGGAAGATTCACAGTTACAATGCGGTGTTATAGGTGTAGTAGTGGTGATATAATTTAAAACCCTAGCATGGGTCAGTTTCAACAGGAACATTAAGTGGGCTGTCATAAACCCAGCAACAAGGGTCACTTGATGAAAAGATACATCCTTCCTAAGGTCTTAATGTTCATGACAGCAAGTTCACAGAGCACTTAAAGACCAGCTTCTGTAGACAGAAAGCATTTCTGGACTGGGCTGAAAGCTTGGAAGTTACACGCAGCATCACAGTTGGGTGCTATTAACAGTGCTTCATGCTTCAATCCAACATGACTTTTACTGCAAAAAATAGACCTAAGCGCATAAAAAATGACAGTGTGAATATTTGGAAATAGCTGACATTTTGTGCCCATGCTTTATAAGCTATAGAGTATTTTTATCATATCATTTGCTTTGGCACTGATAGAGGTGGGTATTTGGGACGGGGACCCATCGGAATCGATACATAATGATGTTACTTAATTTACTGTGTTTAATGCCCCCATATTTTAAATGTAATGTTTGTTTTTACAGAAATTATCAAACCATCTATCCAGCCATGTTAAATTATTGTGGCTGTGGATATTCTTCACTTGACAACAAACATTACCTTGATTGAAGTCATCATGTTAATATTTTTTAGGGAAATTTATGAAGAAAGAAACTTTCCAGCTAGCATTTTAATCTCTCCACTGTAGACGGACACAGACCGCTAAGAGGCTGCTTCATGACCGAAGTTATTGGAACCATGTGCAATGAATATGCAATGTTGTTAAAGCAGCAATAAGATGGAGAGGGACTGCTATCAGTCTGCGATTGAATGGGATCTAATTGGTAAATTCATGCAATGTGTTTGTTATAATGCGAGCAATTGATAAAAACTGCAATTATGCTTATTGTCTACATCCACAGACATTCACATTAAAGAGAATATCGCATTTACTGCTTACAGAGTCCAGACAGACCAGAACCTCTTAGATCAGAAGCAAATATTCAGAAAGTTCTTCACAAATACGGAAGTGCAGGCAGGCAATTTAACTGCAAAATGACTTATGTGCTCATCAACCTTGCCTTTACACTGTATCTATAGAAATATAACCACAGTAGAACCAGTTCAGTTTAGTCCCCAAGTGCAGAGGGTCATGTTGTGTGGACTACGATTTACTCTGATCTGTTTGCATTTATAGTCATAAAGTCACATGCCCTTCATTTTCATGTAGCACTCAAAGAAAGCCAAAATAACTTACACTCAGAAGAAAAGAAGCACTTGTGTACAGCAGACACAAAGAGAAAGTAACACGTTTTATGTTTTGTCTCACTTTTTTCTCACTCTACATCTGAGTTGAAAACAATAGATGCACGTTCCATCAGTTTGTTGTGTTGTTCACATGCTGTCCCCAGAGTGAGTATACATTGTGAGCAGGGAGTGAGAAAAGAGAACAAAGACAAACTCCTGTGTATGGAAATAGGGAACCTGTCCATGTTTGTGTCTTCAAGGTCATGAAAAGGACAAAAATACAATGGCTTTTTATTTATTTAACGAAACGCATGATTTATCTGTCAACAAGTCATACTGAGGTCAATAAAGGATGACAGAGTTGCAGATGAATTAAGCATGAACTCACTTTGAAGCTGTGAGAAACACCCTATGGACAAAAGTACTGGGACACCCATACATCACAGCTACAGGAGCTGATTAGTCACAATGTAGCTCCTGGTGCTTCAGTTTCTGTGCTGATGTTAATGCCAGAGGAGGTTGGGAACACTGCAGGAACTGAATCAGCAGAGCATTGTTAGTTTTTATACACCATGCCCAGCTCTAAGCTTTACGTGGTCTGACAGTTTATGGCTGAGTTGCTGCGCTACTTTGCAATGATACTACCTGCAGCTGATCACGGCATATCTAGGAAAGAAGACACTTCTCACACTCATGTGTGTTGCAAAACTGGCACCATACTTCTAAACGATTGTTTCACAATGTTCATAAAGGCAGGCTCTGCGGCTGGTTACTTGATTTTATACACATGACAAAAACCTGAAAGATTAACACGTGACACAGAGTTTTGTCCATGAAGTGTATATCAAACTGACCTATGTGTTCATTGTGGCTTTAAGTGCCATTACACTACGACATGCATTGTTACCATGCAACACAGACTCCTAGTTATACGTTTCATGCTATTTTCCTTCACCATGCTGGATTTACTTGTAACACAGTGTGCAGGGTCAGAGTCGTATCTTTCATTAATTTCGTTTAAAGTGACTTTTGCATCTCAAACCACGAAAATGAAGGTGATTAAGATTAACAAAAAATAAGAGTAATCAATGCGCTTCAAAGTTATTTCACTTTAGGAGATACTGAAACAATCCCAGGATGTTGTGCTCTATAGTCTTGTTGAATGTATGAGTTAAATTCCAGAGTAAAAGCTTATTTATTTCTAGTAAGAATGCAATGGCTGTTATCTGTGGTATGAAAGTCTTTTATAATCAAGTATTTTAGAGGAATAGTTTGGCATTTCCCTAAACATCTACGTGCTTTATTTCTTTTTATTTTCTTTTTCACATTAATTAAAAGGTTAGGCCAACTGTTTTTCTCCATTTCCAGCCTTTTTACTGCTCGACAATCTGTTTAGGATATGCATGTAAAGGGTTAAAGTTTCAATAATAATGTTGACGTGGAACAAAGATTGGTCTGCAATAATCTATGGGTGCATTGTAGCAAGGCTCTTTGATATCTCTCTGTCCATAAGTACTCAAAGTGACTCTCCTGTAATCATAGGCAGACTAACCTACACAGAGCATGAGCAAATAATCCCCAAACCCCAAAACAGAGCCAAGTCACATCATGTGTTCAGGCGTCCTGATTGCAGCACAGTCAGGATTACTAATGCTTTCAAAGTAAATTATACTGTGCAGGAATCGTTTAGGATTTCAGCAGAGCAGGAATCAGGTTTCCTTCAGAGTCACGCAGCATTCCTTTTGGTGTCTGTCAACAACTTACAAGAAATGCAAATCAGTATAAATAAATAAATATCAAGGGCCATTGGTGACTTTCAATATCACAAGCTCTAAACAGTTGAGAGTTAACATACTAATAATAAATAAAATTAATGATATATCTGTTTAACATCTTGAGCATGTTTAAATATGTTTTGTTTTTTCAATAACCAGCACTAACATAATTTAATGTAATTTAGTTACATGTTTTTCTGTAAAATGAAACATTATGCTGTTGAACTTATGGCACCTAACTGCAATATTCTACATACAGTTGGTTCAAGTTAGTTTGAATTCATGTATATGGTGTGAATTTATTCTAAGTTGACTTTTTGAGTGCTATGACTATTACATTATTCAGGTGCCAGCTATGGGCTTATCTGGTGTGTACTGCCACGGGGAGTTTAGTGTCCTGAGTTAAGGACTCGTCTGCCACGTGTGAGTTAGGCCTTTAAGGCACAACCTTTCAGGGTTTCTAGCCACTCAAAGAAATCTGCAGTATGAGACCAAGTTTAGTTTTAATTTAGGCCAACAATGTTTCTGTTGTAGCTACAAAGTCCCAAAAGGCATAACTCACACTTGGAGAGATAAAAATGTAATTTAAAAAAAAAAAATAAACAAAAAACTTTTTGCATAGAGTATAAACTATACTGAAGTGAATATTGATAAGAACAAGCTGTATTAAACTAGCCTGGTCCTATCCCCTGAATCACGTGGCCTCTTGAAATTTGTGGGTTTGTTGTAGTCCAAATCAGCAGCATGCTCTCAACCGAACTGTGAGGCACCTATGCAAATGAGACTAGACCTAGTCAATCTGTGACTGAGACAGGAAATGGGGGCTGAATATTCCAGCATGCTTGCTGGTTATGTGATATTATGCATGCAGACCGCTTGGAAATGAGCCACCCATACTGAAGATGGAGTGGGCAGGAAAACACCAGTTTCCAGGTTTTGAAGTGGCACTCTTTCACAAGTACCACTTCATTCCCAAACGAGCCTTCTTGAAGCGGTATTTAGACTTTGCTGCCAGATGGGTTTATGTATCAACCAGATACATGAAGGTATCGCACAATGAATGGGGTGCTCTAACATGACTACTCATTCATTCTAATGAAAAGTGCTCACATAGAGCATATACCAGAAATAAGTAGTACTTTTCCTGGACTAAGTCAGTCTGAGAAAAATATTCTCTAGAAACTTCTTGGAACCGCTGCATCATTTTTAATAGATGTACTGGTCAGAAAAATTTCCATAATATTTGAATTGCTGTTTCTTAAGTAGTAGCTGTATGTTGCAAAACCTATTTCTGGAACTGAAGCCGAATAAACAAACACACAAACCTGATATCCGCTCACTCTGGTACATCTGTTAACCTGCTTGTTAAGGCAAATACCTCATCAGCAAATCACATGACAGGAACTTAACACATTTAGGCATATTACAAAACTTTTAACTTTTGTAATATGATGTTAGTCCATCTGATTGGCATAGAGAGAAGAATGCACACATAAGAGATAAGATAAGATGAGATAACCTTTATTAGTCCCAAACATGGGAAATTAGTTGTACATGTACATATTTATTATTTCATCAAATTATAACACATCTTTCCAGGAATAACAATTTAGCTTCGTACAGTGTATACAAGATCCAGTAATAGTCCACAAATTCTTCTGCTGCATCAAGCCCTGGCTTACCTACCCACACTACACTGTGACTTCTGGCATCTCTGTTCTAGATACGGTGCATTATGCTAGTAGTGACTAATTTACCTTCAAGCCTAGTCAAGCAGAGATTAAAAGCAGGCAAAACATTTCTGCACCTCACCTCTCCATTTTTTTTTAATTTGTGCCATCTCTTGGGGGAGTTTATCAGACTTTATGAAGCACCCCTCGGGACTTGTAAACAGACTTTGATGTGTGAAATCAGTTCCTCTTTAACCTTACTACACTATTTTGGCTGTTGTTCCATTAGCTGTTGTAGTTTTGTTCATTCTGATAAATATTTAACCACAGACATACAGTCAGCTCGCTCTCAAGACAACACTTAACATTCCTTAAGTTATCTTGAAACTGCTTTAAATTATTCTGCCATTTCACACACTTGACCTTTGATGATACAAAGATGTGAGCCTAGATTTATTATTTATGACTGCCTTCATTTTCTTTTTACTGTGAATGACCTGTTTTCACTCGATGCTGTGATTGTGCATTACAATTGAATCTGTTGTCTTCTAAGCTATATGATTACCTTGTAATAGTACCCCAGGACATTTGATAATCCCAGCCTCCCAGTATCTCTGCTTATATTACAAAATGTTAACATTGCAGTGAAGTTCATAATATCTCCTAAAATTAGCAGTAACTGGATTTTTCAACAATACACCCATGAACCACATTACCCAGGTCACAAGTACCTAAAGGTTCATTTTTCAAGTATGGCAGTCCAGGTGGGAATAGCATTAAAAAGGAATACCCGTTCCTTTTAATGCCAAAGGGAAAACATCAAACAGAGAAAAGAGCATGAACTTAAGACATTTTCTTTTAAGGAATATATTCATTTTCACCTCTGATCAACTTTTAACTTTAGCTCCTTAGATCACAGAATACTTGTGTATCCCTGCGGTCTGGTGGAGGGATGATATCTGACACAGTTCAGTCCTTGAGACTAAGGTCTCAAGGACTGAAGCTTCTGTTCAGTCTGACCTGAAACATGTTCAAGATCTCTCCCGGGTCACAAAAACATCTAAAAGGCAGACCATCAAGGGCACAGTGAAAGAAACAAGAGAACAAGAAGGCTCCGTTGTCTTCTGTTTTTGAAGTCCATGTGCATGTGTTTCAGTGTACCGTGTTTGTGGATGAGGCAGAAGAGAGACAAAGAGGTTGAACGAGAACTACAATCAGGAATAGGTTGCACAGAAAAATGGAACTATTTCTTTTGAGTATAACACTAAAGGCTTATTTTTGCCTTGGCTGAGGGACTTAAGAACAATGCATAACTTCACAAGGTTTCACAACCTCACAAAAACAAGGAAAAGTGTTAAGGAATCAATTGTATTTAAATTATTTTACTGTGGTGAAGCGCCATAGTTTTCCCCAACACTTTCTTTTAAACAGACACCTATTATTGCCTTAGCCTTTCTCATCTTACAAAGCTGGCTGATAGACAAGAAAACCAAATTAGTCTGAGAAGGAAAAAGATTTCACTTTTGGAAGAAATAGCAAAAGACAAAAGCAAGAATGTTGCAGAAAATTGTTACCAAAATGAGTTGTAAATGCAATCAGTTACTCATCAGTTTCATGTGACAGCCTATCTCAATTTCGCAGAGCCACCCCTCATTTATTTATTTTGTTATTTTTATATTTTGCTTGCATGCAGCCAGACCTTCTCACAATAGCTCACAGAGCTATTAGCCAAAACTTGGTATATCTCAGCATGGTGTGCTGTGCAGCCCTGCGACAGACTGGCGACCTGTCCAGGGTGTACCCCGCCTCTCACCCTATGACAGCTGGGATTGGCTCCAGCACCCCCCGCGATCCTGAAAAGGATAAGCAGTAGCGAATGGATGGATGGGTGTGCTGTGCGTAACTAAAGAATTTAAAGACACCAAACAAGTATAGAACAACAGAATAGGGAAAAAGCACATGAACAGCAGATGAACTTTATCTGAAAGTCATGCCCTTAAGAGATAGGAAAGACAGGATCTGAATGAAGCATCTGGCCCTTCACTTGATCCATCTACTTTTTTTGAAGTGTCATCAAAAATGGTCTCAGTGGAAGGGTGGCTGCCAAGAAGCCATTCATAAGGAAGAGAAATGGGAGGAAAGGATAAAGGATGCCAAATAAGAAATACACTGAAAATCAGCGTCTGCGGGTCCTATGGAGTTAAATCAAAACTTACAATATTTAGTTGAAATCATTCAAAGACACAACAGTGAGTTTCTATTTCATCTGTAAACCACAATGGAGTTGCAGTCATGCTTTGGGGTTGCATTACTGCATTTCATGCATTGCCATCTGCAAAGTGTCCTGGAATTTTGTAAATAAAGTCTGCAACATGGAAAACTGTGGTCAAACTATTTATTACTGCGCACAGGAGAACACACATACACATCAAAACATAACAGGTTCATAGCAATGAGCGTTCTAACCTCGGGGCGTCGCAGCACCACTTTTATAACATCGCACAAACTCTGTGTATCTTTTAATTACAACAGTCTTTTGTCCAACACGGGCTGTTGCTGAACAAAGAAGACTCCCACTGTCCTTTCCCAGACCAGCACCTGGCGCTGGCCCTGAGCTTCATCCTTCTGAGCAAAACAGCAGATCACATAGTGAAACATTGTTAGGCCCAGCTAAGCAGTTTTCACAAGGTCATGCTGACACATACTTACTTAATCTTAAGCATGCAAAGGTCATATAAAAATCATACAGTGAAATTCTAATCACCTAAATCTAAATGTGAGGGTTAACTAGAATTTTCCACAATTTGCACCACAATGATCCTTGCTATGCTTTTAATGCCAGTGAAGTTAAAACACACACACATGCAATGGAATAATCTCAGTCATGGATTGGCCTCTCCAGAGCTCAGATCTCAACATTTGAGGTTATTGATTGTAGGTTATTGTAGGGTCTTACAATATCCAATATATCTTACAATATAAAGTGCCTTGAGGTGACTGTGATTTGGTGTTTTATGATTTGAACTGAATTGAATGAGGGGTGCATCAAAACCTTTGAACCGTACCGTAAGTTTCCACATGGATTACTACAAATATGAACATACTGTAATTAAGGGAGTCATTATTACCTTATAGTAAGTTTTTCTTCCTCCTTACTTTCTTGTAAAGATTTGCTAAGGTCTTTTGTGATATAGGATTTAGCTACCTTTAATATAAGTGCACACAGGTGAAAACCCTTAAAATGTAAATTAATATAATGAGAACAACTTATAAAGAAACACTAATTCAGACTTTAAGGAATATCTTAAGTTGATGTGTTTTGCTTAACCTATCAGCTCCATAAATATTAAAATAGATTTTATTTTTATTAAAACCCAAAGCATTCAAAGAAGTGGCTCTGAGAAGACAAGGTAAATAGCAGTGACTCAGTAGCTGAGATCACAGCTAAGATGTTACGTGTTGAACAGAATTAATTTTCTCACAAAAAGCTTTGGGGACTGCTGTACGCTCATATCTGAATCTCCAAGTAGTATTGTGCTGTCAGAAAACCGTCAAGACAGGCTTAAATACTCCCATGTCAGCACACGACACCTTGTAAATAGCAGATTGAGTCTTGAATGGGAAACGGCTGATAGTAGGAGAAAAACATGAAGCTCATTAGGGAAGTGGTCTTCCCCAAAGTCTGCCATGGAAGTTCTTTTTTGCAAGTAAAATTTATAAAAGATATCCATGTTGTGATGGTCACTTCTACAAAAAACTTTGTTTTTCTTTTGCTAAATATAATATGTTGTTGACCTTTCACTTTATTTTTGTTGTGCTTCAACAGAATTTATAAGTTTCATCATTTTCAGATGGTTTAGTCCAGTCCTACCTGACCTACTTTACCATTTTCAGAGAATTATTATTATTATTATTTATTTATTTTTTGCATCTTAAGCCACTTAACACTGGCCTTTGAATCATTTCAATGCAATGTCTGCACAAAACAACATCTCTATCCTTAGGCACTTTATTACAGTAGTCTGTTGCAAAAACACATTTTAATCCTGCTGAATCTATGAAAAAGAGTTTGACAGGGATAAAATAGATAAAATATACCAACAAAATGTTCTTCAAAGAGCTATTAGCTAAAAACGTTGTACAGCTCTGCATGCTGTGCAGTGTGTCCTTAACTATTTCTAGGGATGCACCGAGCCACCCGGCATTTCTTCAAGTTTTCTTCAGCAATAGTATTTTTGCAGCAACTATGTAATTTCCATAAAGCTTTTAGCCCAAAACTTGGTATATCTCAGCACAGTATGCAGAAGAAAAAATAAATATGCAGCAGATGAACAGCATCAGAAAGTCATGTCCTTAATAAATGGGAAAGAAATCCCTTACAGAGGTTGGGGAGATGTATTTCAAGACTTCTACATTTTACTGTATATGAAACCATAAAACCAGTTACTTAAAGAATTCAGAAACATAAATCTCTAATAAATATTAATATAAATGAATAATCCAAATAATTATGCCTGATTTTCTTTACACTTCTTCCTAACACGTGCTTTTTCCTAAATCCACTAATCGTATTACATCCATCCATCATCCATCCAGGAGCCCAGGAGGCATCCTTGTCAGATGCCCAAACCACCTCAACTGGCTCCTTTCGATGTGGAGGAGCAGCGGCTCTACTCTGAGCCTCTCTCGAATGGCCAAACTTCTCACCCTATTGCTAAGGGAGAGGCCAGCCACTCTTCGGCGGAAACCCATTTCCGCTGCTTGAATTCACTATCTCGTTCTTTCGGTCACCACAGCTCATGACCACAGGTGAGGGTAGGGGCGTAGATCGACCGGTAAATTGAGAGCTTCACTTTTACACTCAGCTCTCTCTTCACCACAACAGACCGGTACAGCGTCCGCATCGCTGCAGCCCCTGCACCAATCCGTCTGTCAATCTCCCGCTCCCTTCTCCTGTCACTCGTGAACAAGACCCCGAGATACTTAAACTCCTCCACTTGGGGCAGGGTCTCGTCCCTGACCCGGAGTGGGCACTCCACCCTTTTCGTATTACAGTCACTAATAAAATAATTATGCTAAGTATAACTAATTGTTTTATAGTTGCATGCAGAATGAGTGATATAAAAAAACAAAACAAAAAAGAATCATTATGTAAGTACAAAATTTTCCTGAATTCGGTCTACAACTGAAGGGTAAAGCTATGAAAATCATCCATCTATTGATGACAAAGACGTAACCATAAATTTCCAACTGTCCCCAGGTCAGAACAATCCATACACTGCTTCACACATGACATCAAGTCTATTCAAAGAATCTGCAAAGTCAATATGCTAACAAAAAACTATAACTCAAGGATTCCTGGGACAAGAATGGTGCTCGGATGACTGTACGCTAACCTGAACCAGGCAGCCATTAATAAGCAATTAAATCTCCAGCAACAAAGAAGAGATCCACAGGTTTGCTGACTGTCTCGTGAGGTCACAAATTATGGTCTTAATGTACTGTGGACATCCATCCTGAAGCCATGACAGGAAACGGGCTACGTTTGTAACATTGCAGGTATGGACATTCTTGCACTGTTTTGCCTTTGAGAAATTAAGCTTAGAACACTTCTTATTTAAATATATAAAATTCCCTCATTCATAACATTTCTTGGGAACACCAGTTAAATATAAAGAAATCCAATAGAATAAAAAAATAAAATACCCTAGCAAGTTTATTTGTCTACTTTAACGTGCCTTTGCATTGACTATGTAAGTCTCTGAAACTCTGTTAGAGGGATGGAGAACCACTCTCCTGAAAGATTTTCCCTCACTTTTTTGATGTTGGTGGTAGATAAGTATAGACTGGGTCATCATTTATGTACATGTATACTTTTAAAATCATGAGCAGTGTTACAGAGGTTTGCCTCTGGCTAAATCGTAGCTTTAGGCTTTGATGGACAGGAAGACAAAAGAATTCTTAAACCAGCTGAGGCTGCATTGGGGGACTTAGAAGCATCTGCCCGAGGAGAGAACCTGGTATGGAGGTTGAAGAACATGAGTTGGATCAGTGATCATTTTTTGACGCCTGCCTGATTATTGTTTCATCAAAGATACCCTGGACTGTTGACTGTTACCTTGCTTTTATGGCTCTCTATTAATCTAGGCTTTCGTGTATAGTGAGGTTGCCAAGCCAGGCAGGGATACCTCAAGGATGTTTTCACCTGCTGCGTGGTAAAATGAAGAATCACTTTCTGGGAAGGAAGGATAGCCACAGTTATTCCCCAGTAAAGGCATTTTTACCCATGAATACTATGTTAATCTATTTTCAATGGTATCTGTAACTGTCAACCTACACGAAGGCTATATTGTGGTCATGCATAACCACTGGTAAGTGGTTTTCAGGGTGCTTGAACACAAACACTACTTTCTCTGTTGTAGGTATTAACAACGATGGAGTGCTTCTCTGACAAATGGATAAATCAGAGTCTTGTGTTTGTATATGCAGTGGGTCTGACATGAGACCCTTTACCCCTTCAGAAAGAATCTACATAATGCTTCAATGAGTGCGAGTACAGGATGAACAGCACTAGTGTATTAATATTCAGTTTGGGGTGCAGGTTGTCAGTGGTCAAGGTTTCAGACAAGATCCTGTTCAACGCTGACCTTCTGGGAAAACACTTAATAACATGGTAGTTCATTGCATTTGTGGGAGGACATAAGGCAGCAGGGTGTAAAGGCTGATCTGAGATCAACAAATAACATTTAGTATGCACTGATGTTGGAAGTTAGTGACTAAGTACATAACACATCTTTTTCTGTTTTTGTACAAACTGGTAGGCTCACATCTCGACCGCTATCTTCATCAGCAAAACGAGCAATAGATCTAAAATCGTTGTTCTCATGTGGACACGATTCTTAGGGATCAGTGTGATAGTTGCAGTTTTCCATTACACTATTGCCACATGTCTAGAGGAACCTATTAAAAATAGGATACTAAGCTGATGTCAGTTCATCTGCACATGCTTTGAATAGACAACTAGAGATGCTATCTGGGCTTCTGGCCTTGTTAAAATTGATTTGCTTGAACAGCCTATTAACGGGGTCAATCTCTAGTCTGTCAACATCATAAACATCAATACCATCACCACCATCACTGTGTCGTGTTGGCTGAAAAATAATAGGCGCCCAATGCTTGTAGAGAAATACTCACTGAATTTGCTATCGTCAATTTATTTATTTTTTGTGGTTTTCATGCTGGGGACCAGGTCCCATAGTTTTTAAATACGATTTTCTTTCACAGCATGTTTTCCTTCTTTGAATTTCTTGTTTATTTCCTTTTTCCAAGGGGTTTTTTGTTTGTTTGTTGTTGTTTTTTTATTTCAGTGGTCTTAAAAGCCTGTTTCATTTTGTTGATACAATCCTTCATTTTTTTTCCAAATGCATAATTTGTTTCTGGGTGAGACTTTCATTGTCTGTTTTAGGATTAAGTTGTTGACAAAAAAAACTAATTGGAGGTAACCTCTGTGATCTTGTCAGTGATATATTCAGTTCTCAAGGGAAGCTATCCATGTTTGTGCAGAGAAAACAGCTTTTTGGTGGCTTATTTCTGTCATCTGTCTAATCTCTGATGGAATTCAGAATTATGTAAAGTGTCTTTTAAGGCTGTGGTTAATCTATGTCTGCATGTGTGTGCAGACATAGATTTGGGACTTGTCAAAAGTCCTGTTCTTGGTTATATTATATTAAATACACATTGGTCGTGCAACTGATATATCCATAGGCCTATATTATTGGCTGTGTTTTTTAGCTATTTGCTGATATATTGGTATTAGCATTTATCGCAGCTGATTCATAAAAATTAAAACAGGAAAGTAGCGAGAGGAGAAACATCCTTCAGTGTGTTATAAATATTAAGATTGCATAGTGTATCTACTAGCGCTCTGCAACTTCCCCGTTGGCGACACGCGTTTGGAGCAGACACTGCACACGAACAGCAGCGAGTTGAGTAAGAGTGTAAACAAGTAATCCACAAAATTTTGTGACAGTAAAACAAGTTTATTTTTAAACTGCATTGTCAAATTATCTCAGTAAGAACACATAAATTACACATAATAAATGTTAAAGAAATCTGTTTATGTTTGTGTATCTGAAAGAAAAAAATATCGGTTGATATATCTGATTTTTAAATACTGGTTTCTTTATTGGCCTTAAAATCCCAAGATCTTTGGGCTCTACTACAAAATCTCTGAAACAGAACATTGATTTTTATCCTTTTCAATTACTAGACCTCTCCTAGCTGAGTGAATGCTGACTGAATGCTGAGTGAATGCCTATCAGAAGTTCACTGGGGAAGGTTGCTGAGTTTGGCTGGATACTTGGTCCACATTTTTGTCCATGATTTCATGCCGATTTCAGGCCAATAGGGAACCAGTCTAAACTACAATGGTGTCATTACTCTGTATCCATTTAATATTTCATATTTAATATATGCACTGAAAATTGACTTCATAAAGAAAAGCCTCAAGGCAAAAAAACAAAGAAAAAAAAACCTTGCATCCTGCTTTAGTTTGAAAGACACTGTATGTCAGTTAACTAAAATCAAATTGAGATCAAAGCACCATTTCTGTGCTCCTGATCATTTAAAAACAACAACAACCTAGAACTGATATTTGAAATGATTTACTTCTTGGTGCAGTAAATCATTTTTGTGAGTTTTTGCATGAGCAGGTCTCTGTGCTTACGGCTCTCTACCAGACAACGTATTTGAAGATAAAACGAGCAAATATTTACCATAGGGGAAAAACTGCGGAGCTTAACCAACATATTTGCAAACAATCACAGTAAAGATGCAGAACAAAATTATGCCTCTGTTTGTTTATTTCACGCCTCCTAAGGTTCATGGTTTCTATGGAGACCCACAGTATGTGGGTGGTGGCTGTGGGGACTCAGGAGAGACCTTATCCCCTGCTCAAGTTCTGCAACATCGACAGTCCAAACACTTTAGATTCACATTCGTTAATATCCGCAGCTTTTCAAAATGTTTGCTCACATTTACTTTTTAAAGCCTTAAAAGATTTCTTGCACAAAAAGGAAGGGAAGTGCATTTTATATCTGCATCCAGGCTGTGGGTACAGTGTTTCATCATGTGGCCAAAGTGTTGTTTTGTTATTGTTTATTTATTCATTCATTCTTTTACTTTTCTGGTACTCATTTACAAAATATAGAATCATTTGTGGGTTTGGGTTTTTTTTAACAGCTCTATCATATAAGATACTTGTTGCTAGTACATTAAAGCTTAAATAAAATAAATACTATATATTCACTTTTTTGCAGTTTGTTTGTTTACACTACAGTACTGGGCAAAGACACAACATAGCTAAATCAAAATCCATTAGAAACCACAATATTTGAACTGAAAGTTGGCATTTCCAGAAGTCTCATGGAAGGTACTTTTGGCTGCTCCCTTATTTCCCAAGGGGTCACCACAGCAGATGGATCCTCATATTTGACATGACACAGATTTTACACCGGATGCCCTTTTTGAGGCAACCCTCCCATTTATCCGAGCTCGAGACCAGCGCGAGATCGACGCTAGCTCGTGATCCCCCGAGGCTGGGTTGCTTTCCCTCCTAGACTCAAAGCAGGGATCTTTTGTCTGTAAGTTGAGTGTTTTAATGACTATACCGTGAAGACGCTATTTCTGGAAGCCTCATGAAAGAATAAAATCTCCTTATCGATAAGGAGGAGAAAGCCAATTTTGTATTGTCAGCTTTACTTCAGCAGTGTGCCAATTACCCTGCAGCGTCCACAGTTCCCACAGCTGTTTTCCAGATCTGTAAGAGAAAGGGAAACAAATTTAGGAAGGCTTATGCTGCTCAAAGATGGCTCTTGAATTGGAATGGAAAAATGTCAAGTGTACTGCTTTGTAAAGACTGGGATAACAAAATTGAAAATCCTCCATTGCCAAACAGAGAGTTTCTCACAGACACAGGCAATCCTTGCATAACATCTGAATTATTTAAATATGGCAGCGGGGGTGCATAAGCATTACTGATTTAAGTCTAACTGGGTGAGAATGGACACAAACATTCCTTGACAGCTATAAAACCATTTTCAGCTGCAGAATGTGTGACAGAGTCCATAGAGTAAAGGGTGATAGTTTCTGCAAGTAGGATCAATATATTGATCGTAAGTCATGGATCACTGGCGCTGTCATGTCGGTGGTCATCCCAGCTCTGCTTAACTTATTGATCATTTAATAGATTTTGCCAAAGAAGTTAATGGTCATACAGGAATTAATCATTACCGTTTATCAGCCTGGTGTGTCTATGAAGGCATCTGTAAAATACCAGTTATTATTGCAATTTTTTTTTTATCAGTTTCATAAAAAACAAAAAAACAACTTTCAAGGAAAGTATTTGGTACTCATTGGACAGTGCTCTGTTTTCTATTAAATTCATATCAAGACTCTAAAGCTTTGTGATACAAGGGCATTGGATTGTCAGATATTGTCCTTATAAATGTTGCTTTTAGTTTGGGATGAATAACAAAAAAAAGAAATAACATTTTCCCTTTTTTGGATTAAGTCTGTTTTGTTTTACTTCCTATATAAATGAACAAAAATACAGCCACGTAAAAACAATGAAAAAACCTACACATTTGCTTTTTCCATAGGATTTAAGAGGGTAAATAGCAGCCAGGTTTTGCTAATCAGATACTCTTGACTAACTGATCATCTCATGAGGACCTTTATATATTCAGAGGTTTTGGCACTTTCCTGATCTGGAGTATACAGGTGTGTGTTAACACAATGCCACAATCTTCCCAGGAGTGAACATCCCTCAAGGTCAGAAAGTGTAATAGTCAGAACAATTCGAAAACCCAGGAGCTACTCAGACTTTACAGGCCTCAGTTATTATGTCAAATGCTAAAGTTCATGACGGATGTTAACATTTGACAGACAAAAGACTGAACAAGTACAGTTTCTGTGTTTGGAAGGGTTAAGCCAGTCAAGTTTATTAGTTTTTATATATAATACAATGAAAAACAACAGCTGTTAATATAATAAAATCGATTAAAAATATAAAAGAAATCATGTCTAACAAGAACATGGCAGCACAGCTGAGGTTTGAAATATTGTGTCTGGAAAAATACACAAAACATCTGAAACAATGTGCTCTGGACAGATGAGATCAAAGCGGAGATTATTGTCTGTAATGCACAGCACCACATTTGGATAACACCAAAACACAGCAAATCACTACAAACACCTAATACCAACTGTAAAGGACGGTGGCAGATGTGAAGCTATCTGTCCAATAGCTAAAATTTGGCCATTAATGAACAGTGAAGCCAAAGCACAGCAGCAAATTTACACCAGAATGACTGAATAAGAAGGAATCAGTATGCTGCAATGGCCCAGTCAAAGAGCTCAGCCCAACTGAAATACTGTGAAATGTCTGCAAATCTCAATGAACAGAGGCATAAGAGCAACATTCCTGTATGAGTTTACCAGAGACTGATAAACTCATACAGGAAATGGTTACATTAAGTTATTGCTGCTAAAGGTGGTTCTACAAGCTACTGACTCAGGGGTGCATAAGTTTTCACAGGACTGCAAAACATTTTCTGAAAACTATTTTTTCACATGACTAGATTATACCACTTGTATATAATATAACTCAATACTCATTTAACATTATATTTTTACATTAACCTTTATTGCTGAAAGGCTTGAAAAAAACAATAAGATTGTGTTGCTTGATTTCAACTGAACTCCCTGCCACAAGTAATTAAACAGTAAATTACCAGCAGACCTAGCTGCTGGTAATATGTGACTTTCACTGACGTGCAGTTTGTCACTTTCCTTAAGTTATTCAACTCTGAAAAGAAGATTTTCACACATGCAAGTGAGTAAACACTGTGATACTGTTGTTTACTCTCAGTAAGTGGAGGCTTGATGTTAAGTGTCACCTCTTGTTTATCCCTTTCATCTCCTCCGTTTCCACCCACTCAGTTACTGCATCATGGCTGCGATTTTGGAAAACAAGAAACAAAATTGTCAGAGGGCAAAACATTTACTTAATCTTTGAGTCAGGGATTTTAGATATCGCTGGTGGCTCGATGGTGAGGTTACTGTGGTACCATCACAGCAGGACACTTCTGTGTTTAAAGATCAAGGTTAGGTTTAGCCATTGTGGAACTGTCCATCTGTGAACCCAGGTGCTCTGGTTTCATCCAAAAAGCCAAACTTTTTGGGTTAATAGTATAATCTATTGAAATAATGTGTGGAATTCAAACATTGTTAGCATTGGATACAGCTGTTTACCCCTTAATGTTAAGCTAAGTTAACTGTCTGTTTCTGATACCGGTTTCATTTTTATCCAACACAAATGATCATCTAATCTCACTGTTGCAAAGAGAGCACAGAAATATATATATGTATAACAGGCCAAAAAGTCTGTTTTTTAAAATACTTTTAGAGTGAACTGGCCTGTCAGGTTTCATGTATGTTTGTTTGAGCCAATAAGATCATGACATTATGTGTATTATGTAAATGAACTACACAGAGATACAGTAGAGACAGGGTAGCGGCTAATTTTGCTTTAACAGGGTGTTTTGCTGTCTGTGGCTGTTTCATTGCACTTTGAAAACATTGCCAAATATGTAATCCACAAACACTTTTTTCAACAACCAGTAAACACGTTAGCACTGGCTCTTTCAATTTCCAAATGTCTTTTTCCAGCTTCTGGGTGTCTGTAAATACTTTCTATGGTTCCAGTGGAACAGAGGCTGTAAGTAACCTCCGTAAATGGTTTTATAAGCAGTTCACTGAAGCATGATGTCTCCTTACCTGAAAGCCCTTTTCATTATCCCTCACATATTACCACTGATACAATTTATTTTCAGGCATTTGCGGCATAGGCTGCTGATTCTCTCAACTGAGGCTACTTCTCACACTCTTCAGAAAGATCGAGTCATCCATAGGCCTGTGTTCTCAAGATGAACTATAACTTTATATCTATAGGAAATCTCACATTAGCAAACTTTTCTAGACTTTTGGTTTTTCTTTTTTGTTTGGTTTCGTCTGAGAACATTTTGAGTTGCACGTCTAGGTTGAGGCTAGAAGGGCAAACAAAGGCCAGTTTTTACTGCTCGTAAAACAACTTCAAACAGGATTTATGATCAGAGCAGATCCTTTGAAAGGCCGCAGCTTTTAATGAGTTTTGTCAAACAGCAAAGCATACTCATCAAGAATAACTAAATGTATCACCCCGTTTCATAAGGCATTGCAAAAGAGAGAATTCATTTATAATATACACACATTCGTTGATGCTTTTAAAGATTCTTCTCAGCTTTTACCTTTTAGTGTGAGTTCTGCTGTTTCTGGTTGTTACGGGTAAACAGCTAAAGGGCTACAGGAGGGAAGAATGGGTAGGGATTTGGACATGATGGTAGGCAACGTGTGTTTACTTGAGATGATCTGACTGGAGGAGTCGGGTGGGAGGATTTGGTCATAACTCAGACTGTTACATTATAAATCCTGCTGTCTCATGCAGGCAAAGAGGGTATTGATTTTTGCACAAGAAATATAGTCCAGGTTGTTTGCCTTTGTTGATATGCAGCATTGTGGTGTGGAAAATGAGTTGCAGAGGTCTTGTGGGGGGTGTGATCGCACACATTGACGTGAATAACCACCCCTCAGCATAATCATGCATTTGTGTTTTCAATTCTGGTTCTTTGGTACATTTGTTTCAGTTGAGTAAGTCAGGGGTGCACGGTTGGCCCAAAGTGCTCCTATAACTGTGTCTTTGCATATTTCAGCTGCATTTCTCAATTCTTTGCATTATCAGGGGCTTGATCATATTTTTGTGTTCATGAGAAAATCTGAAATTTGTCAATACTGCATTCCTAAACTTTTTGAGACAACCCTCATCTTTTCATATTTTGCTTGGAAAATCAGAGATAGGTGCAGCGGTTTAATGAAATGTGCAAACATACATGGAAAAAGTAAGCGGAGAAAACCAAACCTTTGTAGAATTCTACCAAATCTGAAAGTTTGGCACGACCAACTTTTTTTTTCAACTGAGCCTGAACTCTTAGTCAAGGTTTCTTGTCATTTATTTACGTAGTCTCAAGGAATAGCTCTCCAAGCTTCTTGAAGGACGCTTCAAAAGCTCTTTGAATGTTGTCTCTCTTTTGTTCTTTTCTCTCTCGAGTTGATCCCACACTACTTCAGTAGTGTTGATGTCTGCGCTTTTTTGTAAGCTACTGTGTGATTGTTGTCATACTGAAAAATGAGGGACATTGTCAATCAGATACTTTCCATATAGTATTGTATTGATCAGAATCTGATGCTACTTTTCTGCATTCATAATTCCATCAATTTCTTACAAGATCTCCAACACCAATGGTTGAAATGCAGCCACAAATCGTGACAGAGCCTCCACCGTGTTTCACAGATGACACTCAGTGTCACTTGCGTCAATTTGAACCACAATTTCCAAATAAAACCAGTTGTCACTGATTTTCAGTCCAGTTCTTGTGTGCTTTAGCATACAGCCTTTACTACCTGTTTCCCTAGAGAATGGCTTTTTCACAGCCTCCTTTCTATTGAAATAATTACTCATGAGATTTCAGCAAACAGTAGACTGATCAACTGTTGCACCGATGTAACTTCCTTCTAGGATGCAAAATATGGAGAAATGAAGGGTGGTTCAAGACTTTTGCACAGTACTGTACCTTTAAATAAAACATTTTTGAAACTGAATTCTGAAAATCTGGAAAAAGTCCAACAACTTTTCCCTCCACACTTCGGAAGCCAATTAAGTTTGCTTCTCACACCCTGCAATTTTTATCACCCACTAAAACTTAAAAAACAAAGGATTTTAAGTTTTTCTTAAAGGTCATAATAATAGCACCAGAAAATTCTGTTTTTATAACATCATCAGTGTATTCAATTTAGTTCCCCTCAACTTTTTCACCTTTGTGTGTCCAACATTTTGAGAAAACCACTGTGATAAAGGAACTGTTGTTAACAAGACAAAGAATATTTGATCAGTCGGGGTTTTTAAACCTCTTTTTTTAACATCAAAAAATTGGTGATTATCATCTTGATGATGACAGTGGTTGTGTCTCTGTTTCAGGCAGTGATTGTTGTGAATTAGAGGTTTAAAACTGCTGCTGTTGTGATTTGCCGCTATATAAATAAAATTGATTTGAACAATGACAATAACTTGTGAGAAGGAAAGTCATTAAGTCCCTGGACTCCAGTGTGTTACTACGTCAGCGTAACAAAACCCACCTAAATATTATGATTTTCAGCCATAGTTTAGAAAAGAAATATAGGTTTCTGAATGAGGGGAGTCAGGCCAGTGTTTCAGTCATCCACCAGATTGTTGCCTTGGACATATCCATGGTGGAAATAGATGGGGCAGGGTGCACTGTGGCAAATGTTTGTTTTAGTTGGGGCGAGTAATGGAAAATGTTTCTTGTAAGGCGACGTATTATCGTTCTTTCACTCTGAAACTCAAAAATCACAGGGTAACTGGGCTGCATTGCAAAAGAACAAAATGTATCATATAAATATTGATACGAGTGCAACAACGAGACAAAGGGGTTCTGTTTCCTCATCATTTACAGTTAAAATAGTGGAACTGTCTACTGACATAAAAGTGGCTAATATTGAGCATCACAATCACAGCTTAATTAATCACCTCTCTCACTCATTTGTAGTTTTAGCACTCCATGCATTTGCAGCTGAAAAAGTATAATAATAAGCACAATGACAAAGAGAAGGAAAGTATGCTTGTGCCAGTGGTATCAGGAGCGAGGGACTAGAAGAAGAGAGGAAAGAGAAACAGAGAAGCCTGCTGGGGGAACATAACTCTGCTCTGTCCCAGTGCTGAGAGAGGAAAGAAAAAGAAGACACAATGCAATATTCTCTTTGGAATTAATACACTGTCTCTTCTGCAAGAGCATCTAATTTAGTGTTACTTGCCTTCCTCACAGTCTCAAGCTGCCCCTCGCTCTGTGTCTCTGCCACTTTCTTCATCCATCTCCTTTACTATCTCGCCGTTTCCATACTGCTCCATGCCATAACCATCCTCCCACCCACCCCTCACCCCGCTACATCCACCACCTCTTTCACTTCCCTGCCTCTCATTCTCTTCTTCTCTGCCTTAGGCCTTTGTTAGACTGTCTTTGTGGCGAGTGCAGAAAAAGAGAGAGGGGGGCCTTGAACACAAGTCAAGCAGTTTGAATGGGAAAAGGATGGCAGAAGAAACTGGAGAAATGGGAGATGAGAGAGGGACCGAGTGGATATGAAAAACCGCTCGCCTCCTGTGAGAGACTGAGGGAATGAAAAGGAAAGGGAGCGTGCTAATGGAAAGACGGGCAGGCAAGGACGAAAAAAGTGGTTATCTACAGTTTTAAGAAAGTTAACCTCATTAAAATTGTGCTAAGAGAAATGCTCAGGGCATACCAGATAATAAATTCTCATGCTATTAGTACATGCTTGGTCAAAATTCATAGATTTTTTACCTATTAAGTTCCAATTCAAAAGGATTTCTGCATCCTAAAGGTGCTACAGCTGCCTCTCCAACTGAATAAAAGCAAAAACTCTGTATGCCCCAAATGAAACATTGCTGGAAGAGAAATAGTGAACACCCGTCTTCAGCTCTTAGTTTTTTTTCTAGAAATGAAAACATGGAACTCGTTTTAGTGGCTAAAACAAAAACAGCAGTAAATGAGTCAAATATGAGAAGGTCACTTTGTTTTCCAGCCCGTTGCTCACCCTAAATGGGTCCCCACGGTCTAAATGAGGATGGATGCGAGCTGAAGACGATTCACTGATCTGTGCTCTGTGTTTCGACAAGCCGAGGGAAAGACAAGGGCAAAGGAGGCAAACGGAGTTGAGTTTGAAGAAGGACTGACCATGTCTAGGTTTAGATATGCGAGTGTGAAGGATTTACAGAATACACTTGTGGCTGCTGTGATCTGTTTCTAAGCTGTGAGAGGACACTGGGAGGAGGTCAAGAGGTCGGTACTTAGCGTGGAGATTTAGCAGCGAGCCCTGGTGCCAGTGGACAATCTTCTTTGATCTTCTCTTTGTTACTCAGTTCTTTTACTTTTTCCTACAGGGCATACACAAAATTAATGATGTGTTTAATGATCGCAGATGCATGCTTTTTAGTCAGATGTTAAAGTTTTATATTTTTTAGATGACATATTTTGTTTTTCTGACTACAAATAAAGGCTTTACCTCACACATTTTACCGATACCTTTATTTATAATGATATTATCAGTGCAAAAGCATGAAATCTATAGTCAAAGATTGAGGGGACGGGATGTGATCTTGGAGGGCTGGATGGACAGGTACTATTTTAAAGGGACCAGTGCAATTCTTTGTTGTAGCAATATAAAACAGAAGTGGATCCTGTGTTTTTCATTATTGGAGTTGTGCTTCTCTAGACTTGTGCCATTTCCTAAACCTAATTTATGGTCCTGCAAATATGTCTGTCTGCATACACATTTACGTGTGCACAGTGAGGTGCAGTCCTCCAAAATCCCAAATGCACATTGCTGGACACAGATGACCTATGCCTATTGATTGACCTTAGGCCCACTTGTTAACCAATATATTGGTTAACAAGTGGGCCTGAATAGGAAAGGGCGTAGCAGTGGCGTTTGCCAGGAGTGGGAGAACTTTAAAAAAATCTTCAAAGATCAAATATCACAGCATAACTTTGCTCTTCTCTGCAGCTGGCAGACAGACCACCAACAGCACAGGCAAGAGTAGCCAACAGTCTGGTTGTGCCACATATTTTGTACACTGCTTTCATCGACAACAAACACTGCAGGTACACTGTCAGCCTGCTACTGCCCCCAGACTGCCTTCCTGTTACCTCCGCTTAAGCATAAAATAAGCATTACAACCACATGTTTTACCAGATGTCTGCAATCACAAAATGTTCTTGTCTAGAACAATAAAGACATTGACTTTGGTCATAAAACAACTAAATTTAGTTTGTTTGCCTGCTTGGTTGCAGTCAGAGTTGCTGCTGTGTTGTGTTGTTCTGGAGCCATCTCAGCAGGGTGAAGCAGTTTGCAGGATGTAGGTTGAACTATGGGTCGTTCAGTCTTTACTGTCAACATTGATGGTTGCACAGCAGTATTCTGTAGTGTTGCTCTTGTAAGGCAAACAGAGCTCAAAGGGTAGGCACCTGACTGTGGCCCTTGCTCGCTGTAAGCGAGGTTGAATGGTACCTGGTGATTTTAGTTAATGTTGACTTTCCTGCTTGTTCAGAGTGAAGGAAGAAAACTTAGGCAACATTAGGCAAAAGTGAAGAAAATACAGAAGAAAGTTTGTGAGCTGTTATGGACAAGTCTTGTAGGATTATGTGAAAGAACTCCACACAAAATAATTTAACACAGGGACATGAAAAATAAAGAACAAAGATAACAACCAACGAGGAGAAAAAAGGAACTAGGACTCCAGTATCATACTGAAGTCTGTAACACAGCATGGGGTCTCCTTGTTGCTGGACTTACTGATATATCCTTCTAAAGACAGAGTCAGGTGCTGTTACATGGGCAGGTTTGATATTATCATAGCACAAACCGCACTTTTCCCCTTCAATATAATCAGAACTAAAGAAAAAGGCAAATAGAACAATGAGCAGGACAATTTAACAAATTCACATCTGTTAACCAATGTGCCCTTAACACAATGACTAGACAGCATCAACAGTTGTTCTAATTTAATTTTATGATCACAATTACAGCTAAGGAACATCAGCAGCCACTGGATAATTTTTTTTAGGGATGTGTCGCATCCCTTCTTTGCCTTCTTTGCCCTTGTCAGTGGATTCATGAAAACCGATGCTTTTTTAAATATAATCGTACGCAGATGTTCCAACATGATCATACTTTGAGGGAGAGGGATGTGCTATTCCACCAAGTATCACGTGCAATGGAGACAAGTCTGGAAATCTGACACAGTGGGAGGTGCTCTTTGGAATAGAGGGCAGCTTCTCATTATCATGATAGCAGACTTTACTGTGGCCACTGTGGATGATTTATTAGTCTTGACCAAGTGCATACAGTTATAGGTCTCTATCTACATTAAACCATAAGACACCTGATATCTTTCATGATTCATAATGAGGAGCCTGAAAGCATCTCAAGGTCAGACTGTTGGATAAAGACATCGACTTAAAGTCAGAGTCCTGCTACTTTTCTTTCTTTCGTTCTGGAAACTTCTCTCTCAGATGTGCAGAAATGGCAATGGTCACAAATATGGAATGAAACAGTGCATTTATTCATGGATCAGTTATTCGTGTAAGGAGAACATGTCATTGTAGTGTCTGCAGCCAGTATGCTCTTGCCATTGCAGAAAATGTCTTTAAATACTATTATTATTTTTTAGAAAACAGATCAAAAATGTTATTGAGGAGTAAGATTGCTATGTTGAACAAATATATGGGGGGGGGGGGGGGGGGGGGGGGAGTTGGTCGGGGCCCATAATCACAGTTCTCACCATGAGTTAATCAGTGTCAGTTTATAATTGGCAAAGTGCAATTGTCACATTAATTTAACTCAACCCAGATTCATGAAAATCCAATCAGAGGTGGGCGAAATATCACACGTGGCACAAAGGAACAATCAGTGTGGTGCCACCCTCTTGAGATATAATCTAATTTTGAGAATGTCACACCCCAGTGAGACACCTGTATACGTTCAGTATGCATAAACAGTCTGCACACGCTGTGAAAAAGCATGGATGCGTTATTGTAGGTTACTTATTAAAGTTTATGTTTCAGTAAGATCTTCAGTTGAAGGATGGAAATGGCTTGTAAACTGGAAACTCGCTGTAAGCAGGGAAGTTGTGGTTTGTGTAAATTAATATGCGTTAATTAGATGTTCGTTAAACTCTGTTTCAGAGATGCTGTTCAGTCAGTGCCATCTTTTTCTCTCTCCTAGAAACAACAGGAGAATCTACAAAATGAAAATTGTTCATAGAACATTACGGTCAGTATCTTAATGCGATAAAGAATTTTCCAATTTAATCTTTTTGTTGAGGATACTAAAACTCATCAAGGCTTTCCAGAAAAATACTTTTGAAACTACTAAATTAATTGCTGAGCATCCAACTTCCGGAGGCTTAAAAAACAGAAATCTGAGAGTGACAAAAGGAGTTTGGGAGAGGCTGATTATGCGCAATTTAAATTTCTAGCAAGTTCTGACTTTTGGAAGAATTATTTTAAAGCTCTCTCTCTATTATTTATTTTTTTATCGGGCGGTGGGAGTGGGAGGAGGAAGAGTTTGCTCCACCAATAAAGCCTACCATGAAGCATCCTCCGAGTGACCAAAGGACCAAAGTGACTGTGGTCCAAGCTGCATAACGTTTTGACTGTGTGACTGCACCTTTAAAACAATAAAAAAAAATAGTAAGGAAAACTTATTTATCCTTTAAAAAATAGCTTTATAACTTAATTTTTAATATTTCTAAAAATAACTTTATAAATACAACTAACTGCGTAAACAGGCATTGGCTTACATGACATGATATCAGAAAGAGAGAGAGAATTAAAAATAAGAAATAAAAGTCGGAGAAAAACAAGGTACTATTTGTTTGTTTTTTATTATAATTATTATTTATTTACTTATTTATTTATTTGAATACACGAGACATCAAATGAAGCGCAGTTCAAATTAAAAGACATCACTTCTAGTTTTATTTTGTATGTGTGTAGCGGAAGTGATAATTCTTCTGACTCTGGGAGGTTTGACAGTAGTCGTCCGGCAGCACCGAGTGAGCGCACACGTCGCTCTCTCCACTACATCGCACCACTGCGGTAGGAGCGCGGAGGCAGCAGCAGAGGAGTGCCCGGCAGGCACAGTCCACTTGTTCCTGCAGGACAAAATCCAGGTGGCGAGTCTCTCACTCTGTCTCTCTGTGTCTCCCTCTCTGCCGACTTTATCACAGCGCAAGACTTTACCTGAGAGGACATAGTCATATAGCAACAGCTCTCAGGGTAACCCTCACAGTCCAGCCGGAGCAAAGGAAGGAGAAGTTTGGGCTATTGCCACGCGATTTTACCCACAGCTCCGTAACCTTGGAAGTCGGACCTGATTATTGTGAGAGGATGGGACCGCTACTCCTTTCCGTCGCCCTGTGCTTGAGCGCCGCTGTCCCACAGCGTGTGAAAGGTGAGCGGAACAAGTGACAGGCAAAAATAATCATTGTCACATTTTCTTTTCTTTTCTTTTTCCCCACACAAATAGTTCTTTTGCGTGGGAGCATCACCGAACAGGGGATCGATCAGAATCCTTTGGCATATTTACATATTCTACTGAAAGTGACAAAGTGCTGGTGATTATTCAAAGAGGATAGAGGGGAGTGGGGGTATCCCACATGAACGGTTCAACACTGTATTGTTCGCGGAAAACGGAGCAATCTCGGCACGCTTTTTTTTTGTTTTTTTTTAATCCGTGCACGACTCGTTAGTTAATTGGTTTGTGTTCAAAGGAGACCTGTTTGAGTATACAAGCGGCCGATTGTGTATTTTATCTGTGTGTAATTGCTCTTTGATAAAGGGCCACATGAGACTGCGCACAATTAAGGCAAATGTGCACAGCTCCAGTGTTTCGTGCGCCCTCACAGTGACCATCTTCAGCTGCTTGCTTGGCTTATGTGCGAAGCTTACATGGGGTAAAAGAAGCTGAGGGTCCAGGTTTAGCTCTCGTTAATTAATGCAGGGGGACAAAGGCATCTTTCTCCCCTTATTTTCCCTTTTTTTTACTAACCAATATAAAAAGAAGAAGAAAAAAAACGGAATAGAAAGATTTCTTGCGTGGTGACTAGACAAATCTAGAGGTGATATATATCCTGTAATAGTTGCCTTATCATTATTAACCAGCGCAATATTACAAGTAGGGTAAATGGACATTGAAGTCTAATGTAGAGTCTTACCAAAACATGTCACACTGCTTTATGCAGAGAGAAAACTGCTGAAAGCTTATAGATTAACCTGACTCCCTGAATCACCGTTCCCATCATTTACATCCTCCCCCCTTTTGCCCTTCCTGTTCTCTGGTGATGGGGATGTTTAAGCTTTTGGCCGCTATATATTTTCCACCATCAGTGCAGAGCCGTACCTGTGGGATACAAACATATGTATATATTTTTGATAAAGAAAACAGGGTAGTCCTGATAGAAGTGGGTCATGCCATTGTCCCTGTCTCTGTTCATTTAGCAACACGCTTGCCTCAGGAGTCACACATGTCAGACAGACCTCAGTCTCTACACCGGGAGTGTGCCCCAAGCAGAGTTTCTAAGGCTCCCTAAGCCTCACAGTGTCAACTCACAGTCAGCTGTTACAAGACATAATACTCCCTGGTAGGCTGGCATAATGAATGTACAGGAAGAGCAGAGAGCCGTGGTGCCGCGGGTCGACTTGTTTCAAGGCTCAGTGAGTTAAAAATAAACCCCGGACTAGTCCCTCAATTAATCATATCCCAGTTAAAAATTGTGCTATTGTAAAGGGATTTATTTTTTTTTGTCCATCTGCTTCAAAAATGAGTTAAGCTGTAACCTTAGTCACAAAAGGGAGCTTGTTAGAGGAGGAAATGGAGGTTAATCGACAGTGTTAACGTTTCATCTGTGTTTGAACAACAGCCACAGTCATATTGGTCAGCCTGGCAGCTATATTTGCAACCGAACCCCTTCGTCACCGTTGCTGTCAGTCTGACATGTTTAAAAAAATCCACAGTCAGATTAAAAGGGACACGAAAGCATTCAGCTGTCATGAAGAAAGTGGCAGAAAAAAATGTCTTGTGATTATTAGAAATCTCTTTGTGTTGCCTTGAAGATACGGTTTACTTACCTTATGTCATTGCTCAAAGACAGCAGGTGTCTTCTGAGATAGCGGCTAACAAACACTGCATGGAGGATGTCACAGGGTGCCTCTGTCCACTGAAACAAATTGATGGGGTAGAAAGATTCGCCTTCAGGTAAAACAGACTGCATTGTTCCATGTCAGCGTGCAATACATCACCTCCTCTCTTTGGTTACTGGGGCTGACTCTCACACATTGTTTGGGGTCCTGCCTGTCTGTCTGGACAAAGGACATGACTGCACCCGTGGGTTCTGTGGATGGATATGTAAGACGCTTTTGTGCTTTGTTTGGAGTGTCAGCCTTAATGAGTTTTATGCATCTTAATTTTAGCCCCAGTCTTGTGATAAGGACTTCACAATTAGAGGCTTTTAGTCGAATGGACAGCCATCTGGAGTGGCAGTGTGATTGTTTGCTATTGGTGAGCCATGATTAGTGTTAATATTGTTGACTGCTGTTCATTTTAGCCAAAGATTGCACTTGTGTAACGCAGTTGAAGAAGTCAAACAATACACTAATGTAGAAATATTGCAATTTTGCGAATGTTGGCAGCTTTAAATTGCTCATCATGCTCAATATGATGTAGGTTTGAGAGGTTGGGAGGCTTACTGAAGGGCAGCAGAAGTTTTGTTTAGCTGAGAGAAATTGAGCTTCTGCTTCCAAACAGTTGGATGGATATAAATGAGATATACCGACTTGATAGATAAATCTATCAAGGCTGATTTGATAGATTTATCTGAAAGGTCAACACATTTACTGGCAGCTGAGGTTATGGTTGATGTACCAATGCATTTTAATAAGAATGACATGTGACCTACACTGCTCTGCAAAAGTAAAGAGCCACCCCTCATTTCTGTATATAAAATGGGAAAACGCTACAAATATACATGGAAATACAGTATATAAGGCAAGAGTTTGTGCAATTCTAATGAGGTTAAAAAACCAATATTTGGTACGACCCAATTATTCTTCAACACCGCTGCAACTCTCTTAGGCAAACACCCTGTCATTTCTTTAAGCAGTCTTCAGGAAAAGTTCTCCGGGGTTCTTAAAGAACATTCAGAGCTCTTCTTTGGATGTTGGCTGCTTTTGTTCTTTTCTCTATCAAGATGATCCCACTTGCTTCAATAAGGTCTGGGCTCTGGGGAGGCCGATCCATGACTGATAGTCTTTAACTGTGTTTTTCTATCCAGGTATGCTTTAAATGCATTGACCTCGTACTGGGAACCATTTTCATGCTGGAAAATGAAGTTGTTGCCAATTACATGCTTTCCAGATGGTATTGCATAATGGATCATAATTCCATCAATTTTGAGAAGATGCTCAATAGCACTGACCGCAAAGCATCCCCAAAACTCACCAGAGCCTCCGTTGTGTTTTACAGATGACCGTAGACACTGTTGTACCTCTCTCTTGACCGCTGTGTACATATTTAAACCAAAATTTCATATTTGTTTTCATCACTCCTTTTCAGGAGTGATGAAAATGATGATTTTCAGTACAATTCTTGTGTAATTTGGCATACCTGTAGAAGCCTGGAGAGATCCATCCATCCATCCTCTTCTGCTTATCCTTACCAGGGTCACGGTGGCTAGAGCCTATCCCAGCTACCACAGGGCTAGAGGGCCTGGAGAGCTATTTAGAAAATAAATAAATAAAAAAAGAGTCTAGCTCCTTGGGAGCAAAATATGAAGAAATAAGCCTTTTGCACATTACTGTAGCTCTACAGTGCTGTGCACCAGATGTACAAAGATAGTGTGGTGAAGAAATGAAAGCCTTTTAAAAGAAGATGTATTTGTTTCCTTGCCACAAAAGAGGAAATAAATAACAGCAAAAACAAATTTTTTTACTCTGACTCAGAATTTTGGTTCATCTCTATTATATCTTTAATAAAATGGAGCTTTTGTTTGCAGACATTTAAATGGATATAATGCATATAAATTGTACAGATTTATCCAAACCTCATTACCTTTACTGGCCACTAAAGGTTATGGTTGATGTATGACTGACTTTTAATAACAATAACTGGCGACCTACCTCTACAGTGCTCTTCAATCCGGTTTTAAATGGCACAGTCCTTAATCAGTGGAGAGAGGTCAGACTTCTGTCAAATCAGCAGCCATGATTAGCAACGGATTCCAAGCTACTCATTGGACAACAACCCCTGCACAAGAAAATGCAACATAGAATATCAAAACATAGAACTAAGTGATGTAGTGCCAGCGCTGCTGTTTTTTTGTGGAACTTAATAGGGATATTTGTTGTCAGTGCAGATGTTCACTAATCCTTTTTATATTTGAAGGAGACTTCATTTGTCTGTCATGCTGACAAGGTGATGCATACAATGCTATTTGTCTTTGCCATCTCAGTTCTCCTGCCTACATTTCATGCTTGACTTATATGGAGGGCACTGGAGTGATGGTTATCAAGGTTGCAAGGACACATGAAGAGGAAACGCTTACCAAAGAGCTTTAATGCAGCCTTGAGAATAAAATAGCAGCATGGTGGTAAAAGACGTATTTTAGTCAACGCAAACTTTCAGACAGGAAAAAAATGGATGTTTCATAGTTATTTTATAACATTTTGTGGTTTTGTTTGATTTAGAGTTCTGTGCAAAAGTCTTGAGCTGCCCCTCATTTCTTTATATTTAGCTTCCAGGTTGCCAGACTTTCTTGTCATTAAAGTGGTTTTGAGAAGTCGTCACTCTTGGATGAGTGACGAAACATTTCCCGCGCTGTTCATCTATGTCCAGATGAACAGAATCATCTTTTTGGGAGTTCTTTACCTGGATGATTGAGCATGCATCAAGACATCTCGAGAAATAGTTCTCCAGATTTTTTTGTTTTGTTTTTAAGAGTTTTTCTTTTACACATTGGCTGCCATTTTACCCAGTTCTTGTACTTGACCATTTTCAGAGAAAGGTTTTTTTTTTCCCTTTGATAAGCCACTTAAAACTGAACTATGATTCATTCAAGCATAAAAAGGGCAACACACAAGTTAGTAAAGAACCAATTTTAAATAGTATTTTTAGAGACTTGGGTACTAGCAGTCTGTCGCAGAATCACAGAAATTGTTCTCATTTCTTAAGCTGCGAAAATGCCAAAGATAACACAGCCTTGACAGATATAAAGTTGTATTTTTCCCCCAACAGGGTGATTCGCAAAGAGGGGAGAACTTGCATATATTAGCACTGTGTGCAGTGCATTCTCAAAAGACCTGCTTTTCAGTCAGTGGTGTTGGGGATCTTGTCAAAACTGATGTAATTATGAATGAGGAGAAATACCATCAGGTTTTTATTTGACCATGCAATACTGGAAAACCCCTGATTTTTAATGGTGGGCAATGTCACCTCAAAATTAGATTATGACACTTTGAGAAAATTTATGATATTTCTGACAAAAAAAGACATTTGGAGCATTTTATCGATGCTTCCGGCAGCAGCAAATGAAAGAAGGTAAATGAAAGACATTTTCCATCCTTCTTTTCCAATGAGCTACTGTCATTGAGGACACACTTCCTGATTTGAAGTGTGAATCTATTTTAAAAAATAAGGTGCTACCAGCAGTGTGGTGCCAGAGAGACACAAGATGTGTGGAATATAAGAACAAAAGTAACCCAGGGAGTGTAGTTTAACAATAAATAAAGTACCAAATTATTAATATTATTACATTATAAATATGAGCCATATTTTTTCTGTTGAATCTTGGCTCATGCTTTAAGCCCTGTTTTGCCACCTTGTAAACACATCAATAATTGAATGGGTTGAACATCATTAGCTGCCTGTACTGTATGTCTTCCTTCGTAGCCTGGACAATGTGCGTGTTTTTTTCCTCAAGTCATGAAACACATTTGTTCTTCCCACCTTTGGCAGGAACAATTTTCCTTGCATATTTTGCTGAGTGCTGTGGTTTGTTGGAGGTTGCTGAAGTAGTTTTAGTTTTGGCTGACTTGTGGCTGTTGCTGTCAGTCATGCCTGGGCTTCTCTGCTTGCATGCATTGGGGAACACAAAGGCATGGGGATGCTACAACATCGTCAGTGTAAAAATATCATGTAAAAATTTATACCAAACAGTCAAAGCTAATCCTCACAAATGATATGATATGGCACAGCCCTAGTAATGGTTTCATTTTCCAGCATGACAATGATCCCAGACACACTGCCAATACAGCGAAAGCAAAGCTGGATAGGAAAACAGACAACGGAACACTATCAGTCATAGACTGGCCTCCCCAGAGCACAGACCTCAATATTACTCCAACAATGTGGGATCACCCTGACAGAGAACAGAAGGCAACACCCCAAGAGGATCCAGGCTATGTTGAAAAATAAAGGCGGTCCTACCAAAAATGGACTTTCAGGCTTGTTAGGATTGTCGAAACTCTCTTTCCCCTTATATACTGTGGTTTCCATTTATGTTTGCACATATTTCAGTAAATCATCCAACTATTTCCCATTTCCTTGCACATTAGAAAAAAACTAAAAAACTGAGGTGCCTCAAGACTTTTGCAGTGATGGTACAATAATCATGTGACCGTCACTGAAACACTGAAAATTATCGTGTTTGAAGCCCAGTTCTGTATCCTCAAGGTGACTTTTGCTTAACTCTGCATTTGGCAGTGAGTGAAAAGGAAGAATTCTTCAAGGCATCAAACAGACAAAAGATAAACACAAAGACTGATCACCAGTAAAAATAGCAATTTTCACACAATAGCTTGTCTGTTTTCCCACAGTCCTTAACTCAAAGGTGATGTTTCTCTTCACAAAACTATGGAAATGTTGATTCTGTATTTCCCCAAACAGTGTTAAAGTTCTATCACTGACTAAAGGCAATATATAACATTATGACAGCTGACTTAAGCTGTGGCGTTCTTAGCAAAGTGTTAATGTCAGGAAAAAAAGCAGAAAGAGCCCCGTAGCTTGAGTAAAAAGATTATACAAATTCTTCATTTGTAGTGTGAGTTATCGTTGAGTGTACATTCATTTTTCAGCTAAGAACATGCAGCGGCCCGTCCCTTTCATAGCTTGAGTATTAACAAGACCACATGCTGGGTTTAAGTAATCCCACTGGGTCACAATTAATGTTTCAACTCTTGGAGGCACAAGAAGACTCACTGCATGTGATGCAAAAAAAGTTGCAGGTAATAACTTCAAATATATGCACTTTAACGAGTGGACCTGCATGTTTGAAATCATTAAAGGGTATAGTGGATCACTTCAAAGTGACACATGTGACACAATAACAATTTTAGCTCAATTATGCTGTTTTCATAATGCTTCAAACCAAAATTATAAATGAAAATGACATTTCTTTTTGATTACTTATTTTCCTCCTTACAGCAGACAATTCAGTATCTGCTAGTACTAAACCTTACTGCCAGTGGATGGTTGTTAGTGGTGGAACGGTGGTCGCACAACGTAGTTTGATGATAAAGTATTAAAGCATGCAGAAGTGGAACGCTGAAGGTTCAAAACACTTTTGATCTGTGTAACTCAATGAACAGCATTCTTCCCCCTGCAAATGCGATCTTACTTCACTGTTTTATTCATGTGTGACATTCAGAAGACATCACCTGTATGTAATTTAACACTAAAATTTGTATCCGCAATGCATTTTTGTTTGACTCACCAATAAATACGAAATGATTAATTTGAAAAAGCACCGCAGGCTAGTTTAAGTAAAAAAAGATGGGAAAAAAAATCTTTTTTGTGGCCCTTTTCCTGCAATGCTTCTTTTATTGGCACATAAATTCAGAAAAAAGCACAAATGTCATAATTTTCTGTTCACTAAACTTATATGGAGTAATTTGCAGAAGCGCAGCTCCTCTTATAAATGAGTAAATCTTTGCATTTTGATGGATAAAGGTCTGTCAGCATGAGGCAGAAAGGGGAAATAGGTTTTAAATGCATAAAAGTGCCTTTTAGATTTGTTTATCGACACCACAGATGTGACTATTGTTAATAATATTAAAATATAAATAAAACAAATTTATTTTAGAGATGTATTCTGATACCTCTCAGTCATGGTACAGTATCATAACAAACTTGGATTTTTTTTTAAATTCAAATTCTCAAGGTTCAGCTACCATTTTTTTAGGTTAAAAAATCAGAGGTATACTGCAAAAAGAAAGGCCCTGGGGCCACAAGAAAAATATTTAAACCAAACTTTTCACAGATAAGGAAGCCTAACAAGGTAAACAACAGGTAACAGTCAAGTTGGATGAAAGGATGATAAACCAGGGTATTTTTTGGCTGGAACGTTAAGAGTTTTCTTGTATACTATTAAAATGTTTGTATCTATCTTTCTCTATATTATTTTAAGAATGTTGTTTTTATCAATAACTGCCTGTGCAGATGTGTAGGTGTGCCAAGTGTAGGTGTGTGTGTGTGGGAAGAGGATAGGTATTTAGGAGGTGGGAGAAATGAAAAGCTTACTGACAAGTGTCAATGTGGATTGTAAGTGTATCCTCAGCCAAGCACAATTTCTATGCTCAGTGGGTGTGCCTGCTGAGTGCAAAGGACCCCCTGTATTTGACAGGGAGGTGTCACACCAGTATCAGCATTCATTATTGGTTTTGGCCATGAGTGAAGACTTCACCTTTCCCCAACGGATCAATAGGAAGAATAAAGTATTTTGCATTAAGTGCAGAACTGCAGCAGCCGTTAAGTCTGATGAGATGTAAGCAGTTTCAGCTTGTTTAAGTTTTAGTGGTTGACAAACAAAGAATGTAACTCTTGCTTTTGTATGGGAGTATTTGACTCATTTACATCTCTCAAAAAGAGACAATTTCTGGTTTTATTAATTACAAATATGGTTAAACTGCTTCAGATGGAAGTGAAGCTGCTGTAGTTAAAATGAGATTGAGTACTTTAGTCTTTGGTCTGATAAAGAACCCACCATATTCGGTCAGGCCAGTCTACTTACTTTAGTTCAGATGAGATTAAGTGCTTAAGCCACCTGTCCCAAGGAGATGATGCCTCCTGATTCTGTCCCAAGGACATACTTAAATGAAGAGTCCCAACTCAGTCTATATTAAAAAAAATCCTTGAATTATGTCTCTGTCTTTGATTGACAGTTATGATTCCATAAAACCTACAAGAAATAACAAGTACTCATGCAAATTAATTAAACACTGTAAATGTTTTGCAACATATAATTTCTTTTAAAACTTCTTTGAGGTGTTTTCAGCTTTTTACTCTTAAAGACTTGCCAGCTCTGTATTATACAGTATTTCAACTTACATTTGAGTATATTAGTACATGCACTGAATGTATTGTCTGTTTTTCTTTGTGTGTGTTTGTGTGTGTACAGAAGAGTTGGTTTTTGTGCTTGAAGCTTGGAGAGGTAACCCAGAAATGTCATCACACCAAGTCTAGGCAGCAATTCTGGCTGTTTTTCACAGTGTGGAAGTGCATCCATACTTCACTCATTTGGCAAAACACAAAACAACATGCATTTATTTATCGTGTGAGTCAGCCCGAGTTTACACTAAATTGCGCTGAATAGAAACAGGTGAGTGACTGAGAGGAAGCAGGATACGATCAGTCTGGATATGACAAGTTTCAACTGGAAGCCTTTGCTTTAAACATTTTTTTTTTTCAGAAGAGCAATTTTAGGTAATGACATAATGTATATGTTATCCATTTTGAAGATAAGTGCAGTTTTTTTTTTAAGTGCAACATTTTCCATCCAGATGTTTTAGATTACCCTTGGGGTTTGTAGTACCAGCCACGGGTAGAAAGAGGAAGAAAAAATAGAGCTGAGAGCCAGGATGAAAATTCCCTTTAACATGATGTTCATCGAACAGAAACCACTCCTGCCCGAAAATCAAAGTGAGACATAGTCACAGTCAGTTGCCCTCACAAAAAGGGCAAAGGTTGCAACAATTTACACCAGATTTGTACTTTCAGGTACAAGTTTCTGATAACTTTTTTTGCTAGAGTCTCAATGCTCAACATGTCACACAGCAATAGTTTCAGATGAGCTTCTCTTGTTTTTAGCTCAGTAATAAACCAAGGGCAAGCCAAATGTAGCAGTAACCACTTATTAAGGTCTTAACCCTGTATAGCACATAGTAAGTAGAAAGAAAATTGTGGTTTTATACTAAAATACCAACATTAAAATATTATTTGACACCACTGTGACCAGTTTGCATGCTTTAAATCAAACAGAACTGAATTGAATAAACACTCAATTTGATTTGTGAACAAAAAGTCAGTATTTCTTTCCACTTCCTAACTTTTGCTTAATGTGGAGAATCCAACTGCTCACCTGTTCTCGATCCACTCGTGTTTTTCATTCTCATTGAAGGCTAGAGCCATTCCCAGCATGTACGATATACAGTAGATACATAAATTGTTAAAGATAATCTGAGAATCTGTTTTCAGATATTATTACTAAGATATTATTTTCAAATTTTGTGTCATGCGAGATACTAATAACAGCTCGAGCTGATTCAAGTTTGGTGAAAGGTCAAGGTCAAAATCAGCAAAAACTCCATGAGTATCTAAATTGGCTAAGCATTTGAGCTAAACCTTCATTGTTAGCACCCAAAGTCAAAGTTGACCTTGAAAAAATCTCCAAGTAGTATATCAGACGAAAGGGCACGAAGAGAGCTGTACAACACATTTTTTCTTTTGTTTTTTCAATACAGTGCCCTACAAGGTTACATTAATTTTACAGTTTTTACAGTTTAAAGATTTCAGCCTATTCTGCTTCAATCCAACTATTTTTGTATGTAATACTTAAAGGTCATGGGTCAAAGGTCAGGGTCATGTCAATTGGGAAAAAGGTTTAGTTTCCATATTACCAAAACCAACATCAGCGTAAAACATTAAAGTTTTAGTGCAGCCCTTGCTTTTGAGTTGTGCTCTTTGGGTTTTTGTTAATGGAACAAAGTGTAACAATGTCTGAAACCAAGACCAAATCTGTGGTATAAATGTTGTAACCGAACTGCTGTTGAGATGTCATTTCATTACTAACAGAGACACTGATGGAAACACACCAGAATTTATTTAGTGCTTTTCTGGTCATGGTGGTCACTCAGAGTGCTTTAGGCCAGAAGCTGTGTTTAACCACAGTCTCATACAACAATTTATTCTATAAACTTTAAGCACTTTATCTACTGCTCAGCCAATTCAGCTCTCATAGTCCTGTGGGAGCCCAAGAAGGAATGCTTGCGTTGTGAGGCAACAATGCTAACCATTGCACCACCATGATGCCCAAGTGGGGTAGACACAGAAAAAACAAGGCAATTATGTAACAGACACATCAGGACCATTACTTCACACTTCATAGCAGAGTAACAGTAGTCTGCTTCATTTTCAGATTTAGCTAACTACTGGGACACAATTGGTATGTTGGCAAAGTTGTTACAGTTACATAGTTTAACTGTACCTCTCTGCAGCTGTTTTTCTAAAATTAAAACTGTTTACAGCATGTGTGGAAATACAGGATGATAAGCGGCTGCCAGAATGTGCAGATGTAATGATATGCATTGATATTATCCATATGCTTGTTGCTACACAAGCTGGCCATGTGGTCTTTAAAACGTGCTTGCCTGTTTGAATACAGATGTTTTTTAACCATTTTTCCTTTAACGTTTGTGAATTCAGTCAATTAATCAATCAGTTTTACAGAAACCACAGAATAAATGTTCTCAGTGATAAACAAGACCACTGAGTTATGCAAGAACCATTAAATTGTTTGTTTTCACTTTCTCCATATTTTATAAAGAAGAAAAAGTGTAGCATACAGTGTGTCATTTATAGCATAGTCAAGCGTTACAACACTGGTGTTGTCATGTTTAATTTTATGCCTGTTTTAGGACTTCTCACATTCTAGAGAAAGCAATCAGAGGAAGCAGACAGGAAGAAATGAAACAAATGTCAGCCTATGCTTAATGTATGAACTGTTCAGCTTCCAAGCTGTTACTTCCCTCTTATTTAGTTTAGTTTTCATATTGTATACCCAACCTAATTCTAACTTGCATTATTAACCATGTTTGATATCGTCCTATTTTATCTACTTTGCTTCTGAAACAGACCTTTGTACAACTCACCACTGTTTGAGGCATATGAAATATTTACAACTTTGATCTCTCTAACCTGTTCACTTGTCCTAGGTGGGTGTGCTCTATTGCAGATTCCGCCAGTGTATTGTGACTAAGCTTGAAATCTTGTTCTGCACCGAGTGTTGAACCTGTGAAGAGTGTGACAGATTAAATTAGCAACTGAAAAGTTCAAAGTTTAAATTGCAGTGTGTATTTTTAACTGTGTTCAGTGCACTGAAGGAGAGTCTTTGCGGGATATTGCACTCTCACTCTTGCTGTCTTCCTCTCTTGCATACACAAACTCTAGAAGTTATAATTATACACATAGAAGCATAGTTCTTTAGTTGTTGCTGCATTTCGTTGGAACTGTGGTTGGATAATAGGAATAATGCTATCGACTGGACACTAGCAGCGTCTAGTACATGTGTTTATCTGTCTGTGTCGCATGCTGTTCGGTTACAAAGATGTGTTATCTTTTAAAGATGTGTGCTAAGGCAAAGACAAAATAAAATCACTGAAAAGTGAGTACAGCATTTTACGTCGAAGCTCAGTAATCACCCTTGACTGTACATCATCACTCACACTGAGTCTTTTCTTGCTTGACACTGAATCTCTAAGTAAGTAGTGCCTGCTACATGAAATTCACTGACCAAGGGGTAAGCAGGATGAAAAAAAATTCAATTTGTCAAGGCCTGCCCTTTCCGTTGCACACAATGCACAGCTTAGGCCTTCGGGTGTGAAGTATGAAGGGAACAAGAATCAGAAGATATTTTTCAAGTATTTTTCATGTCCTTCGATGTTTCCTGCGTTGAAGAGGAACATTAAACAGAGCTTACCAGCAATTTTTGACTTTTCAAATAGCCTGTGTAAACTTACCTAACAATAAATTGCGGCAGGTGAAGGACCTGCTATTCAGTGAGACAGAACAAAGTAGCTCATCATTTCATCCATATGTTTTTCATTTAAATAAATGTGCTGTTAATTAATGGGGATGTAATTGTTCTGTTGGCAAGAAAACGAGATCAGTACCATTCTCACATTTATTCATTCAGTATTTAACTGGAGTAAACAGCTTATGTTTAATTTGATTCAACACTGCTTTTAAAGTGCTGGTTAATCTGTAGTAATGTTAATTGTTATATTAGCAGCCTGAATTTTATATAAGTAAATTAAACCCTTCAAATTCTCATTAACTAAAGTGTTAAAATTTACTTCAAACATGGCACTGCATGCAGCAGGTATTGCTGCAAAAAAAGGGAAGCTTTGTTTTGCAAAATATACCAGTGGTGGATAGAAGCAGGTGGAAATCTCACTTTTCTTTGTGTCAAAGGTAAAACAGGTAGTTATACTGGTTAATGTTGTTGTTAACCAGTATAACTATAATGTTTAATATGTGGCATTGACCATAAAATACACCCATTATAACAGTATCATTGTTGTGATCTGTTGCCTCTTTAGCAGTTTTTAACATGGATTTATTTTGGTAGTCGTGTGAAAATACGAACCACAAAAAACCAAACCAAACCAAACTTTATATAAGGATTTCACACACTTAGCATCACAACTAGCTAATCGAATGAAACAACTTCTTCCTATTTCCTGTATTTATGCTAAGCTAACAGGCTTCAGAATCCATTAGACATTTGTGAGCTGCATGGTTTAACCCTCCTGTGTGTTTTTTGACAAGAAAATAAACATGTAGAATTTTACACAAATCTTGATTTCAATTTTTCTTGATAAAATTCTCAAGCAGAAATGTGGAAATATTGAATTAGCCATATTTCCTGCGTTTATCAAAGTTTTGATTGGTTCTCCCTGTCTCACAAAAACACTTGCAAAAGCTGGGAAAACATGACTAAACATTTGCATTTGCCGTACAAGTGCATTCTTTGTGAATTTTCAATCAGCGTTGCTCAGTCAAAAGTGTGGCATAATTTTTCTTTCATCCAAAATGCCAAATGCAAAACATCATGACAACAAGAGGGCTAATGAGGTAACATTTAAGGAACAGGGTCAAAGAAATGCCTAGATGTGTTGTTGAATATGCATTAATCCCGTAAATTTGTGTCACAGTTTCCAGCTAAAATGCATTTTTGCTTCGCCTAGTTTGTCTTTCCTTGCCTGTTAATTTGCAGCGGCACTTTCCGTCACAGACACCTTCCTCTTCAGCGGTTACTGCGAAGATTCAGATGAGATGTGAGCTCTACTCCTTTATACATGTTTGATGAATCTTTTTATGCTACTTCTGGGATACAAGCATGAATGTGGGAGATCTTGTCTGGAAAAAAGGTACAAAAGATGGGAGGTGTCCAAGTTTGTAATGAGGCTAGCGAGGCTCTCCTGGCTCACAAGCAAACTAGGGCATCTGTAATGAGCGTGCAGAGAGAAAAGGGGGAGGTGGGGGCTGAGAGAAAGCAGAGAGGCATGTTGTGAAGTTGCATCAGAGCATCAGCTGTCCAGTGGATGGTGGTGGGAAGCAGATGTCTTTCATAGTTCTCCCTCAACAGGACTTGAAGAACAAATATAGTAAATTACCAGCGTCTTCAAACCTTTAAACATATTCAAAACGAAACTCAATTAGCTTGCTTTTTAAAAGGACATTTTTGTCTTCACAAGAATTTCAGACAGGTAGCAAAGCATGCTAGAGAATGATATAGGTGCCCATTATATGAGTGATAACCATTGAAAATAATATGACTGATGGGATTACAGCAATTAGCAGTATGAAATAGCTGTACCACACTGCTCAATATGTCTGTGCAAATACGTAATCTGATGACTGCAATTATTAAAAAAATTGAAAGGCACCAAGTGGCATTACTCCTTTGTGATATGGCTGTATTGGAAAATGACATATTTACTTAATCCAATTAGCTTTTCTAACTCTTAATGAGCAAGAACCTGAAATAGGATGCTTTTGAATCATAATAATTAGCACAATCCATCAAAAAGCCTTGATGCTATGCATCTCTGCCTGTCTGAGAATTACATCAGAGAAAAGATTTGAGCACTATTTAATTGTTTTGGCTTTTACTTTTGTGACTGAGGGATAGCCATGTTTCTATTTTTTCTGTAATTTGATAGATAGCTAATTGAATAAAAGAAAGTTTTCTATTTTTTATTCTACTTCTCCTTATGGCCTCAGAAAAAAAGTGTAATCCCCTGTAATTAAATGGAATGTCAGTGTACTTTGTTTGAAATTACAGGGTAATTATATTGACATACAAATACTTAGCAAGGTGCACTGAATAAAGGAGGTAGCTAGTGAGGCTTTTAAAGGGAACAGATAAACAGTTGTAATATAGGTAAATGTAAGTAATAACACAAGGAATTTTTGTTGTGAATGACTTAAGGTGTTTTACAGGAAAGGAGACACAAATTTTTGTGTAATTTTAAGTACTGTATAACTAAATTACTGCATAATTGGAATATGTGGAAAAACATATTTGGAAATCTTACATTGTAAGTACATTTTATTTTTCATGGCAAGATTCGCATTATGGAGTGGCGTCAGACAACTTAACACAGTCGAATAATAGAACATCCATCGTGCACATCAACATAATGAGTATTAAATAAAGATGTAAAAATACAGCATTAATTCACTCCATAATACTCGATCATCACCAAAAAATTATGGAGTACTTAAAATCACTTATATTGTACTTAAAATTACTTACAGTATAATTTGTGTTCTATCGTGTAAAAAACCTTTAAATTACTAATGCACAACATAAAATTACTTACACATACACTATTTAAATTTACTTACAGTATAATTATTTCACTTTTTCCTGTAACAACCTGACTATTACCTCTGAAATTGCAGAATATGTACCTCTAAGTATTTGTAAGTAAATATGATAGTCACAGGCCATATTATGAAGTGTTACCTTTTCTGTACTTTTGATTATAGTTTGTTTATTTCTCCTTCATAAACACATGGAAAACTGTCTCACGTGCTTGTTTTGTTAGCCACAAACTCTTCTTAAATTATCAGAAGTTGAGCAACCACACTTGGCATATACATTACATGTTATGACTCTGAAAGTCATTATATGAAATGTTATCATATCAGGTATTATGATGTTATTGTCTTGCCTACCTTGTACCAATTTTTAGCATTTATGCACCTAGAACACCTTACAAAAACATTGTATAATTTTTTATTTCATGACAATAAAATAATATGTATCACTACAAAAGTTTAATTATGCATGGCGTTATGATGCTGGGATGTTGCCTAGCAACCACCTAGCAGATGGCTAAAATGACCCATTTTTCAGCGTTAAAACATCTACCACCCCTATTTTTTTTTTCACATTTCTCAATTTAATTACATACATTAGGTGCCAACAGGAGGCCAAACAATAGCACAGGCATGCACTAGCTTTTATTATTGACCTCATCACCCCAGCTTATTTTCCTTTATAAGAGTCATATTTATGAACTCTGTGTTTCAGATCAAAATTCAGAACTGTGAAAGCATGGTCATCATCTGTAATAGGATATTTAATATCAGCCTAAAGGGATACTAAACCTGAAATAAGTACTGCAGCATTTAACTTTCTCTTGAACACTTTGTATAAGTAACATAAAATAAAACAAAGTATAAAATCAGCTGAGATCGTTCGGAGGTTAGTTAAACAGCAGAATCACTTTGGTGTTGGGAAGTGCTATTTGGGCTGTTTTCCAGCTTTAATGCCTCTGTCTTTAATGGCCTTGTGTAATACATAAACACGTAAGGAACAAGCTTGTGTTCCTCATTACGATGGGTATTTTTGTCAGTGTGTGGAACTGCAGCCTCCGAGTTTTATATTGTTAAATGTTAAGTTTGACAGTGTGTCTCAGGCCATGTTATGGAGTCATTTAAAAGTAATGTAACAATATGTTTGCAAAGAATTGCTTTCTCCAGGGAATAATTAAGTATGCAAGTAGTAATGCAATACTTGTGAAAAAAAAAAGCAGCCACTACTATTTAATAGAATAGATGCTTGAGAAAGGACACTAACATGATAACCCACACTTAAATTTTGATGCTGTGTATTTCAATGCAACTAGTGTGTCAAGGAAAGACTTTATATAAAAGAGGATTGCTTAGGCACAGTGCATTGTTGGGTCTGCTGGTTGAACCACTCAGTCATTATCCCTTGGATAGGGCTGAAAGATGTTAAATCCAAATTGTAAGTACTAAATTAATAAGACATTCATGACAGGTGCATGATATGAGCAGTGAATACTTTTCCCTGTCAGTTAAGGTCGTGCTTCTGCATCTGTGTATCAAAGATTTTTTAAGAACCTCTTAATTGTTTCAAATCTAAAATGTTTTTGTTGTTCTGTAACCGTTGCATACATTTGTTCTGTAGTCATGGTTCATACTGTAGTGGTTCACCTCAGAAAAAGCTAGATCCCAAGTTGCTGGAAAAAAAAAATCCTGTGAACCCTCTAGGCCTTGGGCTGAGTGCATTATCGCTGCCCCTGGCCCATGATGAGGAGAAGTATCGATCTTATCCTCAGACGAAAGCCCTCTGTGCACCTCTGCAGGGCTTAGTGCTGGCTGAGGCAGGATGCACAGTAATGAGAACAGTAGAGGGCAGAATGGGGGACCAGCTTATTCCTAACAAGGATGGAGACCTTTACACAAAAGAAAAGAAATAAGCTAGATGGGCATTTCTTTAAAAACCCCTCCCTCTCTTCAAGCCACTCTACTTTTTCTTTCTCTAAGCACAGTTTAGGTCTTAACCACACCACGGACTCTAGCCTTGATGGTCTTATCTGGAATTTTGAGCTCCTGTGGGAATATATCTCTGTATAGAGTGGCTAAAAAATAAATTTAGCACACTCCCACTATGAAGTCAGAGAAGCAGTAGAGGCAAGAAAAGAGCAAGAAAGTGATTTCAGCATAACCAAACTTATAAAATTCAGAGGATGCTCCTGGCTGGCAAGAGAGATCTCCAATCCTTTGAGCTCCATTTTTGGATGCTTTTGTGGTAACAGAAGTTGCTTTATGACAAGGACTCCAAAGACAGATTTTTGGGTGTGCAGGCCTTTGAGGTGATTATTACATTTGGTGATACCTCAGGCCTCACACTGACTGGAGCTCAACCAAACCATACGAATTATGGGATGTGAATTTTGGATCATAAATGCTTTTAACATATAGTGATCAAAGTTGTAACAGAGTTGAAACAACTGTTTGTTTAATGCCTAACAACAGATTTAAAAGCCCCCCACAAATAAACGAGAAATAATTTGCTTTTCTTATGTATTATGTATGATTCTCTCTGCATTTTAGCCAGTGTTGGAAACACATCTGTGCCTCCTTCCTTACGAGGGTGGGGAATATATTGAACGCATAGTTTGCCACAGCTACACCTCTTGCTGTTGTTTATTGGAACTCTCTTAGAAAATACAGAAAAAGAGAGATTGAGTTGCTTCTAAATTTAGATTTAACAGTTAATAAAGTAAATGTATCCAATTGCCTGGTCCAATTAAATACTGTTCTGTTTTGTTTGGTTTCAATTTCCCCTTTTATTGCATGTTAGTTTAAAATGAGAAACTTATAATGAAACAAAGTAGTGCTTAAATGCAAAGAAATGCTTGCTTTGGTTACTTAGATCAAAACACTGGCGTGACTGTATTCGTCAATGGGTTCACATTTAAGCGTATTAGGAAAAATTATATTTGCAGGCCATATCATAAAGCATGACATCTCCCATGACAGCTCAAAAAATATCAACACACTTTGCAGGTTGTAAATGCCTTAAGAATAAGTAAAAAAGCTGAACTAATATCAAACATCAACAGACTTAAATTTCCTTGTTATAAAGTAAAACCTGACTGAGCCCTTTGTTTGACCCCCTTACTTCCAGTAGATATAGAAATCTGTTTAACTCAGAGGGGGGCGGTGTAAAGGAATGTGCCTACCAACTGTCTGACTTAATAGGAGCACCTAAGGTTTCTTTCATCCTCAAATGTCCCTGCAGCAAAGGCGTAGATATCGTCTCTCTGGACCAGGACCTTCGATAAGCTTTCACAGACTTGGTGGCCAGTGTGAGCTCTGTTATCGTTTACCCATTTCATCTGTGTGATGTGCTGCTTCCTTTAGATCTCTCTCTTCTGTCTCGCTTCTCTGGTGACTTTAATTCCAGTCCACATTCCTGTATGTTAATTTTTTTTCTACTTCTCTTTGTGCCTTTATCTTTATAAGGCAGTTTCTGAACGGTAGTTTGCATACGTGTTCAGCTTACCAGGACCACACTGTCTGTCTTTATAGTTTTCCATGGATGTTTAGCATTTTCAGCCCTCTCAAACATATTCGCTCTCTTCTTACTTTCCCCTCCCTGAGGCCAAACCAAGTTTATTCCCTCTAGCTATTACATCCAATTAAGGAGGAGTGAGAATTTCACCCCTCCTTCCTTTTCTCTACAATAACAATACAGTGGAATGAGTCGGGAGGTTCTCCTCTCTTGTTTGATGTGAACAAATTATTCTTTAGCTACACACTTCAAAAGGAAACCAAGATTTAGTTTATATTTTCCCTGCTTTGTCATTTGGTGAACACAATGAAAAATGAGACCTCTTGACGTGGATTGATTCCTTTTTAATTTCAGATATTCTCCTCCAGCTTGACAAATACTACAGTAGTTTGATACTATAATAGAGTAATTAAATTAAATTAAATGGGTCACAAGTTGTAATCATGTAGCCAAGCTTCCTTGCTTGAAGCAATGAAAATACTGGTTACTCAATGAAATTTGTGATACCAAGGTTTTTTTTCTTTTTAATAAAGAGTAGAGCAAGATGGCACTGGTGTTCAGGTGGTTTAAATAGCATAAAACATACAGTAACAAAAGTGTAGGGCGCTGGTTTATCTCAGTGGGACGAGCAGGCGACCATAGCTGCTGGCCCGGGTTCGAGTCTGGCCCTTTGCTGCACGTCTTCTCCTCTCTCTTTCCTTTCAGTCTTTACTATATCTATTAATGGCAGAAAAAAACAGCGTAAGTGAAAGGTGTATATATTTGACAACACTTTTTATTTTAGATTTTCTGAGGGAGAGTTGGTTTCTGTAGGCTAGTAGATGTTTCTCAGCTTCCCTCTATGACTTTAAGCCAAACACAGCACTTTTTAGACATAAATAATTATGATATTCTGTTAAATGAACACTGTGTATTAACACTGTATTAACTTGTAGCATTGAATTAACATTGCGTTACACATGGGCAGGCCTGCTAACTGTTGTTAATATTAATCATAGCTGCTAGCTATTACCTTAATGATAACTTAACGGATGGCTAATGTGGTAATCATATCACTGCTAATAGTTAGATGGCTAACGTTAATGTGTGCGTTGGCTTCTTTAATATTTATGGTAGCTGTTCAATTGCTTGACATTCCTCTTAAAGTGTTGTTCAGTATTGTGAACGCCAGCTACTTCCGTTACTAGTGAGTGACAGAGCTGCGTGCCTGCCTATCTGCAGTGGAGCTATATGTTGTAACAACAGGAGGAGGCAAACACAGCGCTCATCCTGCTGTGAACGAGTATCTAAGCTGATACTCTAATTGTTAGTATTTGAAAACCCTAATATAAGCTTTGCTCTTATGTATCAGTATCACAATGTGTAACAGTATCAGGTGTGTTGGTAATATACAGGGTGGGCCATTTATATGGATACATGGTAATAAAATGGGAATGGTTGGTGATATTAAAGTCCTGTTTGTGGCACATTAGTATATGTGAGGGGGCAAACTCCTCAAGATGGGTGGTGACCATGGTGGTCATTTAAAAGTCGGCAAACTTGGATACAACTTTTGTTTTTTCAATAGGAAGAGGGCCATGTGACACATCAAACTTATTGGTAATGTCACAAGAAAAACAATGGTGTGCTTGGTTTCAACGTAACTTTATTCCTTCGTGAGTTATTTACAAGTTTCTCTTCGTTCACAGCCATTGACATGTCGAAGAGGTTGACACGTGAGGAGCGGATTGAAATTGTGTTGATATCTAGTGAACGCAGTAACCGGGTCATTGCAGCAGATTTCAATGCAAGACACCCTATGAGACCACCCATCTCCCAAGCTACAGTTAGCAAACTGCTTGCTAAGTTTCGTGAAACTGGTTCAGTGTTGGATTTGCCAAAATGTGAACGCAAGAAAACTGTCACTAATGAAGAAACATCAGTGGCTGTCCTAGCTTCATTCAGCAAGAGCCCACAGCGTAGCACTCGCCGCATGTCACTGGAGAGTGGCATTAGTCGAACATCCCTTCGGCAGATATTAGCTACTCACAAATGGCACCCTTACAAACTCCAGCTACTACAGCATCTCAACGAGGATGACCCAGATCGGCGCACAGAATTTGCAGAATGGAAAGTGGATTGGTCGTCGTGGGCCATTTGAATGGCCCCCAAGGTCTCCTGATCTGACCCCCTTAGACTTTTATCTTTGGGGTCATCTGAAGGCAATTGTCTATGGTGTGAAGATACGAGATGTGCAGCACCTGAAACTACTGATACTGCATCCCTGTGCTGGCATTTCTCCTGCGGTGTTGCTATCAGTGTGTGAAGAGTGGGAGAAGAGGGTTGCATTGACAATCCAACACAATGGGCAGCACATTGAACACATTTTATAAGTAGTCAGAAACTTGTAAATAACTCATGAAAGAATAAAGTTACATTGAAACCAAGCACACCGTTGTTTTTCTTGTGACATTACCAATAAGCGTGATGTGTCACATGGCCCTCTTCCTATTGAAAAAACAAAAGTTGTATCCAAGATGGCCGACTTCTAAATGGCCACCATGGTCACCACCCATCTTGAGGAGTTTGCCCCCTCACATATACTAATGTGCCACAAACAGGACTTTAATATCACCAACCATTCCCATTTTATTACCGTGTATCCATATAAATGGCCCACCCTGTATTTATGAGCCAAATCTCTGGATGAACATTTCTTCTACCTTCAGAGACCCTTCGGTTGAATATAAAGCACCACCGCACACGGGGAAAGCGGTCCTGATGACCTTTAAGCGCCTTTTCCTTCTTCAAAGTCTGTGCCATCAAAACATTCTTTTCCTGCAAAATAAATTTTAGGGACTAAACAACTACTGTGATCCTGGGCGTTGTTTCTCATACTGTCAGTGTCAAGTAGTGAATTTTATATATAACAGATGGTGGCTCTGGTAGGTGTTTGCCTTAAGTACATCCCAAAGCCCATGACAGCAGATTTCTGTGCCACAAATTATACAACTGACACATTTGACAGTTTAGTGTATCATATGAGTGTACAGGCGTTATACAACCTGACTTAAAAAAAGACATAAAAATAAAATAAAACAAATAACCTCACTGTGTCAGTTCAGCTGTTCTAGAGCTTTTATTATTTTTTTGTGAAAGACAATAGCAGTTAACCTTTAGAGTTCCATCTCAGATAATTGAAGTAAACACAGGTTTCTGATACAAAGGGGTGGAAAATTACCATAAAATTTTAGGAAAGAGCTTCTGCTGCATAATGGGGTTGTGCGCTCTACCACTCAGGGACCTCATTTGCTTTTGTTTATTGGTTGTACAACACCCCGGCAGAATATGCCCTGCATACATAAGAGTGAAAACAGCTTTTTTTAAAAAAAACTATTTGACCAATTTATGAGTGGAGATGCAAATCGCATCTACCTGAGAACGATGTATAAAAAATGGCCATAGCTACCACGTTACTCACCAGTTTCTGGGTGACATAATGGTGACAATGTCATAGACTCATTATAAAGCCTTGAGATGAGTTTTTTTTATAGTTTTTCTCAGTCACAATTTCTGAATAATTTCCTCTTCTGACCTGTAAAATTACAAACATTTGCAAAATGGATTTAATATTTTATTCAATATGACCAAAAATGAAATGAATCACTGAACCCAAAAGAATCACTACTCCTCCTGCTGTATTGTTCAAATGACTTTCAACTTTTATAGCTGCCGATCTGTATTAACTACTATCTCACTGATGTTCTGGTTTATGAAAGGTTTACACCAGTTTACAGCAGAAGAAGCAGAATACCCAGAGGTTACCTGGCCATCTGTTCTTTTATCAGTTAGTTTTGTGATATTATATTTACATATTAAAGTCTTTGCCAAGGTATCTCAATAAACAGAGTGTTAGTCAGTTAATGATTGTCTTTTGAAGAGTATCAAAAGTTAAAATGCAAATAAATCGTTTTGTTATGGCACTGAAGGGCACTTGCTTGTTTTAGTTTTCTATCTCTTACCTGTCAATCAATCGCATTTCATTTGTAAAGGGTTTCAGTAACCAGCATGAGAGTTTTCATTTTATTGATAATTGCCCGTTAGGCTGTCAGATTTTTTTCCTGTTACTGTATTCTTGTGGTAGAATTCGATAAATCATACAGACTAAGTTACCTTCAAGAACATGTTATTTTGTTGACACTTTGTTTTGCACACTGACTCTAAGACTAATAAACATATCGATTCCATGTCAAAAAAACAGTATGAATCAAACCTTGGATATGTCTGCGCTCTGTATTGACCACATTACAAAAACACTTCTCTGCAGACAGACTCATCCATGGGGTTTTCATTATCTTATGCTTGGAATAGCAATTTGATGCTCTATTTGACTGAGCACCTCTTCCACATGCATTCACATACAGTTTGTCATATTATTAGTTTCAGGAATTTTACATTTCTTTTTAATTGAATTTTTTGAATCAGTCATACTTAAAAAAATGAGAATCTGTCTTATATTACGGCTCTGTGTTTGCACACATCAATTTCTTAATTCTGAACACAATATGTACCTTGTGCGTTATTGTGAATATGTTGCCATATGGTTTGAATACTTGCTACAGAAAAAGAAAATCCTTATATTTAAGTCTCCTAAACTTGTGTCTTAAGAGAGACACATAATTGCAGCAGATATATGAATAACACAGCTAAATGCCATTATCATACAGACGCACCAGCCACTTTGCAGGTACACCTTAATAGCACCTGGTTGGATCACCTTTTGCTTTCAGGACAAACTTAATTCTTTGTGGCACAGATTTAGAAAAGTGCTGGAAACATTCCTCAAAGATTCTGGACCATATTGATATGATAGCATCATGTAGCTGTTAAAGATTTGTCAGCTGCACATCTGTGATGTGAATCTTCCATCCCAAAGGGGCTCTATTGGATTGAGTTCTGGAGACTTGTGGAGGCCATTTGAGTACAGTGAACTCATTCTCATGTTCCAGAAACCAGTTTGAGATTATTTGAACTCTGTGAATTGGCATGTTATCCTGCTGGAAGCAGCCATTGGAAGATTGGTACACTGTGATAATAAAGGGAAGGACTTTGTCAGCAATTGGCCCAAAGATTGCCAAGAAAATATCCCCCAGGCCATTACACTACCATCACAGGCCTAAACGAGTGATACAAGGCAGGATGAATCCATGCTTTAATGTTATTAATGCCAAATTCTGACCCCCATCATCTGAATGTCGCAGCAGAAATTGAGACTCATCAGAGCAGTCTGTGCAAATTGTAGCCTCGTTTTTTCTTCTTCTTAGCTGGCAGGAGTAGGATCCAGTATGGATTTCTGCTGCTGTAGTACATCTGTTTCAAACTTCAGCATGTAGTGCGTTCATGCTTTTCTCCATACATTGGCTGGGGTTATTCGAGTTACTGTTGTCTTACAATAAGCTCAAAGAAGTCTGGCCATTCTCCTCTGACTTCTGGCATTAACAAAGGCAATTTTGCCTAGAGAACTGCCGCTCATTGGGTATTTTCTCTTTTGGACCATTTTCTGTAAACCCTAGAGAAGGTTCTGTGGGAAATACTCCAACTACCATGCCACATTCAAAGCCACTTAAAAGTGGCTTTCTTTTCCATTCTGCTCAGGTTGAACTTCAGCAGGTCATCCTTTATTTTGATGACTAAAGAAAGCTAAAGTTGCATATTCTTGTCACACTGGCATTAAACATCATTGCATTAATTATGGGTCCACTGTACTGGTCTCAGGCTACAAAGCCACAAAGCCACAGGGCAATTGACAGCGACTTGTCCATTGCCCTTTCCACCGTCACTCCACAATGCACAAGAATTGTTAATCCTCATATAATCTTTATAAAACTTGCACACAAAGATCACCTAACAGATCTTTGCCATTGTCCTGAAGGCCAACTCATACTTATCATTTTATGAGCACTTTTCAGTTTTGACAAGAATCACTACTTCTCCTTGGCTATTGATAACATAGCAAGATTAATTTGTCTTGGATATGACTCTTTGTGAGTTTCTCCGACTTCATTTTTTTGCAACACAGTCAGCAAAACGCAACTTTCTTTGTGCACTTTGCACATAACAGCCACAATTCACATAACCTCTGAATTTTGATGGATTGTTTATTTAAAAAATAATATTAAGCCACATGTCCTGTATATCTGTTTAATAAAACAGTGTAAGTATTTCTGTGCTGTATCAGGAAACACAGCTGAAGTATTTTGCCAGAAACTTTCCAATGAGATTTTTTTTTCATACCTCCTGCCCCATTTTTCACAATATACCTACTCCTGTTTTATTACATAGAGGTTGTAATGGTGCATAAAGCATCCCTAGAAGTCATATGAATTGTTGGGATAAGTGTCTGACATCTTTCTGTAGGGAGGTGCCTTTCTTTTCCTTTCTAAACCACATGTCAAAGAGCCCCACATTAATGGTATACTTTACCCTGCACTCCTGCTCCGCTGACAAAAAAGTAAAATGAGGATGGATGGGTTATTTACTTACAGAGAGATGGTGCTTACCACTCCACTTGATATAAAGGGTTGTGCTACTGCATTCTTCCTTGTCATTAGTTGGAAAACAACTAATGATAAGGAAGTGCCTCAACAATGCCTCCCTAATTATTGTTGGTATTGTGTCTGTGAGTCATTTCACAGTTAGCCACCCACTCCATAGCTGAATGATTTAATGTTAATAAGCACCGTAGTGATGGAACAAACACTTTTAAGGGTGCTCTTATGTGGGAGATAGATGTGCAATGAGCATCTGTTCATGGTTTGTGTGTGTGTGTGTGTTTGCGTGTGTTTGTGGAGCACAGGGAAAGGTGATATCTTTAGTGCAAATGTAGAACATGTATAAAGGCTGCCATATGTGCTGCAGTGCCACTAACTAAATCCTATTTGCAACAAACCACTTTAGACATTTGTTTCTTTTATTCACTGTGAGAAGAAGTAAAATGATATTTTCACACATAAATACTGATGGGCTTCATGGGAAGCTGTGCTGATATCAGTAACTGTCTTATAAGCGAAACAAAGTCTCAAGCGTTTACACTTTCAGAGTCCAGAGGACTTTTCTAAACATCTTAACCATGCAAAGTGTAAATGATTATTGCCTGTATTGTGTCTCATAGAAATGATACCTTTACCCAGAATCACCATTTGAAGCAGTCTGTGATGATTTATGACATTGCTAGTCTGCAGGTGACTAGAAGTGTGACTGCGATAATTACTATTGCTCATTTATGGCTGAAAACACATGGAACCTTTTAAGCTGCAGGTTGAGTCATGCACTAATTAAATGCAGGTCTGTGGCAAATTAAACTGGTTTGTGTGATAATTTTATGGATCTTTTTTTTTTAAAGCTACTGTATGCTAATTAAGGCTGAGCATATCTCCTACTTACCACCAAATGTTGGGAAGAAGCATGGGAACTCTAACAAAACTTTTACTGCTTGAGATAACTACAGTAGAGCTACTTGGCACACAGAAACAGGATTTGTCAGCTCCAGCAAGGAGGTGTCTGGGCTGCCATCATTAGCACTGACAGCCGACTGTCATATTTGATGCTACACTGCTAAATGGGAATACGATCCATTACCCGGATCGTTTTTCGACTTTGCCATGGCTTCACTGGTCATGACAGTGAGAGTGATAAGCTTTACAGAGCCTTTATTTTCGACAGAACTCGGGTTTACCTCTTTCTGGTTAACGTTATTGGGTTTTCAGTTGATCAGCCCTAATTAAGCACTAAAAAAGTTTGCAGTAGGTCACACTAGGTATAGCTGAAAGGCAACCTACTGAATCAGATCAAACTTCTCCATTAGCTTGTTATCTCTTAAAAAAACTGGATAGTAATTTGCCTTACTGATGTAAGGGGCATCCACTCAAACACCCGCTGGATATCCTTGTAAAAAAACTACCATCAAAATGAGGTTCCTACACAACCTTTCCAGGATACAAAGCACCGGCGAGGGTCAGTGTCAACACAACAGCATAAAACAGTTGGTGGCTCCCACGACTGTGTAATGCACTGCTATCATAATAACAGTGCAATCATTGTGTTAACCCCTTACCCTGACAAATGCAGGTACATCAAAACAATAACGCTGTCTTTAGTATTAAAGTGTTGTAGGGTTATAAGGTTAATAGTAATGGTTAGGAAAAAACACTGAAAAATACATTAAATATTTCATGCAACCTAGCCCCACTCAAAGTCCAAATGTATTTATCGATTCACATTAAGCCTAACAGACAAATAATTCTCTGTTTCTTTGCTTTTGTTTTAGACGTTTGCTCAGCAGCAGTTTCTGGAAAATGACTGCTGGTTAACAATGAACCTTAATGGAGAGTGCATCAGTCAGTATGTTACACTTGCTCTGCTGTGTGTTAGAAGACATTCAATTGGGAATTTGGCTGCAGTAAAATTCTCTGTACGCAGAGAATAGAAGAAGAATAGAACAAAAAATAGATGTAAAGGGCTTACTTACTGACAAAAAGAAGAGTGCAAAAATGAAGTCACGAGTTCATGGATTTGCTGCTTTGGACGTGCCAGGACTTTAGAAGGCATTATTTACTTTCCATCTTGTGCAACGTGGTGTTAGAAATGCCTTTCATTTTTGGCACAAGTGTAGAACTTTGGGACATTGCAGATGTGACTTTTACTTACATGTTAACATTAAAAAAAGTAAATAAAAATTCAGAATAACACTTTCACCTTCTGTTATGTGGAACTGGAACAGGGTCAGTTTGTGTTTTAACTTTAAATTTTCTAGTGAACTCAACTAAAGGGGTGAAATTCTTCGTGAATCAGACTGAGTGACTGTGAAGGCCACAGAATATATTTCACATCATTGTTATAATTCTCAGCCTTCAGTGACCCGTGTGCATTATCGCTGAACAGGCAACGTACTGTTGGCATTCTTTTGGTCCACATTGCATAACCCTCAAGGTTTTCATGGATACGTTTATGTGTGTAAAACAAGCTGTAAATACTAAAGGTCACAGCCATTTAACTCTACTAACTAAACTGTACTAACTGATTTCTGTTGGTCAGTCATTGATTTAAATGCTTCTTGCAAACAAAGTTACTAAATCAAAATGGCTTATCATATTAAGGAATGTGAGTGTACTGTGTACATATTTACCCATCGTGGTAAAAAAATTGGTGAACCCTATTGTTTAATATATAAAGGGGTATCTTCACCCTTATATGAATTTGTATGTACAGTATGCATGCTCTGCATAGTTTTTATGCTTGTTCATCTTGTGCACTTGCTCCTCTATCTCCACTGAACACCTTGAGGTCATATCAATTCAGGAAAGCCTGACTGGTTCCTATTTAGATTATGGATGGTTATTACTGCCTCCTGGCTGTCAGTCAGATTAAACCAATATGTCCCGGGATAGAGGCTTATCATCTCATAGAGAGTACCTTCTCCTGGTAAGAAGGAGGGGCCATTTAAATAAGCCATCTCCAGAACCTTCCATGTTCTACAAATTTATTAATGTGGTCTGAAGAAATATCAATGCATCAAGTATTTATTGTACACCAATATGCTTGGTATTGCCCTTGTCTGTCAGTTTACTTTATGGATTTGTCTCAATAATATAGGACTATACCACAAGAATTACACAGTTGTCCATTCCTGTGTTTGCTCCTGCAGTAAACAAATATAATACCAGGTTCAGGGAGGAGAAAGACAAGACAGCGAAAGGAGTGCATGGGAAGGCGAAACACACACTTTCAAAAAGTTAACTGTGTGCATGCAATGTATTTTTGTGTCTTCATATGGGAAGAACTGACAATAAGCCATACTGTAGAATGACCCACGTAGTATTTATAGCTTGCTGGCTAGCAGAACAGCCGTGTTTTTACCACTTTTTGATATAGACGAACCAATAGATTTTTAATAGATCCAGCCAATGGAGGGAGTACTCTGGTAAGGCTCTAATGACAGCTTTTGACAAGATTTGTTGGATTTGCAGGATTTTATGAATAGAAAATATATCAACATTTAGTTTGTCAGTCATTTTTGAATTAGCAGACAGCAATTCTTTGTTTTCTGTTGTAGAGATTTCATCTGATGACTTTGTTTTAACAGTTTAGCATAAAATTAGAGGCACTTTCTCAAGAATGTTAGTAACAGTTTTTAAGTTGTGGAAACAATTGAAACAATGCCTATCTGAGTAGAATTCATGATAAGAACACAACCATTGTGATGCCAATAATTTACTGTTGGCATTAAACACGTCACAATCAGACCTCACATGCATCAAAATGCATACCATCAATTCAGACTCCCTCTCTAAGAGGTTCAGCATTAATGCACATCCTCTCTGCTGCTACTGATTTCAGGAAGTCAGCGAATAATCTGACAACAACAAAAGTGACTCCGCCTCGGTTTCCCAGTCAAAACTTTGCACTTTCACCATTTTAGTCTAGCTGAACGTGAAGGTAATCTTTAATACATATTTTTATTGTTTATTTAAACCGATAGTCTATTTTTTGTCCACAGTTTATCCTGATGCTCACTGCTGTGGGAAATAAGCTATGTGATTCAGCTAACACTGGGTGTTTTGTTATTTTTATGGAGAACACCAACAATTAGAGACATAAATTTTGCTAACCCACTGTACTTTCAATATTTTATGCACTCTTATGATTCACCACTTCAACACTTGGATAAACATAAAACCCATCCTTTTATGCATCTCTGTCTTCTCAGCATGTGTATTTATGTGTGGGTGTGAATAGTTGTCTGCACTCTGAGGCATATGTTGTTTTTTTTGCCTTTATCAAGTGTGCAGTTTTGTGTGTGTGCACATGCGTGTACTTGTGTGTATGTGTCTGAGGGCTTGCAAGTGTGCGTCTTGACCCTTATGGTGAGGCTGAAGAGAAAACGGGAGCAGAAAGAAAACCACACTAAGTGAACCGTGGAATGCGCTCGGTTTGGGGATTACATTGGCCCGTGTGCATGGTAAAACACAAAGGAGAGCTTCTGCTGCCAGGCAGATGAGAGGTTGAGAAAGTGCTTGGCTTTGACTCTGTGTGGCTTCAGTTGAAGCTTTCTCTCACAGTCAAAGCAGCATTAAAGGCTGTGGTTCACTCTTTAATTGTATCTGTTTATCACATTTATGACTAAGTGAATCATTTTCCCCTTCAGTTTACAGATGCTGCTGTCTTGATTCAAATCGTATATTTCTGTCTAAAGAGTACCACATCTAGTGATCCACTAAATAATTTGCTAGACATTTAGGAGATGTGTTGAATAAAATAAATAAAAAGAAAACTTATTTAAAATCCCCCGAGAGCACTTTATTTGATTTCCACATCCAAAAACACCACAGGGAGCAGAACCTGACAGAGCGCTGATGTTTGGTTTATAAAAAGAATAAAATCTGGTCTCCAAATGGTTCTGCGTGTTGTGGATGGAAATGAAACAGATTTCTCAGATGGTTTTGTATATATTTGCACCTGTGTGCAATGCAGGCACTCTATGTCTGCTTTTCTGCTTATGCAGGCTTCACCCTCTCCATATGTTAATGTCTAATTAGTATTCAGTGCTGTGGATGAAAAAAATGCTCATGACATTGAATCATACTTTAATTAAGCAAGAATTGGTAAGCAACATCATTAGCTATTGAGAAATAATAGACACGCATACTTAATATGCTCTGTACAGCAGCAAATCTCAATACATTCAGGCCTCGTTTGTCCATCCATCCATTTCTGGTTACACATTCTGTTCATCCCCAATAATAATGACAATCATATTTATCATCCTTGAATCTGATGCCCTTGGTTGACTGCCTCTGCATCTGTGCCCAACTTTTGGGCACGTCTTTTGGACCAATTTCACAACTAATGATGGAGACAGAGGGTTGTGGTAATGCTAGCAGACAGGCCAAATCTAAGCCACAAAGCTGGACTGGGTCTTGGGAGCCAGGGATGCAGCTAGTAAGTAAGTATGCCACAGGGGCTAATCCTAGATTGGTCCAGAATGATGAACACATATTAGGGAAAGGTAACAGACCAGGACACGTGTATTGATGGGGCATCAGATGTTACACTGTGCCAGGTTACGTTTCATGGCAGCACTGGAGAGCATGTCTGTTGGCAGGATATTGTACCCTACAGGTAGCAGGTGTGTCTGCCTTCACATACTGTGTGCTCAAGGGAATTACACTTAAATGAAACTTTGCATATGATAGCACAAAATGTAATTATCAGTACAGCTGAATCTGTTGCAATACAGCTGCGGCATTAAATACATAGTTGTGATGAAGCTAATAGGAATTTTCTCTCTTCCCTTTCCCCCCCCCCTTTTCTCCTTTGTGTCTCAACAGCAGCAGATGGTGAGGAACCAACTTCAGCAGGTGGGAATTTTTTATGCTTGGTAACGTGATTTCCATTCATTTGTTTTCATGCAAGTGTGTGTGTGTAGAGGGGGAGATAGAGAAATGGAATGAGCCAAGCCTCGTCCTTCCTTCATTACTCCTGAGTCTAATTCCTGCATTGACTCCCTGCTCATGCCGGGCCAGAAACAGTCATGATTACATCATTTAGCATTTCACTTCATAAGGCAGTCCTATTTAAACTTCCTCTAATAGTGTGAATCTGAGAAATGTCTTGTCTTTGTCTAGTACAGAGTTTTGAGATTGAGCTCACAGTCCAATTTGGTCCACTGATTGCTTTTGCATGACTGTTTTTCAGTGGAAAAGAAATATGGTGGATACCTGAGCCTTTATCATATTTCTCAGGGTGTTTTTTTTCCTTGTGTGTGAGTGCTGATTTTACAATCCATTTAGTTAAAAGCAGCATTAATCCATAGCAATTCCAACATGCTTATTCTAGAGTTAATGCAGTGCATCCATAAATACATGCCATTAGCATCAGTCTTGATGTACATTGTATTCACTCCCTATGGAGTGGACTGAGTGTATTCTTTTTTTTGCTGGCTCCAATAGATGCTAAAGTACTTATCTCTGAATTATCATATAGATGTTAAAATCATATTTTTAAGGTAGCATATTTGGTATTCCAAAGTACTGCTTCTGATTATTGAAATAACTAATGTAACAAGAGTTTTATTACAAAAGCAAGACCACAGAGGACAACAGTAAACAAGAACCTGATTTATCTTCATCAGTGATGTAATTAAAATGTCACTTCACATCCTCGGGAAGTACTGCAGCTGAATATATAATTCCTCTTTCGTTGCATCCTCAACATCTACAGTAATTGTCTTTGTCTATGTTTCTTTCATTAATGTTAATCCCTGCTGGTTTGTTGGAGATCAAATAGGTTAAAAAAAGAATGATTTATTTAGATTAGACATAATACCCCGGGAATCAAAGTACTTTGCTGCAGCAATGCAAAGAATGTGACACAACAGACAAACTAGACAGGCGTCTCAAGGGAATATGTAAGTCCAGTGCAGTGACTTCTGTCTACTTTTGCTACTAAAATAGGTTTGCCTGCTGTATAAACTACTTTTTGGCATCAGCATCTTGCTCTTTGCACAAATACCTATCGTAAATCCTTTTTTCCTAAAGCATTTCAAAGCAACTTTTCGTGTATTATACTCACTTCAGATCAGAGCAGCGAGAACACGGCAAGAAAAAATAATTATGGAGTTAGAAAATGAACTGAATTAGGTATGACTTGTGACCACTGACCTGGAACTGGACTGAGACAGAAAATAGGACAGAGTGATGAGGAAGGCCAAATTGCTCATGACAAGTTTGAAGAATTTAGCAAATCAGCTGCTATTTCACAGCATTTCATATCCTTACTCTACACAGCTTTCATACTTTGTCTCCATTCATACAAAGGGGGGTATTGTTTGCTGTGTTTGGTCTGTGTTTATTATGGTTATTTGGCAGTGTATGAATACTGCCAAGTCATCTACACGGCTTCTCTTTAAAGCGGTGAGTTTATTCTATAAAAGTATCGTTTATTAAGCACCTGATGTGTTTTATGAGCAAAACCAGTTTCATCAAAAAAACCACACGGACACGGCTGTTCTTTGATCTGCCTCGGTTGGAGGAATTTAAACTTTTAAGGCCTTTTTACTTCCATTACTAATTGCAGGGGCTGCATAAATTAAACTTTAACAAGAAAACTATATATTTTCTGAATTCTGTTCGCCAAACCTTTATTGCACAATCTCAGCGGTTGCAGTATTTGCAGTCAAAATACCATGGATACTACTGAGACCGAAGAAGCATATTTGAGCATATTTAATTGTAAAACTAACATTTGCCAAGTAGAAAGTTGAATATTAGCTCTCCAGTGAACAAGTTAGAGCCAGCCTTTGTCATATTTTCAGAAATGTTATTGGTAGACTGGGAATTTTATTTAACATATATAATTTAGATTTTGCTAATAAACATCGGAATTTTTTAGAAAGTTTCGTGTTTTTTTTAAGAGACCCCTGCGAGAATAGGTACGGCTCTGACATTTTCATGGCATTTAGTCTCTGACAAGACAGCCTTCATTTCTGCTTTTCTTTGGATCTTTCTAGAAGGATGGTGGTCTTCAATGTGACCTCTTCTTTTGAGTGACATATTCCAAAGTATTTTTGTTGCTGCGCGAGTCTTACTACTTTTACCTTCAAGTGTATTTATCTGACATTGTCAAATCCTGATGGGCGGAAATGGCAGAGTGGGAAGGGCACGGGAGAATAAAAGGCCAAAGACTCACTAAAAGCCCAACCGTCCGGCGGCTCACGCTGAGAGCCTCGATGTAATATTGGTGGTGCAGTGCCAGCTTCCATCAGTTGAAATGCAGGATGGATGCAGTGACCATGAGCCCATGAGCCAGTAAAGTCATCATACAAAAAGGCTAGGTTAAAATAGATTTGACGCAATTAGGGCATATCAGATGTCTCAGCAAAGTAGCAGGGTGCAGCTTCTGAGCTGAAGAGCTTAAATGTAAATTTCATACTCTTGAGGCAGGTAAAATGTGTGCATGTGTGTGTTTTCTTTAAAGGTATTATGAAAGCCTAACTGAAATTCAGAGTTGACAGTCACACAGCCATTTCAGTTTTGTTATTTAAATGTCTACCAAATTTCACTTTTTTAATAGCAGTTGCTGATCTAAGTAGGGTAAGGGCTGCTCGGTGTTGCTGTCAAAAACATCAGGAGTTGCGTACTAATATTTGTGGTGCCAGATTAAAAGCATTTCCTCCCATGTTGCTGCACAGTAACTTTTTCCCTGGGATCAGCAGAAATATGTCACATGGAGACAATACTTTGCCCGACCTGCTCATAACCCTAAACAATGCATGTAACCCAACAAGCAGTAGGAAGATATGGTAAAAGGACTGATTCTTATATATCTACTCTCCTGGAGTACTCAAAGCACTGCATACAACATGCCTCAATCACCCCCCACTCACACAAGCACTTCTAAACTCAAGTGCAACTAATAAACATTCACACACGTTCACACTCCGATGAACGCATCGGAAGGCAATTTGGGGTTAGTATCTTGCCCAAGGATATTTGGCATGCAGACTAGGGGAGCCAGGAATTGAACCACCAACCTTCCAATCAGTAGCTGATCTGCTCTGCCACCTGAGCCACAGTCACCCCTTCCTAGAAGATATCTTTCCTTTATCTTGGATTTAATTTTTCTTTGAAAAAACTTTAATATATTATTCAGATTGTACATGTTGTTCTCTTTGAGTCTAGAAAAAAACATAATGAGCAAGGGGCTGGGTTCATTCATGTCCATATAAATTCAACTGACTATTAATACCTCAAGCTTTGCAGCTCATCTGTGCTTTCTAAAAATTGACTGCTATCGTTATTATTAGCTGTGTCACTTCTTTCAGGCTAAGCAGAGTATGTGCAAAGCATGAAATACTGTCTCCCAAATGCCTGAATTCTTATACATTTGGGGGTGAGCTAATGCTTGTGACAGCAACTGTGACAGAGCACATACGTAGCCTTAAGCCTGAAAATGTCAAATCTCTGTGATTGATCTGCAAGGAAACAAAGGATGCTTTCCTGTGTTTAACCACTGGTCAGGATTTCACAGCTGATTGATTGGCCTCTCTTTGCAGTCAGAAAAGAAATCACAATGCCCATGCTGGACACAACACAGGCTTGCATCAATCACTATGCAAGTCTTGGCTTGTACAGCAGGGCAGCAGCTAACATTTAAATTCCCAAGAAAGCTCCCAGTGTTTCCTCCTTGCATTATCCACAGTGTTAGGATAGTTACTATTAATCTGTAAAGATTTATTATTGTGCTAAAAAATACAGTGAGTAATGCAATTATAACAAATTCATCTTAAGGTGTAATTCCTCCTAAAAAGTATTTGAAAGTCATCACTGCTGCTGAACAAGCTTTACTTTCTACAGCGATGTTATGTCTCAGTCACCCACGCCCAGAGACTGGTTGGTTAAACCTTTGCCAGCCTCTGATTGGCGACTGGAGGTGTCTGCTGCTGTGTGTAGTCAATTGTAGTTTACATGGAAGATGGCACTTTGTCTGAAAACATACCATTTAATCTCTAAGCTGTAGTGAAACTTGAAAAAGTGCCCCACACACTGAAATTTGTGACCGTCATCAATCAGCACATTTCAGACAGCGCAACTTTTACTTTGAAGGTGAGCAATTTTCATTTCCTGTTTTCCGCACTTTTAACAGTTTCACTGCTATTTTACCAAGTAGTTTGTGTTTGCGCACAAGTTGGCAAACAGTAACTCTGATTACAGATACATTCATTTAGTGATTTAACTGAAACTACAGTGGCTTGCAAAAGTATTCGGCCCCCTTGAACTTTCCCACATTTTGTCACATTACAGCCACAAACATGAATCAATTTTATTAGAATTCCACGTGAAAGACCAACACAAAGTGGTGTACACGTGAGAAGTGGAACGAAAATCATACATGATTCCAAACATTTTTTACAAATAAATAACTGAAAAGTGGTGTGTGCGTAATTATTCAGCCCCCTTTGGTCTGAGTGCAGTCAGTTGCCCATAGACATTGCCTGACAAATACAGCTGCTCTGTGACGGCCTCAGAGGTTGTCTAAGAGAATACTGGGAGCAACAACACCATGAAGTCCAAAGAACACACCAGACAGGTCAGGGATAAAGTTATTGAGAAACTGAAAGCAGGCTTAGGCTACAAAAATATTTCCCAAGCCTTGAACATCCCACGGAGCATTGTTCAAGCAATCATTCAGAAATGGAAGGAGTATGGCACAACTGTAAACCTACCAAGACAAGGCCGTCCACCTAAACTCACAGGCCGAACAAGGAGAGCACTGATCAGAAATGCAGCCAAGAGGCCCATGGTGACTCTGGACGAGCTGCAGAGATCTACAGCTCAGGTGGGGGAATCTGTCCATAGGACAACTATTAGTCGTGCACTGCACAAAGATGGCCTTTATGGAAGAGTGGCAAGAAGAAAGCCATTGTTAACAGAAAACCATAAGAAGTCCTGTTTGCAGTTTGCCACAAGCCATGTGGGGGACACAGCAAACATGTGGAAGAAGGTGCTCTGGTCAGATGAGAAAAAATGCAAAACGCTATGTGTGGCAGGAAAACACTGCACATCACTCTGAACACACCATCCCCACTGTCAAATATGGTGGTGGCAGCATCATGCTCTGGGGGTGCTTCTCTTCAGCAGGGACAGGGAAGCTGGTCAGAGTTGATGGGAAAGTGGATGGAGCCAAATACAGGGCAATCTTGGAAGAAAACCTCTTTGAGTCTGCAAAATACTTGAGACTGGGGCGGAGGTTCACCTTCCAGCAGGACAACGACCCTAAACATAAAGTCAGGGCAACAATGGAATGGTTTAAAACAAAACATATCCATGTGTTAGACTGGCCCAGTCAAAGTCCAGATCTAAATCCAATCGAGAATCTGTGGCAAGATCTGAAAACTGCTGTTCACAAACTCTGTTAATGTGACTGAGCTGGAGCTGTTTTCCAAAGAAGAATGGGCAAGGATTTCAGTCCCTAGATGTGCAAAGCTGGTAGAGACATATCCTAAAAGACTGGCAGCTGTAATTGCAGCAAAAGGTGGTTCTACAAAGTATTGACTCAGGGGACTGAATAATTACGCACACCCCACTTTTCAGTTTTTTATTTGTAAAAAATGTTTGGAATCATGTATGATTTTCGTTCCACTTCTCACGTGTACACCACTTTGTATTGGTCTTTCACGTGGAATTCCAATAAAATTGATTCATGTTTGTGGCTGTAATGTGACAAAATGTGGAAAAGTTTAAGGGGGCCGAATACTTTTGCAAGCCACTGTAGTAGAAGCATTAGCATAGCAGCTAATACTTTCCAGCAATCAGCAACACACAACTTACATTGTACATGGTGTGTGTTTGTGTGAAGAAAACACAATTTAATGGAACACCATGTTTACTCCCTCGCCTTTCCTTGGAAAGTTGCTTCTTTTCTCTAAGTAGTGTTTGGTTTTTCCTCTCTGTTGCTTCCATCATGGCTCCCAGTACTTAATCCTTTCTAGAAATGGGCAGCTGTTGGAGTGAATAAGGGATTTCTTTCTTTTTTTTTGTTTATAGCATTAAAAAACACTTCTTTCTTAATGAAAATCATCATCCTCTTAGTTGAAAAGTTTGGAGACTATAAACAAACTTATTTCTTTTTTAAAAAAATGTTTTTGTAACTATTATTTTCCCAAGAAATTAGAAACAGAACGCGGTTTTGTTTTGGTTCATGGTTTTTGTAAGTTTCTGAAAAGTTGTGTCAGTCTCAGCCCACCGAGGGCACGAAAGTAGCTGTTGCAATTTTCATGTGATGTTTTCCACTGGCGAGACAATTTGCTCTCTCTCAGATGAACAGTTTTTGATATTATGTGCTGAGTGGATGTCAGATTTTTGTATGTGTGCTAATGTGATCTGGCATCTGATCCTGACTCATAACAGTTCTGCAGTTCCTCATTTTTTGACTTATTTTGAACTCATACCGTACAAAAGTTTGCTTAATTTCCAGCACACTGGGGCGTTTTTTTTTTCTTCCTGTTTTTCTTTTTTTTCTTTTTGACAGAAATTATGAAATCAAATGTAGATGTCATACTGAACACTCTTTGTCTCTCTCTAACACACTAACTGAGAAACCATTCCCTCCCTCTTTTCTCTCTCACTGCCTCCTTTTGTCCCCACTTTTTCTGTTTTATGCACTTGCCATTAGGGATGCTGTCAGTACAGCATGGTGCGACTACAGATCATTACATCAAAAGAGCCCTGAAACCTGTCAACCCCCTTTCTCACAGTGAGCAGGTCCTCTGTGAAAGCTATTATACAAGCCTCTGTTCAACTGATTATCCACCACTCTGATTATTACTAATACAGGTCCAGGCTTTGAAATAGCATGACTTCGATAGGATTACCTCATTTGAAATTCACACCTAGAGGCCTACTAATTCCAGTGAGAGAACAATAATAGGGTCGGTAGTGATTTTGTATTTATTTGTTTATTTACTTCATTTTTTTCCTATTCTTTTTATGGGTTGGGGCTAGTGTGAAATGGTTGCCCCGTTGATATAGTAAACAATTTAAGGCTGCAGCTTTTTACTTGATGTTGTCAAATGTTGTGCTCATGGCTGCTAATTTGTCAAACTGACTTAAGAGGGCATGAGATTCTCACCCTTGAGACTTCTTCTTGTTTCCCATCGCTTAAAATGAAATAAGAGACCTGTCAAAGCACAGTTTCCCTGTCAACTCTAAGATATGACTGTAAAATGACTGGAATAGAAATTGCATCACAAGATAGGAAACTTACAAGGGCATGCTGATGGAAAGAATTCGGATTTGCTAGTTCTTTTCTCAGCAGGCTTTTTGAAACTTTAGAGTCATGTTAGATATCATTACTAAATGCAGATTGTGCAGTCAGTTCATGCTGTTGGCAATGTGGTAGCTCTTGTTTATAGATTAAAAAGCATGAAAGATAAATAGATTCAAAAAAATAAATACTGTACTAAAATTAGCCCATTTTTGTGGGTCCCTTACAAAGCTCAGTTGCTGCTCCATTATATAAATATCAATTAACTGGTTCACAGGTAACATGGTCGTATTATAATATACTACATTTGAAGTTTTGTGGATATAAATTAAATCAAAATCATGCTTTTATAAGCTGCTTTAGTTGCGTAAATGCTAAACATGGGTCCTTTTAGCCCTTTGGTAGCTGGTTGCTTGGCAACATGACAACGTCATGATATAGAATAAGAACCTTCATTGGCTAAAGATGTCTCCCGTATTTGGTTGCTGTACTTGTGATCCTGTAGGAGGAGTTTGCGGACAGGCAGACGATGGTTTTGTGGTTTATAATAAGATTTAATCTAAACATTACATTTTACAATAAATGATCAATTGACATGTACCTAGCTAGCACCCAGATGCCTGGGTGTAGGCGTGGGTGACGAGGGTTGACATGCAGCAAGGAGTCTGGGGTGGATGCAAGCCTGGGCTACCACAGTAAGAATTCAGCCTAAGTGCACGGTGCGCACACATCACTAGGTGAGCAACGAACACGTCCCATCAATCTGCAAAGTTTTGACAGGCTCAGTGCAGTTGTACAACTCAATGTATAAAAGATTAGACAGATATTGGCAGGTTTTTGAGTTATGAAACCTACAAGCTTGCATCTAGGCGTCATCATTAACATTTTGCCTCATTCTGCAGGCTAGTTCATGAAAGATTTTGAATGTCACAGATTTGTGGGCATTGGCAGTTAATTAATTCATTGCTGTGTCATACACAGCAGGTTTTGTTATAATAATTTTTATTAATAGCCTTAGTTATCATTATGGGTTGCAAAGAGATACCATAACGAGAACAAAAACAAAAAGAAGAAAGAAAAAACAGCAACAAACATGGAAAGAATCATGCTCCAACAGAGTTATTAATCATTACCGGCGTAACTCTGAGGCGTTTTCTTTTTTTTCTTTTTTTTTTGCTTGTTTTATTGAAATTCTTTTTATTGTTTGCTTAAATCCCAAAGCATGAATTCTCTAGTGGCGAAGCTTCCCAGTGTTCTGTGCACCCAAGTATTGATGAGAAAACAATGGTAATGATGAATGGGGTTTTGTTTACACAGCATGAATACATGTGATTTGTGGCTATGAATATGAATTCCCTAGCAAAATAGTGTTTGGCTCATAGGAGCCTTTTGTGTTCTGAGCAGCACTGACCCTCACACAGGGTACAGCATAAGCATTTGATTTTCTGTAGGAATGCTGAATTGTGGTTATCTGTGCACAACATGGGATAACTTCAACCAAATGGACAGATTTTATTGGTGGAGGTCATTTGCACAGCACTGAAAGCAATAAAAACATCCACTGAAGCAAACTATGCAGAAAGCAGTACGTTCCAATACAAATGAAGTGACTAAAAGGATTGCCTCAGTTTATTAGTAGAGTAAATTTGCTACAATTTTCTGAAATTCAAACGATGTTGCTGTCTTTTGGTAATGCTTTTGTGTCACAAAAGCGCTTTGGAACACCAAAGGGCAACAAGTATCTCAATAAAAAAGCCATTGCAGTCATTGGAGTTAACAATTTAATATACATTGGAGCAAAATAAGAACAGCATGTGACCTTTTTAAAATGTTTATTGCACCAATATATTTATAACTATTAAAGACAGTGCGTTTGTGCTGGCCATTCTGCAGCACATTCACAACTTTAGACTACACCTTATATTGTTCAAACCCTCAGAGAATTGCTGGTTGGCTAGCCTGCCCCTAGTATTCAGGACAGCAGCAGTACTTTCACAGTGGCAATCACTTGAGCAATCACTTCTTCAGAGATTATTATTTTGCTCTGTGGAGTACAGAATTCAGAACAGTATTAATAACGATTCTCCATTTTGGGGGACGCATGAACAGAAACTCTTAAAACTGGTGAATTGTTCACAACAATGGCCACTTTTCATTAATTAAAAAAAATAATAATCTTGTTTCAAATTTAAGTAACTGCTTAGTCAAAACTCGACTTATTTGTGTGAGGATCTGTGTGTGTACGTATGTGTGGGTGACGCCGTGGGTACATTTCAGTGCATAGATGGTGGTGCTCCATTTTACCTTGCAGCTAGTCTGTGCTTTTCGCTTAGCACTGTGAGAATGAAGCGTTGCCTTCCTGGAGGGGACACATTCAGTGATTTCTAGACGGTGCCTTGGGCCGCCCTCTAGACAACAGACACCAGCAGCAGTCACTGAAAGACAGACTCTCCCGACACTCCTTTCATCCTCAGTTTCTCCTGTCAAGCAGTTTTACTTAAACACCACCTCACAATGTCTCCCAGAATACCTTATGTATTAAAACTTTGTGTGTTATTGTGTGCTATTAAAAACTGTAGATGTGTTTAATGGGACACCCATTGTTTAGTTTATTAGACTACTGGCTGGATAACGATGTCTAAGTACACTTTTGTATCATATACCAAAATTACTGTGGAATATTATCAGCTGCAATTTGCTCTTGTGTGTACAGTTAAAAATTTTTTTTAAAAAAGCCACCCCCATCATCGGTGTCTGTTTTCTTTTTTCTGTGCAGGTCCTTGCCATCCAAACCCTTGCCACAACAGAGGAACGTGTGAGATCAGTGAGACCTACAGGGGTGATACCTTCATTGGTTATGTGTGCAAGTGTCTACCAGGTTTCAGTGGAGTTCACTGCCAACACAGTAAGGACCAGCCTCTTCCCTGTCCCTTATTTAAAGTGTCTCGAACGATTACGGAACTTAATATAAAGTCAAAAGGTTTGCAAGGCCTCTGTGTCTCTTTTATGGCATTACCAGGAAGAATGATTGGTCTGTTTGATCATAACGATTTTCTAACAGGAGTCAAATAATAACCTTGAGCAGTGAACAGATGTTGAAAAGCTGACAAAAAGTAAATTCCTGGTGAAAGGACGAGTTCAGCAAAATGATAGTGAGTTCAGGAGAGAAAGGAAGCGCTGAGCTTGCTTCCTTTTGTTGAGCATGCTCTTAATAAAGGTTGGTGTCAGAGGGTTTGTGCTGCCTGTGAGATAACTCTCGACAGTATGTTAGACTGGGAACACTGTTCTCATCCCATGCACAATTTATGCTGTCTTAGGAACTGACCTTTTGAACTCTTAAACTAGCACCTGGAATATGGGGACAAGGGTAATGACTGCAATCATGGGGTACAAGCACATTTGGGTGTGACCAACACTATCGATCCTTAAACTATTATTGAGACCGAGCAAGTCAGATATATAATTATTTTTCTTTGAACAGCAACATGCATCAATTCACGTTTCAAAGCTTCATTCAGCTATTGTTTGAATCCAATATCTGTTCTGAAAGAATGAGTCTGTTTCACTTTAAGTATTCTTGGTAGTCTCAGCAGTTTTTGCAGTCAATTTAATAACAAAAATGTTAATAATACTTGTAGCTGCTCTTACAAAAATAGTCTGTTATTAAACAGGACCGCTAAAGCTGAGCAAATTAGACTATTTATTTGAAAATGAAAAGTCATACATAACAGATGTGAGGTAGCATGGTGGTGTGTTGGTTAGCACCGTTGCCTCACAGCAAGAAGGTCCTGAGTTTAAAGCAAATGGCCAGCTAAGGCCCTTCTGTGAAGCGTTAGGACGTTTTGTTTACGTTTATTACTAGTTAACCTTGGAGGACAGAACCCACAAAGAATAAACTAAAAACCTAGAAAAATAAATTTTGTTAAACTAAATAAAAACAGAACTAAAACTAAATACTTTCAAACAATAGAACTAGTGGCCACGGGTGCTACCCCTCAGCCGCCTAGTAGATGTGCCTATTGTATTAGTTAGAAAGGTAATTTTCAGAAACGTTGACCTCCGACCTTGAACTCAGTCACTCTGAGTGAGGATTCACACTTGTCTGAGATTTTTAGGAGCTGCATCAATCGTATCAATTTAAAAAAAATCCCAAGTGACGTCCTTCTTGCGTTATCGCACTCACAAGATTTTCAGAAAACCTTACCTCTTGTCCCTGAGTCTGAGGTCACTGAGATTTTCCCACATTCAAGATGTTTTTGTAGATGCACAGTTGTGTCAATTTGAAACTCTTTCACTCACTTCGTTCTCGAGTTATCCCATTTCAGTGTCCACACTGCGCGCCCACCTGCCCCTCAGGCAGGGTGACAATACCCCATCGGCTTTTTATACCTGAGGGGTACAAACGAATTAGTACAACTAAATGTGCATTAGGCTGATTGATGATTCTAAACTTTCTGTATCTGTGAATGTCTTTCTGTCTCTCTGTTAGCCGTCAGTAGGTTGACAGCCTGTCTACCATGTACCCCAACTATTGTCCTATAGCAGCTGGGATTAGCACCAGCACAATTGTGACCCTAAATTGTATAAGCAAAAGAAAATAAATTGATGGACATAATAATTGTGTCACCAGACAATTAATGCACACCTTTACATTTTCACTTTTCGATTGACTCCCGTGATTTAGACATAGCATATAGCTTTCTCTGTGTGTGCCAAAATCTTGCTAAATCCCGCAGTATGATATATAGGCCAAGTTCTGTGGCTTTCCTGCCTCTGCGTGTGCTTGGCTGAGCATTGTATTAGCCTGCATAACACAGTTGTCCTTCACTGCCGGTGTGCTTGTAAGTAATGGCTTTAATGTATCATGGTGCAAACCGTGTGGCGTGATGGCTCCTTCTTAGTTTGTAAGAGAGAGGATTTGTAGAGAGAGAGAGAGAGCATGGAGAGATGTTAACCAACGCCTAACAAAAAATGTGCGCCAAGGTTAAAAAAGACAGAAATGTGGGGTTTTTTTTAACTCATAAAAGAAATTGTTTTTTATGCTGCACTGGTCAGTGTCAGGCATAAAACAGAAAAGGAAATGGAAGGAGTCAGTAGATCAATGTTATGTCATCGTGTTTGTCTCCAGCCTGAACTGCGAGCAATTGGCTATCATTCATGTCATAATTCAGTTATTGTTTCCTATTATGCCCTGGGGTGGTGGGAAACTGATTCGATACAGTCTGAATACACATTAAAGTCTGCCAATTTTACTCATGGACATCGTCTGAATGGCAGAGAGACAGGAGGGAGACATTAATAAGCAAATCTGTTTCTGGGTAATTCCTGCAATTAAATTATAAAGCGACACGTATAATGACAGTTTAGCTGGCTTAATAATGGTAAGATACTGGCTTTAATGCACGATAAGCTGAAAGGTATATCGTGCACCTTCACAATTTGGAAAATGTATGAAACATTTTCATTACTGGTGGACAGTTTTATCAGAAAGTTTGAGTTATTCACAGTTAATGTAGTGAAGGGGAAAAATGCAGTATTTGATACTGGGTTAGTTCACTGGTTAAAACTGTTGCCTCACAGAAAAAAGGTTATTGGTTCCAAACCTCCTGGTTAACCGGTGACTTATTATGTTGAGTTAGGTTTGCCCTCAGCCAGTTCAAAGACATGCTAGATTAATTGTTAGGTGTGGATATGAGACTAAACGTTTGTCTGTGTCTCTGTGTTGACCCTCTGATCGACCGGTGACCCGTCTAGGTTGTAGCCAGAGTCTTGACTGTAAATTGAACTAGCAGTTAAGGAAAGATGAACAGATGGGAGATCCCCTAGTCACTAGTTTGGTAGATAGCTATAAAGCGATAATAAAATAAATTGATTGTATTACCTTTGCCTAAGCACAGGGGATATTTTAATAGACAGAAGTTTTAATTTAAAGCTACTGTTAAGCTGACATATCGTATTAGTCTGCTGTTCCTGTTGATTACATATTAAAAAAAGAAAATTAATTATGGTAGGCTAAGTCATCCATTATTGTATGAAAATGTAGTTAACCTTTTAGTGCTTTCTTGCCGTTGTAGCTTTTCTCTTTGTGCGGTTATTCTGTTTGTGCCACACGGCTTCATAACGAGGTGATTATGTTACATTATTCAGTGTTATGCCCCCCACGCTTCTTCTCGCAGCCACTGGGCTCAACAGTTTTTGTGGCAGAAACATTGCAGTGCAGGTAGCGTAAAGAGTGGGTGCTCTTTGGAAACTATTTCTACATGCTAAATGTTAGCAGTGACAGCTTTTATCACTTGTGACATTTGGTTTGTCCCATTTTGAAGCCTTGAGAAAAGCATTTTCACAGTCGTTGGCGTTTTGAAACTGGATGCGAGGATGAGGGGTCAATCTGCGCACTCATTGGTTCTAAGTCACAAGTCTGCAGCCAATGAGCATATCCTAGATAAGCCTCCTTTGTGGACTTCTAATGACTAAAATAAAGTAATGTTTTATTTATTATGACCAAAAATGGAAGAGAAATAGTTGCACAGAGGCAACTCCAAGTTTTTCAGACAAATTTGCTTTTTTTTTTTTAATTACATTTCTTATTTTTAGAACTTAGATGTTTTCGACTCTTCCCGAGGTGATGAGATTTTCACATTCAGGTCAGATGTTCAAGTATCACTGCTGAAGGTGATGGCAGCGTGCTGGCACACTAACTGTGCAGTTAACACAACGTTTGACAAGCTTGATTTCACTCAGCCACGTCATATGAAAGTAAAAGATAGAGTATTTTGTCTCTGGCCTGTCAAAGAGGAGGTGAATTTTATTGTGATTGCATTAAGTTGGGTTTTAAAGCAATTCTTAGTCTGTCTCAATCTCGTCTGAAAGCCGTGGCTTTCCTTTGGTTAGTGTCATTGCTTTTATTATTATAGTCATTATCATCACAAAGTCATTCATCTTTCAGATAGTGTGGCGTCATGTCCCTGTGGTGACAGGAGAACAAATGCAGCCTTATTGGGCAAGTAGCCAAGCGCCGTAATGAGCTGTCACAGTGTGAAGATTGGGACTGATTGCCTCAGACGTCATGAGGTTGCAGATCATTTTTAGAGCACACGTTCTCAGTCTGTCAAGGACAAATGTTGTATAAACTGTAGGCATTTTTATTCCTGCTCTAAGAAAGTTGTGAGAAAGTCATGCGTAACATACATGTTTTATCTTTAGTTTACTAAAACAATCATTTGATGTGATGCAGTGATGCCTGCTTTTGAAAAATCCAAAGTTAAAGGCAGTAGATAAAGTGCTTTTCAAGCAGAAATGTACTGAATAAAGACCCTGTTTAAAAAAGAAAGATAAAAGAATTAACAGAGTAATTGGGCTAAACTGTCTCTTAGATGGCAAGTGCTCTCTTTCTCATTCGATCTTCCTCCAATCTTTCATAGCCTGCAGGTCCTTTCAATAGTTGCCACCTCGTGCTCGTGGATCAATATGTTTCTTTGGCTTTCTTTCCTTTCTTTCTATAAGACACCAACAGATCCGGATTGATTGGTGGAAAAAATTGTGAAAAGCTTTAGTTATTTTTATTCAACCCCTTCATTTGTCCATGTATCGTATTCCTATAATCCTAGACCCGCCACCTCGCAAACCTCTTGCCACAAAATAATCAGCCACTGTTTATGGCTGTGGCCTGATGTAAAGCCACAGGGAACCATTACTGTTAGTTAGTTCACCATGGGGCTGAACGAAGACTGACTTTCATCAGCACATGAAGAAAAAAAGAGACTCCATAACTCCCTCTGCATGGTATGTCTTGTAGCCTATTTATTGACCTGATTAGTGTATTTCGGAGCGAATGAGGAGGCATCCGGAGATCATTACTTATTCGTTTGTTGTGTGATTCTTGTGTGTCCGTCCTCAGGCTCTCCACCTTTCCAGTTTGATTTTCCAAAAAGAAAAACGAAGATGTGACTTTTTCACCCTTGTCTGTTTTTTTGTGCTCAATTTACTGCCTAAGATAACAGCACTAAAACCCGAGGCAGCATGAATGAGTAAATGACAGTGGTTATTTGACTACAACAACAGCTTGTGCTTGTCAGCTACAGCACAGCACCCCTTCACCTTAGCAGCACTCCAGTTACCTGCCTTGGCATCGCGGGAGGTGAGCCTGTAAATGCACATCTACAGCATTTTGTGATGGCAGAGAGGGGAAAATAGAAAGCCTCCTGTAGAGAGCACTGAGAGAGTACAGTAAAGTGAGGCAGAGCAGGTCTGGTGGGCTCTCGCCAAGATTGAAGCAGCTGTTATCTCCTTCAAATTGTGAGGCTGCACTATTAAAGTGACTTCAGCAAACATCAGAATGACACACGAAGACTTCCTTAGCCTTTTGTGGCTGTGTTTAAATGATAAACACAACCTGAGCATCACACTCAGGATTAAACAACCAGCATAATGTTTTTTAAGAGATATTGGAATAAAAAGGATCAGCCAGCTGTGGCTCAGGAGGTAGAACAGGCTGTCTAATAATCAGGAGGTTAGCGGTTTGATCCCTGCCTCTTTAACTCTGCATGTCAAAGTTGCTAGATGCTCACACACATGTTTTATTCAAATAAAAGGAAACTTTTATTCAAGTTTCGAGCAAGCATCACATCATTAATAGGCTTTACACCTCATCAATAATGTTAACGCCGTCACTGCTGGGACTCCCGGGAGAGGTACGAGTGTCGAACACGTGGACTGTGCATATGTTTTTTGTCCACAGTGGATTTTATTTTATCAAATAGAAACACTTCTAACCAGCAAATAGGCCCATATTTCCAGCAAATGATGCTCCAAATTGTCTCTGCGTCCACAAAATCAGCTTCACAAAGTACAGTTGCTATTTTGTTTATCGCTCCAGGGGAAAGTCGGTCGCATGCAGAAATCCACTTACTGTCTTAGATCATATAAGCAGTATAGCTGAATTATGTTTAAGGGCAGATTTGCACTTCGAGTCTAAAAAAATAAGTGTTTTCAGGGCAGGCTTAGTTAAATGGATTATGATAGATTTAAGTGCAACTTAAGTCAGTGAAAAAGTTTGTTGAAAAAGTACTTTGTCCATAGAAAGTTCATCTGTTTTCAAAATAAACAGAGGCATGGATTTAGTCACAGTGCCCGAGGTCTGTACTTGTAGCTATAAATTGGTTTCGTCTTAACAGCCTCAGTGTTACAACATGCTTGAAATTTCACTGAAATTATGCTAATCTGCACTGCAGTTATTTTTATATGAATAAATTAGCATGACTAACTTGTAGCACCACTTTGTTTTTCTCACTAAAACTTGTATATGTGTTCAAAGGACGAAGGCAAGACATTTGTGACGCTTTATTCCAGTCTGCTTGTCAATATGCCAATAAAGTTACGTTTTTCTGTCTTCCCAAATTTCATCATTGTATCAAAGATCTCGAAAACAATGTATCCTACTACTATAAAGTGGCTTCAGAACCACTGTGAACACCTCCAGCTTCGAGCTTCTCCCTGTTGTTAGATTGCTGCGATACAGAGCTGTGTGGGAAACGCTGCCATTTCCTGACACCGTCTCAACATTACATTCAGTCTCACAGCCCACCCACTGCTCACAGTCTGTGGCTGGAAAGCTGCGTTTACAGGCCGAGATGAGTGTAGAGGATCCTGGGGGAAGGGTCTGTATGTCCAGCAGACATTCAAAGAAGTGACCACAAGCACAGAGCCAAACCGACAGACGCCGATGATCAGCAAAGAGCGTGCCTGTAGATCAAAATAAAAAGATTGCTCTGCCTGTGGGCCAGCAATCGTTTTGTTTCGGCTTACTGCACATTTGGTCTTTTTTTTTCCTTTAAGCATCAAACAGTAGAATTCCTCTTTACAGACTTCAATAACTGGTGTCAGTAAATCCAACATTGTGATGTCTTCTATGTTCTTTTTCTTCTGTGTGAATAAATACAGATGAACATCTAAAATGGTAGATTGTATGAAATTTGAAAGCAAAAGAGAATGTCTGTATCGTCTTACCTGTGTCCACTATATTGTTCTTGAGGGAGGGAAGCAACCAGTAAAGGAAAAATAAACCAAAGAATAAAATACAGTTTTTATGTTAGCATGCCATACACAAGTAGTGCGTGTGTTTAGCTGTAGGGGCGACCGTGGCTCAGGGGGTTGGGAATCACATCTGTAACCGGAAGGTCGCCGGTTCGATCCCTGGGCTCTCTGTCCTGGTCGTTGTGTCCTTGGGCAAGACACTTTACCCTCCTTGCCTACTGGTGTTGGCCAGAGGGGCCGATGGCGCGATATGGCAGCCTCGCTTCTGTCAGTCTGCCCCAGGGCAGCTGTGGCTACAACTGTAGCTGTCTCCACCAGTGTATGAATGTGAGGGTGAATGAATAGTGGCATTGTAAAGCGCTTTGGGTGCCTTGAAAAGCGCTATATAAATCCAATCCATTATTATTATTTAGCAGTATAAATGTGTTTTACATAATCCCATTGTGGCATCAGCTTTACTTTTAGAGTTTAAAAGGCAAATACCTAGAATCAAACTCATTGCATGGGGTTATTAAGGACTTGGTTTAAGGCTTGGGTAGTTTTATTTTTAGGTTATTGTTAGCATCAGGGAACTGCTTATGGATAGGCTAAGTCTACAGAATATGACTGTAAGTTAGTGTAATGTCCTGAAATGATGGAACCATGAGAGTGTGTGTGTGTGTGTGTGTGTGTGTGTGTGTGTGTGTGTGTGTTGCCTGTAGCAGACTAGCTGTCTTGGACTTGCTGAGTGTGACAGTGGCTTCTTCAGAGTGGCTGATGGGCTCCTGGTGAATAAGCCACTCATGGGGTTTCTGTGTAAATGGCGTACTAGAAGCAGATGTGTGTCATTTTTGTAATATAACCAACAATAGCTTACTTGACAGATGTGTGATTATTTCCACTGTTGAGATAAGGCATTCGTCTCCTGCTTTATAATGAGGTTACACTTGGCATGTGAGGAGGCTTCAGTCAAATCCAGAGTTGGTGGAAACTCTCACCCAGTTTGAGTAGTGTGTGTGTTACTGACAGTTTTTATTTGCTTTCTGGTTCCAAATAACAATTTGGAAAAAAGCTGTAGGAATAATAACTGAGAGGATTCATAGGTTAATAAGAATTTACATGTGTACATTTGTTTCAATGTGTCAGTTTTTCAACCTCTAACTTTACAACAGCATTTGTGAGTTTACATTTTTCTGTCATTTTGCATTGGTGCTATTCCAGCTTTTACAATAAATAAATACACACATTCTCTTCCATTACTGTTTTTGGGCTACAGTGTGAGTATTGTAACTCAACAGTAATATTCCACAATGGTGCACCATGATTGAGCAATTGGTGGTTGTTACGTACGGCAGATTTGCTTCCAAGCCCTACGCACAGGGTTTGGTTGAAAAGATTGAGACATTTAGAAAAGAAAAAGGTCTTTACTCTGTGAAATGAAAATGAAATGAGTAGATGTCTGAGCTAACCGTGGGCTCTCTAAAGGAATCACTCCCTGTATGGGTTTTTGGAGTTAATCTAGTCTATAGATAGTCTGTGGGAGCTGCACAGTTCATTACATGTGTGTGCGCGTGATAAAACCAAAACCCATTTGTGTCTTCATCGCCGTAATAACAGTAACACCAGTGATAGTGACAAAACTACTCCCCTTCATTTGTATTTTGCAGGACATTGAACATGAGTAGGGCATCGTTTTATGTGATGCAACCGTCTTTACATACACATTAATGCTTTTGTAGTAGAAGCTATTTTCACCATTCTTTGGGTAACTCCTGACGTTGCATCTAATTTAAGTCTCAGTTTTATAACGTTACTTTGTTGAAGGTTAATACCATTTGTGTCTCCCTTTGGTTTCCCTCAAGGGTCCTCTGTTTGTAAAGAACATGTAGGTGAGTGGAAAGATAGTTTTGCTACACAAGAGCAGTGATTCTCAGAAACTGGGTGAATTAATTTCTTGTACACCTACCCCCAGAAATCAATATGTATTGACTATGTTTTGACTGCCAAAGCCTTTTGTTTGTATGACTTGATTTTATTTTATTGTCTTTTTCTCTTTATAGTAAAAGTGAGTGATTCTTTGGGGACTTTTCATTGTTAGTGGACTGAATCCTCAATAAGTATTAGACAGACAGGCAGATAGTAGACAAGTCAAGTCATAAAGTGGAACACATATAACACACTTTGCAGTTTTGTAAACTATACTCTAATAAGAGCCAACAAAAAAAGCACAAAAAATGTATATACCTTTCTGGTTGGCTTTTATTGAGTCTATACTCTGTTGTGTGTCTGTGTGTGTTGTGGTTGTGTGTCGGCATGCTTTCACAAAGAGGGAAACCCGGCCAAAGATGAGCCTTGTACTTCAAATGTCTATTTCCTTGGGTATCCTGCTGTCTCCGTCTCTTCATTCCTGGAGGAGCTGACCCTATCTCGCCTCTGTCAGAGGGCAGTTTGGATAACAAGCTGGGGAAACAAGCTAGAATCAAGGTGTTTAGGAGCGCTTTTTCTGTGCCTCTGACACCAGTATTTTACTTAGCCTTTAAGGTGGAGTTGCCTGCGTGGTAGATCAAACTGACAGCTGTTTTTCCTCAGGTTTATTGAATACATAGAATAGCGCTAGACGCCACATATTTTTGGCCCCTGATCCTTGTTATGTTTTATGGACATTTTTATACTATACATATTTAGCACCATGGCCTGAAATCATATAATTGTGATACCTCACCTCGCCCACATGTCTTCAGTGAGCAATCACTTCTGCAGATCCTTTGAAATTAAAATTCCTGTAGAAATATATTTTGAGTAAAATGACCTGTCCTTGTTAGCAAGCTGGTGCTTTGCCAGCAAAATTACAGTACAGCATAACATTGCTGTTAAAACAAAATATAATTGCACAGAATGCCTTGAGGAAGGTGAAGCTTTGTAAAATGGTCAGACTAGTGGCCTGAAGTGCAGTGCTGTAAGAGAAACATAACCTTCTAGTGTTTCCTGTCACTTTGGCAGTTCTTTATGTCACTTTTTACAAGCATTACTCACAAAGTAAAAAAAAAAAAATGGTATTCGAATCAGTACAGACAGTACAAAAACAAACTGTACATTAAATAAAACTGAAGTTACAACTTAACAAAACATAGTAAATACATAAAAAGCTGAAGAATCTACAAAATCTGCCGACCATCAGGGGCATCCACACAAGACGCGATGCACAGTGACATTCTTCAACTTCATGTGACAACAGGGGAAATACCTGCTGGCGATGTGAAGCTGGCAGGTCCCGAGTTAAACGTTTCTCAACGTGCAGATGAATAACTGAAGCGACTACCAATGAGTGGAAAGGATGCTGCTGATTCATATAAGACAAGGTGGTAAATACATCAGAGGGTTACCAGGGTAACTGAAGCCCGGAAGATCTGCTGGTGACCTACAGTTGGTTACATCTCCTTTAACAGTACTGATAGAGCATTTCACTGCTTTGAAAGCTCAGGATGGGTTTGTCAGGGCCTGTATTTTCTTAACTTAGTGGATTGAGATTAAATGAGAAAATGTGAAGAAGGAAACAAAACTACGAAAAAAACCAGCCTTGGAAATGTGATCTGTGGATGTTATGAAAAGAAACAGGTGAAAAATAATGAGATGAGTAAAGCTGCAAAGGTGTTTTGGCATTTCTATTATCTTTGTTTGCAGCGCTGTGCACGCATTCACCTGGTTTATCGTTCCTGTAGAGGAGTTGTTAGTGAACGAGTTGTTACCAGGGCCTAATTGTGTGAGGCCCCCTCAGTCAGTTGAGCTGCGTTGGCGCCTCCTGGCCTCTGCAGTAAAGATGGGCCATGTTGGCGGTTGGCCAAAGCATAAATAGAGATGCAATTCCAAATCCCAGATGGCGAAAATAGTCAGACTCCATTCTACCCAGGGCTTTTGGCTGCCAGTGCCAGCCCAAACAAAACACTGATAAATGTTGTGCTTGACTAGAGCTGCATTATTTCAGGATGGTCAGTGTGGGCCAAATCAGTGTCAGTGTTATTTTCCTGCAGGTGGAGTTCATTCAGTGTGACACATAAAAGATATTACATTCATGGTCATGAGAATGTGGAGCATTTAAACCATAACATGGTGATATCGTGATGTATTTCTTTTTGATGATGTTAAATGAATAAATGACAGTGGTAATGTTTTTTAGTAAAGCAATCATGGTTGTGTTAGAGACATAATTATGTCAGAAAAGGGTCAAAATTCAAATAAGTCAAAAATATTAGTGTCAAATTTCTCTCTGTTGAAAGCTACGGAGGGGACATGGGAGAAAAAGAAATTAAGACGGACTTTTGCGAGATCTCGCAAAACTTTTGCGAGATCCCGAGTTAGTTTTGCGAGATCTCGCAAAACTTTTGCGAGATCCCGAGTTTGTTTTGCGAGATCTCGCAAAACTTTTGCGAGATCCCGAGTTAGTTTTGCGAGATCTCGCAAAAGTCCGTCTTAATTTTTTTTCTCCCATGTCCCCTGCGGGGCTCCGTAGAAAGCACTTATCCACAAAGCTGGAAGTGCCTTTCACTATTTTATAAATGCTTTCATTTCACCCAGGTAGATGTTGGTCATTCACTGGACTTTTTTCTATTTTACAATGTAAAAAACAAACAAAGCATAATTAAGTAAGAAAATAAGTAAGTTAAAAAAAATCACTGTTATAACAGTATTATATCCAAGGTCCAGTGTTCATTAATTCTGCTTCTTCTACCAATTGTTTTCCTTAGAGAGTGGCGCAACATTTAGAACAGGCATGATTCCCAGATGAGTTTGGTAATCATCTAAAATTTTTCTTGGCATGTTTTATTTTTCAAATATCACAATAACTAATAACTGAGACATTTGCCAGAAACAGTCATGTTTCCATTAAAATAATAGTTTGGCATATGATGATGATGATGATGATGATAATAATCCATGATTAATCTTAAAACAAAAAGCAAAGAAAATAAGAAATGTGTATTTGCATTAAAGGAGCCAAGTGGGGTAGTGACAATAGTAATAACACCACCAGCGTATGTTAGGATGCCTGGGTCGTTGACCCATGGTTTTTGAGTTTATTATATTATTTATAATTTCTAGTCTTTGGTTTCTTTGAGTTCTGTCTTATGGTTTATGTCTCTGTCTTTTCTAGTTGCTCTGTCTCCCCTGTCAGCTGTATTCCCTTGTCTAGTTCGCGTCTCTGTGTATCCTTAGTTGCTATATCCCCGTGTCCAGTCAGTGTCTGTGTCTGCCCTAGTCCCACGTCTCTGTTCCCTCTGTTGCAGTGCGTGCGAGTCTGTGTCTTTAGTTCAGTCTGTGTCATGTTTCCTGTTTTATTTTGAAAGTCCATGTCTGATGTTAATGTATCTGGTTTCGCTTCCCCTTGTCTCGTTAGGCCTGATTTGCCCCAGCTGTGTTTCCCTCCTGTTATCCATTACCTGATTGCTCCCTCTGTGTATTTAAGCCCTGTGTTTCTCTGTGTCTGGGTCGTGATCTACCGTTTATTTTGCTGTGTGTTTTGTCAGTCTGCCGGTGGTAGTTTATTTTGATTTTTTCCAGTTATGTTATGTTTGAGTTCAGCATTAAAGCTGTTTCGGTTTAAGTTTGTCTCTGGAGTCTGCACCTTGGGTCCTATTCCTGTCTGCACACAGCCGTCACTTAACAGAAGATCGCGACCAGTACAACACTGAGATGGAGCGGATGGTGAGCCTGCTCGACCGCATCGCCCAGTCCCCGGATTTAAGGACCATGGCAGTTGGGCTGAGTGCGGTGGAGGCTATCATTCGATATAACCCCCGGCTTAGCCAGTTTGCTAAGGACACTGAGTTGGGGAACACCATAACTGCCTGGAGAGAGCAAGTCAGGCCTGGTGAGCTTGCTCTCTCACTCACTACATCTTCCCCACCGCCGCCCCAGGACAACGCACACTCTGCCTCATCGCCACTACAGGCTTCCTCTCCTTCCTCACACCAGCCGGGACCTTGCTCGCCTGTCCATTCGCCTGCCTTTTTCCTGGCGGCTGTGTGGTCGGAGGATGAGGAGGAGGTCTCCATTTCTCCACCGGTTCCTGTTCCCTCGTCTAGAAGGAAGCGACGCCACCGTCACTCCTCTCCTCAGTCATCCGTCCAGCAACCTGCCTCCGCTGGAGGGTCCGAGGGGCCCGTCCAGCAACCTGCCTCCGCTGAAGGGTCCGAGGAACCGCTTCAGCCGGACCCAGCCAGCACATCCCAGTGTCTGCTGATGGTTCTGGCGAGGCCATTCAGCCACCACCGGCTCCACCGCCTGCAACCTCAACATCCACTCCGCCTGCAGCCTCTGCAGCTCCGCCTGGTCCGGCCTCTGAGTGTTCAGCTTCGTCTGTGCCTGAGGTCCCCATGCCGTCTGGTCCTGCTCGTCCTGTCCGGCCTGCTCGTCCTGGACGTTGTTGCCGTCATGGACGGCCCCCTGAACTACGCCGCCGCCGGTGCCTCCCGCCCGGCCGGCCTCCTGACCTGTAAAAAGTAATCCCGTTACTTTACTGATTACTTATTTTCAAAAGTAATTAATTACTTAGTTACTTCATTACTTTTTAAAAACACGATTTGCAACCTGAAGAGGTGATAAAGCGAAAGATCTTTCAGCCCAGTTCTACTTTTTCTACATAATCCATCATACAAAATGTAATCAAATGGAAAAGTCTTTTTTTTTAACTTGTTTTATCAGTTTTAATCTTTTAACTTTATGCATCAAGCAAAAATTTAATTATATGCACCATTCTCTGACTTGAATAAATTAGTTTAACATTTAAACCTATTTTCTGCACATTCCAGCACATAAAATAAAATATTTTTTTGTGTTTACACTCACTCTTTCAAATAGATGCAAGTAAAACACAGGAGAAAATAAAGTCAAAGACTCAGCGGTCCTGTTGCTCTATTTTCACCTGTAAAGCAGGACTGCTGTAGGCGGAGGTTTACCCTGGTGCAGGTGTGCCGCGGTCAGTTGAAGAATCCGCGAGTTTCTCTGTGAATTTCCCATTACGTCGTTGCGCACTCGGTGCTTGCTTGGAAGTTTAGGGGGTTTTTTTTCGCTGTAAAAAGACGTTTTCTTCCCACGCACGATGGACGCTAATGTTTTTGTCACTTTTTATGGAATCAAACTCAAAGTAAGGTCAGTACTTCCACGCTTTAAACGCTACACGCTCATACTCTCTCCCGCACTCGATATGTGATCCATTGTTGATCTGCACACAGCTGTTGTCACTAACGGCGCACTCGCTTACGTCACTGTCGTGAGACATTCTCGCAAAAAATCAGTTTTAGTAACGCAGCGTTCCTACGGGAAAGTAACGGTAATCTAATTACCGTTTTTGCAATAGTAATCCCTTACTTTACTTGTTACTCGAAAAAAGTAATCAGATTACAGTAACGCGTTACAAGTAATGCGTTACTGCTTATCTCTGCATGGGATATAGGATGTTGTGCCACTACCACAAGGAAAATAGGACTTGGACACGCACCAAGAAATTGTTGTCGTGTAGGACAGCAGAATGGACCTGACATTTGAAAAAGAAGGCCGACCAAATTTTAGATAGCGACAGAAATGGTTCAAATATAGTTTTAATGTCTGCAGTGAGATAAAAAGCTGGGTAATACAATGCTGCTGAATTCTTTGAAAGCAGCAAATAAGAGATACATTTTGACCTTGAATCAGCTTATTCAGCAAAGAGGAAGAAATTACTTTTTCATTTCTGAACACTTTTTAGTTAGATATATTTTAAAAATCTGAGATGTGTTAAATGCGACTATGCAAAGCTAAATTTGTCAGTTAATGGGGAATATATATGCTGAAAGCCTCGGGATGTCTAGTATCTCAATGAGCCAAAGAGCCTCAATGCACTAATAATTTTATGGCCATGGCCTTACTCGGTTTGTGCTGTCCATTCTTATATTCTGGGTGAGATGGCTTATACATGTGTGCACTGTAGGAATATGACAATTTGCAATTTTCTATTACAAAAAGAGAAATCCTGTTTTATTGGCTTAACACTTTTTTTTCCCTCACCTTCATAGCAACAGTGCTCACAAGCACTGTCAGGAGAGGGGCAGCCAATTAAAAAAAACAGGGAGCTCAAAGGGAGAGGAGTTGTTTTAGGCAGGATGAACTGAGTGGCAGTTGGTAATCACTCAAAGCTACTCCAGTGGAGCTGGAAATCAGCACAGTAATTTGTCTTTATATCTTAAAGAATTGAGGTTGTCAGTGATGTTAAAAAGAGGGTTTGGCTAACGGACATTGTCATTGACCATCGTTGTTCACTGACTGTCAGATGTGACAGCCATTACTAAAGAAACTGAAAAATTGCTTCACCACAGTCAGCAAGCCTGTGTCAGAATTTGAATTGTTGTTTTCATTCAGTTTAGGTTGTTCGCCCTCACCTTGGTTAGTCTTCCCTCTGTTTTCTTCTGCACCTTTTGTCTATCTGGTTATTACATCCTTGTGTCCAGTCAGTCACTCATTCACCCCAGGGGCCTCAACTTTACTGTGAGGTTGTCCTGTTTGACAAGCTTTTCAATATTGTTATGTCTTTTTTCCCCTAGTGTGATTTTTTTTTTTTTTTTTTTTTTTTTTTTTTGTCTGTGACATTCGGTCAGTTTGTAGACTTCCCCTTCTGCCTGCTCCCCAGCTGGATTGTTTGTCTTGCTGCCTGTGCTCCTCTGGATTGTTACCGCTGGTTATGATTTTTGATTTTTTTTTTTTAAGCACATTCTGTGTTGTTGTACTAGCTTACGTATCACTTTAGGTTTAGAAATACACAAAAGGACTGGGCACCCACCGGAGCTTGGATAACCCATGATTCTAAACTCATAGCCAATAATATAGAGTTGATGTTGGACAAGAGAGCCTAGCTCACAGTCTCATTACTAGTTTATCACATTTTTCTTATGGGGTTGGGGTTAGGGCTCCGTATTGGGCAGCCAAGTTCTACACCAAACTCATCCAACCACACTTTTATGTACTTTGCTTTGCGCACTGGGGCACAGTCATGCTCAAACAGAAAAGGGCTTTCCCCAAATTGTTCCCACAAAGTTGAAAGCATGAGATTGTCCAAAATGCTGTGGTAAGCTGAAGAATTAAGATTTCCTTTCACTGGAACTAAGGGGCTCCAGGCCAATCTTAGAAAAACATCCCAATAGGATTATCTCTAATACACCAAATGTTACAATCTGCACAATGCTGTCAGGCAAATAATGTTTCCCTGGCATTCACCAAACCCAGACTTGTCTTTTAGACTGATGGATAGAGAAACATGAATTGTCACTCCACTGGTCCAGAGTCCACCGGTGGCTTTACACCAGACCATCTTAGATAAGGTGATGTACGGCTCACAAACAGCCATGGAAAACTACACAACAAAGCTCCCAGCTGATGTTAATCCCAAAGGAGGTTTGGAACTCTGCACTTATTGAGTCAGCAGAGCATTAACCACTTTCATCAACATTTCCTCTCACCATTTGGTGAACGTCATCTGTAACTTTATGTGGTCTGACACTGCGTGGTTGAGTTGCAGTCGTTCTTAAATGTTTCCACTTTGCAATAATGCCACACGCTGCCTTTATTTATGTATTAATTTATATTTTTCATGGAGAGAAATTGGCTGTTGTTTTATTGATTTTGAAGAAATCCATAATACATGAAACTGAGTATGAGTAGTCCAGTTAGGTAGATATCACCAGTTCCCACTTCATTTTTATTTGTTCTGTATTAAGAGCTTTTGTAGTATTTTTGTGACCTTGTAAGTAGATATAAGAACAGAAAGTAGCCTTGTAAGAGTAGATGTCTCTTCTGATTTTCCCTCTTTGCCCATCATCTCCTTTTACCTTTTCCGTTCATGTCATTTAAGCATTCTATCAAGTGTACCTGAGTAACATTAAGGAGCTTTTGGATCAGACTCTTTTGTTCCAAATTTCATCAGTATTCCCTTCACACATCTGCTGTGGAGGCTCCATCTGTAAGCTTAAAATGACACTTAAGGCCTTACTCTGAGTGTCATTCTTCCTCCAGGCTGAGGGCTCTTCACATTCTGCACATCCCAGCTTCGGCAGAGCCCCCCCAGTCTGCATATCTTCAAAATGATGAGTGTTTTGCTTCTCAGATACTTAAACCTCTGCAGTGCATCCTAAGACACCTTTTCCAGGGCTTCTGGAGTGCTGCTGTGAATAACTTCTCAGTAGGCTAATCCCACTTCAAAAAGCATGTCCTTGGAATACACTATTCTTAATCCTGCATTCACAGCTTCATGCATCATCATCTCCCCTGACACATACGCCACATGTGCACCACTGTGAAAACAAGCTGGGATGAGATGAGAAGTTTGTTAGTCATCAATAAAACCGGTATGCTGCTGAGAATCGAATAACAGAATCTCAACTATATTACTGCGACTACACGTTTCACAGATGCATCGGATGAAGTTTCTCTTTTAACTGGTTGACTGACTTCATCAGACCCTTAATAGAAATTCTGCCTTTTGTGGTGATAGTCACTTCACATGACTAAGGAAAGGATAGACTGACAGCACAAGACTGACAGTGGAGACAGGCACTTCCTTGTTCTGTCTTCTATCGCTGACTCAACTTGGAGAGACAGGGCTTGTCTTTGCTTCATGTAGCATAGACTAGACACATTTCACCAGACTGGGACTTTGCAAACCCAACATCCAAAGATGACGGTCCATATACAAAGATGCATTTCTGGAGACCTGTTGGCACAAAAGGATTATAGAAGTTTCCACCAAAAAATTCACAAAAAGAAAAAGTTCTACATAACTACTGTATTTACAATATGTGCATAAATGTATAATGTTTCTGAGTATATGCTAAAGCTTATTTAATCAAGACCTCTAGGTTGAAATGCAGGCAGAAAAATATTATCATGCATTTAGATTTTATAATTGGCATAACAACTAAGCCTTAAATCTGCACTTAAAGCTCAATGGGTGGTGTATTTTTTCCTCTGAGATATGAGCAGATGCATAACATTAAAACAACCGTGTGGGAGATGGGATACATGTATTTTCACAAAAGAAGTAAACAAGACCATTGCATGATTGCAAGAGCAGCATGAGATATGTTGTTCTTATCAAAACTGAAGTAGTGCTGTGCTTCTGGCTTGACCTGGGCCGTATATAATATCACATAAACTACCTTTGCCACTGAATGATAACATAATCTACTGTTGCTGCTGTATGTTCTTTAGTTGAAAGAACTGAAAACTATAAATAATCATCATCAGACATGAAATTCTTGTTCTTGTAACTTCCTCACTGGTACATAGCCCATTAACTAAAGACGTTAGTATTTTACTACACTGGTTATATGCTTGTTTTTGGGGGGGTTTCTAATTTTTTTTTCACCCATCGATTGCAATCTATTTTCAGTATCAGATCAAACATTTACAGCACCGCTATGAATCACAAGATATCAGCAGCAGCCTGTCCCAGAGGAACTCTAACCACTATTACGAATAGCATGATTACTTCCAAGAAAGTACGGGTGTCCAAGGTCAGGGGTTAATTATGTGGCAGGCATAAACAACCGGTGATCCACTTAATTGCTGTCGATCACGGACCATAGAGGTCAGACCACTGCTGCATTCTTGCCTAGAGGATCAGCTTGCTTACCAAATACTTTTGCATTTGCTGGCTCAGTAACACAAAACAGATAAGATGAGATGAATCTTCCCCAGGGGAAATTTTTCATGTAAGCTAAATTACCGTATGTCCAGATGCAAAGACGTAACACTGTGAAACAACTCCTTATGAAAACAAAGTCTTGACTAACCTCCAGTTCTGTGGCTTACAGTGCCTTGGCAGGGGCATAAAAGAAGGCTTTACCCAGTCTTGCCCAACATCTGACTGTAATTTAATGAAGGACGTGGGTGTGATGTAGGGGCAATACTACTGGGACATTACCTTTCATTCAGCTAATTAAGTTAGAGGGCTTAACAAGTTAGAGAGGATTAAAGGCTTTTAGCAGGCGTTTATTTCAATCATTTATGTGATTTAAGTTGTTGTTTGGGCTGTTTGGACATACTGATGCCATAGCCTCTAGATACAGTCCAATGGAAACTAGAAGCATATTTAAATATAATTCTGCTGTGCAAATTAAGCTTCCCATAGACCGTATTAAAGAAAACAGCAGACCATGGGTGGTGAATAGTGCTTTAGAAATCCTAATTTTCAAGATGTGACCCATTAAATACACTTGAAAGCAGAGTTGTTGGTCTGTTTAGTCATGGTGAATGGCTGTACTAGGGGTAGATGAAGAGTCCAGTGGAGCCCAGAGTTTGGGTGAACCGTCTTTATACAGGCCTGATCCTGCTCCCTGGACACACCATAGTCAGTTTAATACTTGGAGCCAGTCTTATTTCCTGACACACAGGACTACTCATTGCTCTCCATACTGTCTGGCTTTTTTTTCAAGGAGCAAGATGTTCCAGTGAATTGACAAGAGCATGATGATGGTGTGACCAAAGGCTAAGGAATTTTATTAAATTTTTTTATTTTATCTTTTGGAGATGTGATAATGATGAAATTTTGACAAATCAGAAATATCAAATTTAAAGAGAAACAAATGAATAAATTATGATAAATTACCAGTACCATTCAATAGAGTCTTAGCTGAATCAGTCTTGTGCAGGCTCTATAGAAACATTACACGCTTCATTGGTCTGGCTGGACAGTCAGTATACAGGTTCACATTTAATTGGCTAAAAATAGAAAACAATTAATGACATCGTTAAATGTCAGCTGGGATTGGTTCCAGGCCCCTACAATACAGATCTCAATGAAAAAATGGGATGGATGGATTCTTTTATTTTTTTCAATCCAATTGAAATTTAAGTTAATTCTACTCATGCTAGTTTGCTAAATTGTTCTGATTACAAAATTCAGGCCTTAATGAAACATTTAAAATGTAGAATGGTGGACTTTGACTAACTGTGAGTGACAAACCACCACGTGACTCTGTTCAATTCATGTAAATCAAGTTTATTTATTGGCACCTTATTTATTTATTTATTTTATCGCTTCCTGTTTTTTCTCGCCATCTCGATCCCTACCTTTTCCTCTCTTCTCCAGTTTCTACCAGTTGGATTAACTGCATCCCCCAAAGTAATCCCCTTTCTCCCAACTGATTTACTGGCAAGTCTCACTTTCCCCACGCTAATCTCCTAGGAGCTGATGGCCTTTCATAAAAGGAAAGCAAATTGCGAAGATGGACTAGCTGTGTTTTCCTCTCTCTGTGGATTGTTGTGCTCTAGGCTATTTGAATGGCCTAGCCATTTGGCTTACCTCTATAATTGAACCTACTGGTGGCAACAAGCTATGTACTTGTAGCAACAGCATCACATTTCTAAGTGGTGTGATTGCAGTTGTGAAATAACCGTGGATGTGGATTGTGCCTGTGTGCACACTGAACTTTGCAGAGTATGCTGTTCAAGACCTTGTGGGCTGCAAGGAAGCAACATTTGTGCTATATATTTTGAGTTTTTCATAAAATTTAAATTTTTTTATTAGATCCGGAATCAGTCAATTCAGCATTCAGTTAATGCAGTGATTATACAGTAAAGTAGCTTTTCTGTAACTGGTAATAGAGACTGAACTTTAAAAAGGAAACAGCATTTGGTAGAAAAAAAAAACTGATAAAGAGATGAAAACAGATGAACGTGCAAAATTTAGATATTTTTGGTGGTTATGGTGTGATAAGAAATGACATCAAACAGAATCCCTTATGTAGTGAGCGAAAGGCTGAATGGCGAATGGAGACATGGGAAGAGCGCGCTGAATAACCTGGATGAAGCGGGGATGGGAAGGAGGAGGGATACATGACAGACAGCATGAGAGACAAAGTGACAGTGACAGACAATTCATTTAAAGAACAGAGGCTGGAGACTTGATTGGCTCACAGAACACAGACAGATCGGTCACTGGATGAGACTACCAATGTCAAACTTTCAAAATGAATGGATTTGACAGCAAGTGAAAACCAATGACAAAAAAACAGAGCAGCGAATAGAGCTTATAGCGCCATTAACCCCCCCCCAAAAAAAACAAAAAACAAAGAAACAAAAACAAAAAAAACCCTTTAGTTTAATGTGATATGAAAGGGGTAACTGTTTCCTCAGTGGGTAATAATCATAATCATGATAATCATAAGTTTTGGTGTTTTTGTAATTGTCGAAACTGCCTAAAATTGCTGTTTTTTGATTATCTTCATTTAAACAAATAAAAGCTGACTTGCTTTTGGAGGTTTTGAAGATTGATAATTGTAATGTGATTATACAACCCGAGTTACTACAGTTTAAATAAAACATATTCCATTTTCACTTCATTTGCCTTCTCTAACCAATGTTTCATTCTGACAAGCATGTTTTTGCTCATGTTTTGCTAATAATGTGTTGTCAGGGTGAGAGTAGTTTCATGTAAAGCTTGACGAATCTGTTTTTGACTATCCAGATATTCCTTTGTTGGTTTGGCATGTGTTTTTCACTCGTGAGATGTGGATATTCGTTTTTCCAAAATGTGGAAATAATTACCATCTCAGCTTGGGCGAATGACATCCCTCTCGCTCACAGCAGTGATCTTCACACTTCAGTTCACCTCATTGCTGCCAACTTAGCGACTTTGATGCTAAATTTATCAGCTTTTCATGCCCTTTTACATACTTTTTATTGTTGTTTTGTTTTATGCGCACAAAAAAATAGTCGCCACTACAGCTCTCGGAAACCAATGTGTTGCTCTTCTGCCACAAGCACACCTCATTCTTCTGATCTGATCTGTTGAAGAAATTGCAGAGAAGCAAGTAGCAGGGCCTGTTTGTGTTGCTCCCCTACTGCCATAATCAGACTGTCCTATACTACGCTTATCAAAGCACAGTTAAAAAAAAAAAACAACACAAATCAGCTACTGTGAAGCACAATAACACCTAATTACTGTACTGTTTGTATCTGATTGTAGCAAGCAATTTGGAGGTTAAAACACAGACATTCAAAGGTTTAGGCTATCTAACCTTGAACAACATTTATGCAAGTACTACAAAATAAATCAGATATTTTTTGTTGTTCAAAGTGATTTCTTATTTAAAGTGGACCAACTATGAACATATTTCAGCTGGAACAGGCTCCCAGCTCGCCCCACAACCCTAAGATGGATAAGTTGTTGAGAAAACAGACCTCATTACTCTGCCCCTTCTTCTCTTACTAAGTGTATTTTTTTGTGATTGCAAAAGTGTCATGAAGTTGTTATTGTCTCTTTGGTTGTTTTTGCTTTTTTCCTGTTCAGATTGTAACCCAGGCTCTGACTTAGCATTCAGTACATCTCTTCAGTCGTCTCACAGTTGAAGACTCTAGTGCATTCACCCTAGTGGACAATGAAAAAGATGTAATCATGATGTAATTTTGGAGGAATGGGACCGTGCAGCAACTGAAAACTGAAGTTTTAATGGCTTTGTATTAAAATGGCTCTTTTTTTTTTTTGTGAAGCAGCGAAAAACAGCCAAGCATAGACGTGCACAGACGATCACAAACTGCCTCTATAATGATTAAAAACTAAAAGGATACTTGCCACAAAATTGTCATGTGGCTGCCAGAGATGGAGCTGACAGGCTAGGACTGTAACACATTGAAACATATTCAGTGTATTTTACAATATAATCAAATATAAGTAAGCCATGCTGTTTAGATTTGACTACATATGGTTCAGCAATTCTGTGTGTTGTTGTAGTCTGTTCTTCAAGATGAGGATTTGTGCTCCAACTGTGAAAATGTGCGCTTATTGTTGTCCTCTGTAAAGCACACGCTGGCTAAGTATTTATATAAGACTGATGCATTGAACTCTACAGGTTAGGTTACATTGCATTTGAAATATCTGTATTTTGGTTCACAGCACAGTTGATTTATCATCGACTGCATTACACAGAAATGGCTGTACAGCCAGCCAATTGACAAATAGTAGAGCTTCAGTAACATTATCTCTATCTGAAGTGAGATAACTGTTACATTACAGCTGTCTAAAAATAAATAAAAAAAGGAACACAATGTGAGATTGTGCTAAAGGTTATATCTAATTTTAAATGTCCGATAGAAGACCGACACACAGGCAAACGTCCTGCATACCAGATAAAGGAAAACAGTGTTTGTTACGGTGTGTTTCAAGTTTAATCTGCAAAACTTTATTATGTTTTGGGAAATGCTTTACCGCTCAGTTTCATCAAAATATAATTTTACCCAAATACAGTTGTCTTGCAGTTTGCCTATAAATTACTGAGCAATAACAAAACATTTCTCACATCTTTCTCTCTGTACGTCTGTTATTTCACTCCGTTTATTTATTTGTTCTGCTCGACTGCAGATTAAAGACGTTCCTGCTTCTATTCACACCACCACATTGACCATTATGCATGAAGACCTGACTATATTCCTCCTGAGCGTCCAACATTCCCCCTGAAAAAAAGAAAGATGTATTTTGAGATAATAAAAGTGACTCGCGCTATTGTGTACGCTACAGATAAAATCTTAAAGCGATGAAGCACCATAACAGACTTACTTTAATCATGTTTCACTTTCTTAAGCTTCCCAAATCTCAAGCCTAGTTACACATTCATGAAGCCAAAATGTACTTATAACTCGCAGACAGCCCAGGGTAGGTGTTAGAGGAGTCTTGTAGCAGCCATAGGCAAGTTTGGAAGTCAAATCATTAGAAATTTGTTAAAAATTGTTCAAAAGTTCACCACTTTTCCTCTCGCTGCTTCAAAATCATCCCCGTAATTTCTTGCTGTTAACTCTACCTGTAACAGAACAGAGTGCAAATGGGGTGTAATGGGTGGGGTTGGAGTTGTGTCACCTTCGATAACAAGTTTGATGAATCAGTCAGAGAAAATCTGTTTCGCAGCGCAATTACAGAGCAAAGGTGATAACGCATTCTGCTCTCCTGTATCTGTGATACTTGAATGAAGAGACAGAGGATAACAAGCACGCTGGAAAAAGCTTCTGACAGTGGGGCAAAATTGTGTGTCATCACCGTCTTCCACTTTAGTGTAGGTATTTTATAGCACCATAGATATACAGGAGTTCAGCTGCAGTTATTCTGACTTAGAAAAATAACATTGTTAAATGTGATCAATTTGATGCTTTCTAAGTGGACGTTTGTCTGTAAAGCAGTGGCCCACACAAGTCTCCCCTTTCGCTGAACTTTTGATATTGTAAGACAACAACAACAATTTTTTTTTCCTAAAAGACAAATTTTGCACATATGGAAATATTAGTTATTCGATTAAATTCAGACGACTCCTCGAGTTATTGAGTAATGCATTAAGGATGGTCTGAATCCACCATTGGAATAAAGAAAATAATGTAACCAAGTTAACAAGTTTCTATTGATTTATTATTTTTCTAGTACATTCAGCATTTATATTTAGTTCAAATTCAGCAATTCAAAGTTATTTTATTGGCATGGCAGTTTTTAAATAAACACATATAATTAATATATAATTATATGCATATGTGCATGTGTGGAAGATGTGCCTTGTCCTTCTCCTTTGAAATGTCTATTTATATTTGGAATTGGTTAAAGGAAGTGTTCCTTACCTCACTAAATTTTTTTACACTTCAGGAGGAAAATACATCTCTGTTTCTGTTTCAACCTTACCTATCAAACAGTAATCACATGTCGGGCTTTCTTTACGTTGCCATGCCTTGTTGTGTCTTTCTCGTTTGATTGCCAGTTTGTTTTCACCGAGCTTATACTGGCTTAGGATCTGTCTCTGCTTTCTGTCTCTGATGGTAAGGAGATATTCTTCCAATTCATAGTCTTTGTTTAGCACTAAATAAAAAATGTGAGTCTGCATTGGGTTTTAGTTTCTTCTTTCCAGTGTTTCAGATAGCTATCTTTGCATTGTTTTGATTTGGTTCACTCTGATTGGTGTTTGGAAAGCAGTGTTGTGAGACTGATCAGCGTGTGTTTGAGAGGAGGCAGCGTAGTATCAACACTAGCTGACACATGGGACTCTTTTCTGGGCTCATCTCTTGGGTTTGGAGGGCTTTGCATTGGATGGTGTCTTGGGGCCTGGATTTAAGATGATTAAAAAATGTGAGTGCTCTCGTTTGAATGTTAATTGTCAGTGAATATCTGCCTAATTCTGCTTGACAGACATTTGCTGGTGTGTTGCTGTGTGTGTGTAAAGCGTATATAGAGAATTCTGCATGTAGAGATTTCAAAGAGTGTTTATCTCAGTAGGTATAGCTCTGATGAATAAACCCCATACTTTGCTAACCTAAGTAGGCTTTTTGCAAACTACCCAAATGATGTGGTATGTTCTGAAAAAATACTACAAAGAAAGTAAACTGTCAAGAAGTGGATTATATTCTAGCAAAAATAATCTTCCTCTGAGTTTTTGAGTTATTAGTTCCAAGAAACCTGTGTCTTTGTGTGAGCTTCCATGTGCACACAGAATTGAGAAACACGCAGAGAAAATTCAATATGTGCTCCCTACCAATCCATTTTGATGAAGATGAAGTCTTTGTAATTGCCCACGTCTGCTTCATATAAATGAATGCACTCTCTTTTTTTCTTGCCTCTTCCAGATATTAACGAATGCGAAAGGGACCCGTGTAAGAATGGGGGCATTTGCACAGATCTGGTTGCCAACTATTCCTGTGAATGTCCAGGAGAATACATGGGGAGGAACTGTCAATACAGTAAGTACTCCTGTTTCTTTTTTTGGCAACGTTTACCTTCTAACTCTTACAACATACCATTGATTCGAACAGCACACCTGATGCTGCAGGTAATTGCACTGCTGGCAGTATTACCGACACAAAGTGATCGATCAGAGAAAAGGGGGGCTGGTAATTCTCATAAAGAGCGTCTGTCTTCTGCGTTAGTGCTTGGTGCACCTCCCTTTGATGATAGATTTTCAATGATATGCAAGTTTATCAACCCCTTAAGTCCAGAGCATTTTAGGAAAATCCCCACATGGAAAAAGCAGATTTAGTGAGTCACAGCTGGAAGACCTTGGGCTCTATGAATAAGTACACTTGGGAGAGTTTTGAAGTACAGTTTGAAGTATCATCCTTATCATCAGTTCAGAGTAAGATTTGAAAATTTTCACCTAAATGTAAATAGCAGCTTTATGCAAATGTGACATTGATGTTTTGATACGATTCATCCCACTCCTTTTCGAGCTAAACTTGTTTTTTTTTTTGTTTTTTTTGTGTGTAATTGTACATTACAATAACTTTATTATTTGGTTGCTCGAATAAAGACATTCATTCATTCATTCATGTTGCTGTGCGTTTTAAAAAATGTAACACTTTCTCTGAATAAGACATCAGTAAGACATTATAAGATATTGTAATGCATAACAATTAATTATTATAAGCACTAAAAATAATGTATTTCAAGTCCAGTATTCAAATGCATGCCTTCAAACTAAAATAACTGAACTACATGACACATTATAACTACTATGACTTAACCGTTTATAAAGTCACAAAGAGATCCATCCCTACAAATCAGCATTCTTATAAATACCCGATTCTGGTGTTAATATAAAGTGAGATTCTTATGCAAAGTGACTGGAGGAGGTTATTATTAACAAAGCTATGGCACTATAACACATTCTCAGCTATATTCTTTGCTGCTTAGTGTTGGACACAAAGAATCAGATGACTACCAAAACCTTATCAAGTGTTTATTTTCCAAAACACACAGTTCCAACACAGAAAACGGCACCGTCACAGTAAACACAGCTGCCAGTGGTACAAGTGGGAGGTATTATTGAGTATTCTCCCAGGACAAGTTTGAATGTGAAACAGAAAGTGAGGCTGATGTTGTGAGTGAGTATGTGAGCTCAGCCAGCTTGTATTGGGCAAATAAAAGCTAAAGTGAAAATGATCAGTATTATTAGCATCGCCAGAAGAAAAGAAAATGCATTTCAAGGCTTTAGTGATGAAAGACTGCAAATTTTGTGCGTAGCTATCAAATGTTTACTGATGCCATATAAGTGCCTGAGACTTGATGCCTTTTGGTCTTGTGTTGGGGAGAATATGGTGCTGCCTAATGTAAGGTCAAATTGGCTCATGCTGGCTCATGCTGAGTCATTTGGGATGCTGGCTGCACAGAAAAACATGCATTTCGTATTTGCTGGTTACAAAAACACAGAAACCTAAACCTGAACATAAAGGGTCTTGGAAATGTTTCATGTGTTCTACAAAAGGCCTAACAGAAAATTGCTTCTGGGCTCTTATTGAAAGGAATCAGTTGGGTGTGAGGGTTAGATTTCAGGTGAAGAGGATTAATAACTGTAGGAGCCACCCTGTGAACAGTGTGCTTTCTGAGCACCATTAAATGTAAAGAACCATACAGTTAGACTCATAAGTATTTGGATAATGGCACCATTCTTTTTATTTTGTCTGTGTACATCACCACAGTGCATTTTAATTACACAACCAAGATTTGACTGAAGTGACCACTTAAAGTTTTTTCAGCAAGTATTGCATTGCTTGTTTAGGAAAATATGTATATAGCTGTTTTTATACATATTCCCCATTTTCACAGGCCCCAAACAAACTGAATTTAAGGATTGTTTTGATACTCGGATGAAAATCCTTCATAATCAATAACTGCCTGAAGTCTAGAAGCCATGTATCCACTGTAGCCACCTTCAGCTGCTGCTTGCTTGTATGTCTCTCTGTTTGGTCTGTTGAGTTCAAATCAGCTAACGGTCACGTCACTGGTTCCACTGGCAGGCCTACATGCCCATGTCATAACATTGCCTCCACTATTTTGACAGGTAATGTGGTATGGTTTTCGAATCACAAGCTGTTTCTCTCCTTGTTCACACTTTTCACTTCCTATTATTTTGGTCTAAGTTAATCTGGGTTTCATCTTTTCAAATTTGTTGGGATCTTTGTTGTTGTTTTTCCCTCAAATGTACATCATTCTGGCAAAGTCTAATCTAACCTTCTTGTTGAACACCGGTTTGCACCTCGTTGTAAACAGTCTATATTTCTATTCATGACGGCGTTGACCGTCTTGATTGTCGACCCTGGCAGTAGTACACCTACGGTACCTTCATGAGAGTGTGACTGTCTTTGTTAACCAAGGAAAGTTGTGATCATTAACTTTTGTTCTCTTCTGTGGTCATTCAAGCCTTTTGGTGAAACAGAACTGGCCAGTTCATTCCTTCTTCTCAAGAACATAACATACTCCTAAACCTTTACTATATTTTATCTACTTAGTTTGTCTTGGATTAGTGAGGGACAAGGTCTCACCTACCCATGAAGGTACTTATCAGTCAGTTTTTCCAATTACTTTTCGGATTGGATATAAAATGGTTGTAATTTTCAAAGGTTATGCAGTACTTTTCTCAGACCCCTTGAATTAAAGTTGGAAGTCTAAACTTTAACCACATCTTGACTCTTTGATTTCAAAAGAGTGTTTTAATACTTAGAGACCTAATTGTATGCTTTAGTAAAATGTGCTGCAACTATCATGCAGTTTTTGTAAAGGTTTAGTTATCATATCATCATAGTATAGTGGTCACATTCTTTAGGAACATAATTAAACCTAATATTATAAACATATTATAAACATTTTAATTCTCATAAAATGAAAGATGGATTTGTCTTGCCTTGTGTCAGTATTTTGTGTTTACCAGCCCTCATTTTTTCCCACTGGCTGCATGGAAAAAGTCTTTAAAGGAGTAGGTTTTTGCAAGAAGCCCAAGAGCTCAAAGAGGCTTTATGTGTTTATTATGCTATTGTGAGGATTTCGTCTGAAGTCAAGGAAAATATTAGGATTAATATATCAGTGAACTTGGAGCCCTGAGCAGGCCCCCAACACGGCTACTCACAAATTAATTCATCAGATTTTCTATCTTAGCCCCACAGTTTTTCATTGGCAGAAAGTAGACATCAGGAGGCAGAGCCTGACTAATCAGATTGGATTAGTGAGTGAAAAATACAGATGAAAAAAAAAGCAAAGTCGTGTTGATGGAACACAAGCTAAGCTCCATCTTTTTAATGATGTTTATTCTCATTTTCTGCTATAAATTTTATAAGTGTAAAATTTTATTGTGCAAAGATCAATTTAGGCCATTACTTTAAAAGATTGTGCTTAATTGAATGGTTTGAGCTCTGTACTTAAACACATTACATGTGAAATGAAACAGTGATCACAAAGTTGTCAAGATCTGCAAACTGCAGAGCTGATCGAGAACAGGAACGAGTTAGCATTAAGCGATACGTTTATTTAGGTTGAACATAAAGGTACAAAATAAGAAAAAACAAAATGTATCAAAATAACCTAAAACTGGAAATGCTAAGGAAAAATAATTAAAATAGAGACAAATAAGACGTAATGAGGTAAGGGAAGGAAACTGAATGTAATACACAAGAGACAAGGGTTATTAAAATAAAACCAGGAAGTAGCATGAACACGCAAACTTCACAGCAGGATGCGCTTAAGCAAACATGGAAACACATGACAGACTGGGGAGACACGGCTGAAACACAAAGAGATCAACGTGGGAACAAGTACAGGAGACAAAACACAGACACATGACTAAGATGCAGAGCGAGAGAAACAGACAGAGGGAGAGAGACAGGGAGGTACCTAAACATGGAGACAAGACACGATTGAATGGGAAAAGCTGAAGGAAACTCAACAACATAAAATACACCTGAATCACCAAAGACGAACAATAATCAGAAACACATAAGCAAAAGAAAACTAAACTAGGAAACATAATCCACTCTTCACCACCATAACAATATTAAACAAACAGCATTGACACCAGGTAAAAGAAACTATATCCAGTTTTTATATATATACATATATATATATATATATATATGTGTATTTTTTTTTTTTTTTTTTCACACTTTTCTCTCTTGTTTAAAAACACTCAAAGTTCAAACCTTCGTAGAAAAATAAGTCCGGAATTATAGAATGAAACCAAAGATCAAACCCTGTTTTCAGGTCCAGAACATGGGGATAGAGCAGCTGCGAGATAATTCAACATTATTGAATCAATGGTACGGAAGTAGAGGAAGCAAGGAGAATGAGTTGTGTAAAGTTTGACTTATCTGACTGTTTAGTTTGCTTAATGTGCCTTATAATCGGAAAAATACGGTAACTTCTACCTTCCTTTAGCAAGTCCAGAAGTCCAACTTCTTGTGTGATGGTTCCCTTTTTCCTCTGCCTTTTGGATGCTACCGCAGGTGCCTTTGACGGTGCAAAACATTTCGTTGACATTGTTGTGTTTGTTGGGGAGAAAACTTACAAACATACAGTGCAGCACTTCAGAGTCACACTGCTAGCGATCGCAGATTTACAGTATGTAAATTTGACAAGCTGAACGCATTCTGTACTGGACAGACGCGGCACGGAGGAGACTGATTGACTGATTAATAGTTACGCCTGTTCAATTGTTTGCTAATGCAAATATCTAATCAGCCAGTCTCACGGTAGTAATTCAGTGCATTTAGGCATGTAGACATGGTGAATATGAAGCACCAGAATGGTGAACAAAAGAAACTTAAGAGACTTTGAATGTGGTTGTTGGTGCCAGATGGGCTTGTCTTAGTACTTCAGAAACTGCTGATCTACTGGGATTTTCCTGCACAATCATCTTTATAGCTTTACAGAGAATGGTCTAGAAAGAGAAGATGTCAAATGAGCACTTCTCAAGGTGAAATTTCGCTGTTGTGCCAGAGGGTAGATGAGAATAACTAGACTGCTTCAAGCTGATAGGAAGATAACAGTAACTGAAACGGAGTAGTGTACCCGAGTATTGTTTCCATGAGCAACCCCTTTGTGACCAGCAGGATAATGCATCATTTCAAAAAGCTCAAATCATCTCATACTGGTTTCTTGAATATGACAAGGAGTTCAATGTATTCAACATTTTAATTTTAATGTTTCTCATAACACAAAGTGTAAGTATTTATTTTATTATGGTCATTTTGTATTGACGTTTTTTTTTTTCATATTGATTGCATCAGTGGTTCCCAATATATTTGCTGTTCTGTGAAAATGTAATTGTGGACTACGAGTTTTTCAATATGCTATAGACCATCCAAAGTTCAGAACTGCACAGCACGTGTACAATATGTGCAGTATTTGCACCTGGTATTTCAGCTAATATTAATCAAAGGTTTTATTGGCTGACATACTGAGAGGTAGAGCAGGGAAAGCTTATTTTTAAAATAAACAGTGGAAACCTATTTCAAAAATGTATTTAGATAATATAATGTAAGGAAAGTTAATATGTGCATGTGGATTGTTGTACTAACACAAGCTATGCATTTTTCTCTGTTTGTTCTGCTTTATTCAACAAGAGCGTAGCAGTATTCTTTTAAAACACACATTGCTAGCTTGGTCACTTTTAAAGTTGCAGCTACACAAGAACATGTGTACAGCTGCATTTTATTCACCGCCATTTGTCACCTGTGGAACGTCTGTCGTGCGGCTGACATCTGTTTGGTGTATTTATTGTTCTTTGACTTATCCCCTCTTTTTGCTCCATGGTCATTAGTATTGGTGCGGTGGCATTAATTTCAGTGGGGCGCTAATTTGTTTAGGCTTTAGGTAGGGCTTGTGGGAGATGGATTCAGCTGTCACATCACGGTACTGGCGGTGTTAGTGATGTGTGCTGTCGCAACGCTGATGTATGCTCAGGGGCCAGAAGGGCAAGGCCCCGGGGCTGGCTGCCTCTGCTGCTCTGACTGACGACTGGCAGGCAGCTCGTTAAGAGTGGCCCATCATTGCCACAAGGTCAGAGGGACCGTGGATTTGCAGCAGTGTCTTGTCACAACATCTATATGGAATATCTTACAAGAGAGCTGCCCAAAAGGCACAACATCTAGACAAATATAATATTGTGTTGATGCAACACTGCACCTCGATCCGCAGGCTCTAATGGGGAAAAATAGATTTCCATTTCATTTTTAGGAGGTAAATTTGGGTGATATGACATTTGGTGCCAGTGTCTGAAAAAGCATGTGTAACTGCAGGGTCCCTAACAAATTGAAAGTCAGGATTCATTAAGAAGACTCTCTTATTAAATTAAACTTGCTGCATTCTTTGCATTTGGTCAGGAGGGATCGTTCTCCCCGCAACGCCCCTGTTCTGTTCATATCATTCAAAAAAGTATATTTAAGCATGTTATCAGCACAGCTCTAGGAAAGGCAGTGAAAATAATCTGCAAAGTCTGAAAGAGTGGGTATCATGGCTGGAGACTCTTTTGTTTTTCTTAGAAATAGAGAAACGTATTCTGCATTGCCCGGTTACTGTTATTCCTGACTTTAAGTTCCTAGGGCGACGTAATCAGTTCTGCAAAAAAAGTTCACTTTTTTCTTCAACCTGGCAACCCCAAAGTCTGTAAAATCCAAGAAAATCTGCAGTTTGGGGGTAAACGCTCTAGATTAACGTTACTAATTCAACATCTGAGCAAATGTGAAACAAGGTCACATTTTCCATTCTATCATCACTTTATTCCTTTCCAGTTAGACATTTGTTCAGTATTTTGTTGTAATCAAAACAAGGATTCTTGAGATGAAGCCTACAATGTGTTTTGTAAGGTCAGTGTGAACCCTAAACACCAAATTTTTGTCAGTGCATCCTTGAGTCCAGAAAAAGTTTGTGCCAAACTTGAATCATTTCCATTCTTGCATTCCTGTGATGTTCAAATCATGGAATACCAAAAAAAGAAGAAAAACAACAGCTAATTCTGACACAGAGGCCTAAAAACGTGGCTATTATTACATATGTTACTTATTTGAAGTATATTAAAATGAACAGTATACTGAATCAGTGATTCAAACAAGTAACAAGAAAAACACTTTACAGTTCCATGTATTTAGTTTCATCTGCTAGGCTGCATTTAAAAATAAAACCAGTTTATTCTTAGAGAGCCTTTTTCAGAGGACCAAATTAAGTTTGTCCAACAGGTATTGGAAACTCATGAGATTCTCAGAGTTTTACCAGTGGTGTATCCACCTACACCATCCTCTCATCAGTCTGGAAGCGGTGAGTCACATAGTAGAACTAGTGAAGCGAGAGTGATTTACCATACTCAAATATATAAACATATCTCTGTCAGTACGTGCACACAAAAAGAAATACTTGTGCTTCCTTCCAGCCTCCAGTAGATCCCCCTGGACTGTCCTCAGACATTACTCACTGTCTCCATGGCTCCCTGGTGATTAGGACCCCACTGTTTTTAGCAGCTGGATAAGTCATGCTAGGGTTGTTTTCATTGTTCCACTCTTTTCTGACTCTTGGCTTTCTTGTGTGGTGTAAGCCTTCTCACACATCTCAGTGTTGCCAGTTTGGTTGTCTGTTGGAATGCATGTGTGTCGTTTGGATCTGTGTTTCAGTACTGACTTTGAAATGCCTTTTTTTTTAATTATTTTTTTTTTAGATATTTTGTTTAAATGATGAAGGCAGCTTCATAGTTTTTAGGTGACCATTGCTCCAGGCATCCCCTGAAGGCTGGTTCGCACAGCCACTTGCACTTCAACCAGCATAAGCAAGCTGTGTCTCGAGCTGAAGTCTGTACTTGATGTGTCCTCAGTCTTATGAGACTCTTCCAAGTTCCCTCAGTTTTTTTCTGTGTTGTAGTTTTTAGAGCTCTTGCACTATATCTGCAATCACAAGCATGCTACTTGAATAATCAAATTGTTTGATTGATTTTTAATGACAAACCAGTGGTCCTAGAAAAAGTTTAAAAATGATGGTGTCATTAACGATTAAGGTATTATTTTTTTCACATTCCTTTCAGAGAGTGTATTTACATACCAAAGTAAATGTGAAAGATAAACAAAGGTTGTGGGGAATTCAGCCTCCATAATGCTAGCATTGAAAGAGAATGACATGCATCACACTGCAAACACTGTTGCAATCACAGCAGACCAGTAATAACTGAAAAAAATCATGCAGAGACAAATCTTCTATAACTATAACTGAGAAGATAGAAGACAATGTCATTAAATAATAATTAATTGCTGAAATGTCATCAACTAGCTGACTTTTGCATAAGTAGCAAATAATCCTGCTCGTCTTTATTACTATTAGTGCTATGAGTGGGTTCTCTTAAAAGCTTAGTTTTTTTTCACATTGCATATCACGTGAAACCAATTTCTTGCCATTTTTTATGCAGGTAAACTGCATGTTACAGTTTAAAGTTTGCATGATGAGGAGTTTGGGAAGCTGGCTGTGTCACTGCAACATCACCCCTGTTTAACATACTTTATTGAGTGTGAGAGATTATAAACAGGTGGAGTAACAGCTGAATCACTTTTGGTGTCAATGGGCCACAGCTTATTTTAAGGTGCAACCACAGTTGCGCAGCGTACAGTGTTTTCTTGCCCACATCAGTTCCTTGATTCTGATGCTTTTCCACAGATTCGCAATTCGTACTTTCAAATAATATAGGATCTATAAAACATTTTTACATTATCAGAGCTGTCAAAAACAAAATCTGTTGTGTTTCGACAGAAACAATATTTTTATGTGCAATGTACTGTGGTATGTTGTATAATTTATGTACACCTTCGCCAGCCCATTCCAACTGTGCCAAGTTTTTTTTGTTTAATCTCTCAGTATTTTTCTTTTTTTTAATGGAAACACAAAGAAGTACTTGTTGTGCAGAGCAATAAATTCTTTATTGGATCAGCATTGCCAGAATCCCTTTTGCCACAGGTATGTTTATTAAAATGCATTGGATATGCCTGGACACACTAATTAGGCTTAACTGCAAAAAACAGCAGCTTTAAAAAGGGCTTTTTGACTGAGGATAATGGTGTCAGACTTCCCCATTTTAATGCAGCCTCTAAGATATTTAAAGCTATTGCAAAGCTTGTTGACTTTGGGAATGATGCTGTTCAACTGTGGCTGCAGCTCCTTGGGAGAGAGCCCGGGGGCTCTGTTCCTGATGGAAGAGATGAAGGAACAACCTTTCAGTCCATCAAATGTGTGTAGTAGCACTGAGACGGAGACAAGAGTCCCAATCTGCAGCTGTGACTTAAAAGAACTTGGGAGACATGAGAAAAGCGCCTTGTTGACAATCAAAATTGTAGGCACAGTAGAATAGAAAATAGCTATGGTGAACATAACAGTGAGTTAACAAATAATGCAACAATAGTCAAGAGAAAGTCACAGTTTGAATGACCTTGGCTAATATAATACAAATGAAATTTTGGAGCATCTGGGAACTGAGAAGTGGTTCCACTTGAGAACTGGTGCCAAATTGCTCAGTCTATTGGAACTCCAAGCTGATCAGTTCCCTTTTATTATTGCTGGCTTAGTTTTCTGACAGTTGTCCATTGCAGAAGGCTGACACTGAATTCATGGCACTGGAGCTTTTTTCCCACCTAAGTCACATGCAAGCCTTTTTTGGCTACTCTTGGTCTACACTGTGTTCAGACATAGAGATAATAAAAGCAGCCAGTGATGCTGTGTAGGCCTATATTGTTATTTTCCAATAAGCTCAGTAATCAATTGTGAATCAATGGGGAATCGGACCACTGAGGGGAATCCATAATGATGACTCCAATTCAACATTTAAAGATAAAAAGAGTGAAACAAAACAAAATGGGGAGGATAAAGTCAGTGGTTTTGTGCTTTTTTTGAACATTATACGCGTTCCTGAAACTCACTTTCCCACATTTCTGAGTGTTAGAATGATAGGAGGACTCATCTATCGCTTCCTCTCTCTGTCTCTCTGTTCTCTCAGAATGCTCTGGCCCACTGGGCATGGAGGGCGGTATAATCTCCAACCAACAGATAACGGCCTCTTCTACCCACCGTGCTCTCTTTGGCCTACAGAAGTGGTACCCGTACTTTGCAAGGCTCAACAAGAAGGGGCTGGTCAATGCCTGGACTGCAGCCGAAAATGACAGATGGCCATGGATCCAGGTAAAGCACAGTCACAGGACAGGCGCCACATAAAGTTGGGCCACAGCCAAGTGCAAATGAATTCAGCTCTCAGTTACAGACAGATTCCTGCTTTTGATCTTTAAATGGTTTAGTGTTATATTATTTAGAGGATCCCTGGTGTTTCACGTCACCTGTTTGTAGCTGATGGTAAGTATAAACTGTTTGCGGTTTGGAGTTAATTACAGATTCTGTAAAACTGATGGCTAGCTTGCTGTTAATAAAGACTCACCATAGGTTTAAGCTGTAGGGTAGAACAGATGCTGCTGCAGTTTGGCTTAACATGAGAAACAACATCAAGTGGCAAACCGTTTACTTTTTTAAACCTTTATTCAGCGGCACCATCTATAGTAGCTGTGCTGCCACTGTATCTGTTGTCAGAAATTGACTTTTGCAAAGTCCCCTACCAACAAAACTTTGTTGCATTGTTTTGTAATTATTCAGAGCTATTGTTGGTTTCTGTTTGTTAAGCGTTTTATGTTTTACTGAGCTATCGAGAGAAGTTTGATGTTTAAATTTATACTCAACTGTGTTGTAAACAGTAATTTTCTTGTTATCCGTGGAAAAAAAAAAAGGATTAATTGAATTCTGCTCAACAATTCCCTTTGTCTTTTTGTCCTTTTGTACCCTAGAGTGTTTGTATAACCACCTAGAGGGCTTTCGTCAATAACAAGCATATAATTGTAAAATGAAAATGTGTGTTTATAGCAGCAAAGCACTGAGGCACAAAACCCTCCTCTTACTCCGACTTTGTTATAGTTAACCTTCACACTGTGCCATTAGTCGGTGCTTACTGTCAAAGAGCTGCATAGACAGATCGATATCATGGATTAGTTGGTGATCCTGAATTATGTCTGCACATCATATCAATAGATTCTGTCCTCTCTGGTCCTGCACTGTGGAAATCTTATTAATGTGTAGTCTTACAAAATTGTACTGATAAGAGCCTGGGAGCAGTTTTTTGCACTGAGTGAAGTGATGGTATTTAAATGTTTGCATCATTGTTACCCAAAATGTAAACTGACCTAAGAGGAAATGGATTTATTTCTTTGGATTTATAGCAAAAATTCATTCTAAAACAGCTCTAGCACATGAAAACAGTTCTGATATCTGGATTTGTGCTCAACTCAAGATTTTCTACTCTTCATAAATAGCCTCTGAGTTATATAGGATTTTTAAGACGGATACCAATACCGATATTTGGTGATCTAAACATGCGATATATTGGCCAATAATTTTTATTTCGTATCATACACACAAAACATGTTTAATACCATTTTATATTCAGAACAAGTTGTGGATTATTAATTTTTGCCCGACTCTGCTCGGATCAGCTGGCTGTTGTTGGCAGCTTTGCAAACACTTTTCCATCTGAGAAGTTGCAGAGGCCTCCCTAGTGGACAGACTATTTGATATCAGAATTCACACCTTGGTTAACAGGTCTTTCTCTGGTCTCTTCTTTATTTTTTAAATATTCCTTTAATGGCTATTATAAGTGCAGGTATCTTTAAATAGCTAATAATGGCCGATAACCCCTGCAGATACATCGGTCAGGCTCTAGTAATAGAGACCAAAAGTAATAATGAACTATTTTGGAGATAAGGTGCTTTTTTTTCTCACATTACATTCCTCTCACTCTGTACTGTGATGACAGACAGCAAACTTTGAAGCACGCTGTTGTCAGATATAAGAGAAACAGACAATGAACCGTGAACAAAGTATAATCGAAAAACACCATGACAGTGTGATGGAGAAAGTGAAGCTGTATGTAACAACAAGAGAAAAATAAGACAGGACAAAAATGGATTTGTAAAAAAAAAAGAAAGAAAGAGATGATTGAGAGAAGAGAGCCCTGGCACATGGAGAGGGTGAGGAGAGCGGCACATAAAACATTCAGGCAGCTTGTTTGACTTTAATGATGCCATGTGGGATGCTACGCGGGGTGCTGTAGGCATTGTGTGTTTCTACATAGGGCCTGGATAATTGGGATGTGAGTACAGAGGTATACAGTCATGTCAGTGTTTTGGGATTATGCTAAGGAGTCGGTGGTGTGCTTTTGTAGTGTGGAGTGACTGTTTACATGTCTGTCATGCAAAGCAGGTTACACTGACAGATGACAATCCCGTCAGGAGACACTTCAGGTTTGTATGGCTATTTGTAAGGTTTACTCTGGAGCAGAATGTACTACAGTATGTGTTTGGATGCCAGCCAGTTTCAGCTCTTTCCCCCTAAATCTCAACAAATGAATCAGCCGTACACAAACACAGAGCAACGCATTTTGAATAATACATCATAGATTTTCAGACAAAGCACTTCATATGCCTTTGTTTGCATTTATGTTGGTTTGTGTGTTTTTGATTTGTGCATGAGTGTGAGCTCGCTACTGTTCACACATCTATGTACCGTGAGACAGCCTTGCCACTTCTAGCTCACACATAAAATTGCATTTGAGCACTCAAGGGAAATATGCTGCCGGTCTCACCAATATCAGCAAAATATAGCTTTAGCCGGCTGTGCTGGAAGAATGAAACAATACAAATCACTTGTGAAGGCTAAGAGGGTCTATACATATTTCACCTGCAGTTAAGCAATTAATGACATTACATTAAAATGCAGATCTCCATCAGTATGGACACATTTCTTTGTATATAGAACACGCTTAGATTCTTGGACTTCAATTCTGTTCCTATCTGAGAAGCTATTTCCTCTTCATTCCAGCGTGACCTCAGTTATTAAAACATTCTACCGTCTGCTGTGGTTGAAATGTGACCCTGAGAAAGGTTTTCCTGTCACAGTTTATTTTATAATCACAGCATGACTGCACGGAGGTTAAATTGAATAAAGCCTTTGGACACATAGGCTTGAACGTTACATCTTTGAACTAAAAGGCCTGAGATTTCCTCCCAAAACAAACTCTTAGATAAAACCAGTTAAGATTTTGAGGTCTTAAACTTGCCGCTGCACCTTTAGCACTGAGAGCAACAACATGATTTGTACTCTGAGTTATTTAGCAGTTTCTAACAGCGGTATGGCGGCCATCAATCCCTTAGCAGAGAAGCATCAAATCACTCACAGTGGTTAACTTGCCTATTTCTGCTTCTGCTACAACACCTCGGTGGTGCTTCGATCTTTAGGTGCTTTATAAATGGTGTGAAGATTTGTTTTCCTGCCATTTAAAATCATTTAAACTTCTTCAATGTCCGTCTGTTCACATACAATAACGTGCTTGTATATCACCAGCTACTGCTGGCTTTTGTTGGCCTATAAGTTGGCACTTTATTATAGTTATGATTGTGTTAAAGAATATAAAGTTTGATTACTGTACACACTAAACATTACTGAAATAATAAACAAGAAAGAAAGAAAAAAGAGATGCTGATGTTCAGCACTCTTGAGCCAACCTGTATTTATTTATATTTTCTGGCAGTATAGTATTTATTTACTAGGGATAGAATATGTGCAGCCATTTACTGAAACACACATGAAAATACAGCAACAATGGCAACAACAGAGTTTGTACAGTTCTAACAAACTTGAAAGTCAATGTTCAGCATCTATTTATTCATTACATTAATTTAGTATAATACTGCCTGAACTCTTCTAGGCAAAGTGTATAGTCATTTCTTTAAGTAGTCCTCAGGATTAGTTCTCCAGGCTTCTTGAAGGACATTCAAAGATCTTCTTTTGGTGTTAGCTGCCTTTTTTGTGTTCTCTGTCAAGATGATCCCACACTGCTTTAGTAATATTGAGATCTGGACACTGAGGAGGCCAGTCTGTGGCTGATTGTGTTTTATTGTGTGTTTGTTCTGTCCAGCTATGCTTTTACTACATTGGCAGTGTGTTTGGTATCACTGTCATGCTGAAAAAATGAAGCTTTTGCCATTCAGATCCCTGTTAGCTGTGTTTAATGGATCAAAATGTGATTACACTTTTGTGTGTTCATTTATGACATTTTGAACCAAAAATTTTAATTTTGGATTCATTGCTCCATAGCACCTGATGCCACTGATTTTCAGTCCAGTTACTGGGCCTTCCATAACCTTTCTTCCTCTGGTCTCTTCTTAAGGATGGCTTGTTTTACATCATCCCTTCCACTAAAACCATTTCTCATGAGATTTCTGAGCTCGGGTACAAGGACTAGATTGAAAATCACTAAAAAATCAGCCAATGTCCGAAGAAAACCTCTGAAAGACCTTCAGAAAGCCCAAAGACCTTATTTAAAAAAAGAAAGTCTGGTTCCTTCAAAGCAAAACATAAAGAAATGAGGAGTGGCTCAAGACTGCACTGTTGTTAAAATTTGTTCCTGATGCCAAGGATAAAGAAGAAGCTTTTTAAATATGTGTAGCCAAGTGTGCTTGACTGCGTGTGCGTTTGCTCACATGCATTTTTAAGCAGTGGTGCCACAGGGCTGTTAGGTAGCTTCAAGGACAGTCTAATTGTTACAATATTGTTGCAATTCCCTCCGCAGTTCTGATCTCAGCATGTAATCAACAAGGGGTATATTTTGTCTGACCTTTGTATGCCTGTGTGTACGCATGTGTGTGATGTTTTGCTTGTCGGTATGAATATTCTGTGTGTTGTATAATTAGTGGTCTTAACAACATAAATGACTCAAAGCTAGCTGTTCTGCAGTCAGCTGCGTTTTTACCTGGAGGTTGTTGTTGTCGTAAATAAATGCAGTTCTGCCTGTTTTTACTTAGAGCAACATTTTGAGCTCTGGAAAGATTCTAATGGAAAATGTTTTAAAAATGTCTTGTTTTTCTTTTTTATTTATCAGAATCCAGTCAATTAAAACCAATATGACATAAGTGAATGTGTCACGTGCAGAAAGAAACTAAATGTTCAAAGTTTCCATCGTGATTTGAGCTCCAGCTAACAAGTATGTCATTACTGCTTGTGCTCTTAATGATTTTCTCAATTATCCATTCTGCTTGCAAAATGTGAAGAAACAATGAAAAATGGCTATAATAATTTCTCAGAGCCAAGCTGCCATTCGCTGACAAATTGTTTTAGTCCTAGTCATTATGCATAACTCAATTAGCTTCTGACATGTATTTTTATGGCAGGGGACTACAAGTGTAGATAAAAACAAGCAGTAATGGCTGAATTATCTACATGTATTAGCACAGGTTGCATTTTTGTTTTAATTATGAATTTGGCTCTCTAAATTCTCAAAAATAGTTTTTTTAGGCAATCTCAAATGATGAGTGGAAAATTAATGCTCTCGTGTTAATGACCTTAAGTATGTATGTATATTTTCTTTATGCCTCTCGAACAGTTATGCTGAACATTTTCTGGCGGTACTGAAAACATTACAGGGAAAAACAGGTTGAATCATGCTGTGCAAACAAAGGATATGTTCTTTGTTTTGCAAATAGAGTCTGAGAACAGAAAATATTTGATGTAGATTTTCTTTTTACTTTAGAGGCTCATTTTACTGAGTGCTTCGTACACAGGTTGCTGTCTGAGTCTGGAACAAGCGAGAGTGAAATGGTGAAAGGGTAAAAGTTCATTCTATACTTCTTTTTTTAATATGCTGCAGTGTTACTATTTTATATCTAAACCAAATTTACAGAGTACACAGTGTATGCTAAGTGTATGCTCTTTGTTAGATTATAATGAAAAAAAAAAAACCTCCAATAACAAACTATATCTAAAATGCCAGCTCATCCTACTTCGCAAGACATCAACCTCTGAATGCGGATCTGAATTGTTCTTTTAGACGAGAGCTGCAGCTGCAGTAATAGAAAAGGAAAAAAGATCAAACTGTGCTAAATACTGAGTCACTCAGTCTCATTAGCAATGACCCTAAACTGCACAGATACATAATATATAACCCATATCAGAGAAATGTCAACAAAATTTTGCTAGCAGTTTATAAAGTTATAGTTTATATAGTTATAAAGTTAAGATTTTGTAAAATTAGACAAACATAGATAGCTATAGTCTTACAAATTTGCTAGGTACCTGATTTCTTTCTTTTGTTTTCTCATTGTAAATATTTATTTTGCATTTCTTTTTTTAACAAAGACATGCATCATTATTAGCACTCAAGCGACAGAGGTCCTTTTCTGAGTGGTGAATTAAAATGTGAAGAATCACCCCAATTACCCCAGCGGTGGCCTTTTAGTGACAGGGCTTCTAATTAGTGCAAGAAGTATCTATCTCTGTGGAGAATAATGAGAAGAGCAAAGAAATGCTGTGAATGGGAAAGTGTGGGTCACTGCGGCTCCGAGGCTCTAAGAGGTTTCCTCATGTATAATTACCATGATACGTTGGTTTAAGCGTGTAGAAAAAATTGGTGTAATTGAGTCGTAGCCCTAAAAGTGGAAATTAAGATACAAATCACTGCTGTAAAATATTTATTTCTTTTTTTGACAGTTCAAGCATAGATGATAACCATCATAAACAGCGCTGGATCTGTTAGAGCCGATGCTCTAATCTCGAATGTCGTCAGGAGACAATGCTTAGAGCATTTTTGCTTTTTCAATAACAGAAAAAGGAGAGTATAACTTGAGCTCGTGCTCTCAAATATTTTACTTGTAAATTGCCTTATTTCATAGTAATGCTACCACTCGTTTACCAGAAAATGTGCTCAAGCCCGCAGAATACCACAGCAAATGTAGTCGCACTGCCAGTTCCATTTTTGGCACAGGCTTTTAAAGGGTTTGTGCTCTTAAACAGACTTTAGCTAACAAACATAAAGCGAAATGCAGGCTTCTTTCTTTTCACTAAGTTGCTGTGTGAAATGCACAGACACAATAACAGCAGCACTGACTCACACAGAACCAGCCTAATTCATAGGAGTAATTAAAATTCTGTTTTAGTCTGCATTTCTTTTATTGGTTTGGCTGTCCCAGGTTAATGGTCCTTTGCCTAATACTTCCTCAGAAGTGTGCTACTGCTACCCATCTGTTCTGCACAGAAATGGAAAGTTAGGCAGCTGTGTTTTTATATTTTGACAGGGAATGAGATAGATGAGCCTTTTTTTGGTGAAAATGACGCTGTTTCATTTCAATGTAGTTCCAACAAAGAATAACTGTCATCAGCTCTTATTTTCTTTATCTTATTTGTCACAGTCTGAGAGGCTATGCTGGTCTGAGACTGAAATTGCCCAGTGCCCTCTGGCTCTACTCCCCCCCGACACACACACATTTTTTTTAATCAGTGTTAAAATTGACTGTAATAAATGGCAAATAGTATGTGTCTGTGAGTACAATGAACACAGCATCACTCCTTAGTCACCACAGGCTTCTGCGTTTTGCCACAGTGAAGTTAGCTGTCATCAACTGTCATCAGCTGTCTCATTTTTTTTATACAAGCTCACCAGAAATTACAGGCGAGTGGCATTTTTTTTAACCAGTGCTGACAGATTGAAGACAAAGACTGTAGGGAAGCATAGATGTGGCGGGTGTAATATTACTCACAGGTCTTTCAAACTTGCTGCAGTTGTGAATTGAGAAGAAGAACCAGCCGGTGTGATAGGCTGAGGTTTCTTCCAGTCAATCAGTATTCCTCAGAAATGTAAAACTCTGTCAGCGACTATCACCGAGACAAGCTGGTGTTGACACCATCAAGTCTTCTGCACTGATATTGAAGAGACAGGATCCTTAAAGAGACACTGTGGTTATTTTGAGTTCACCGTTAATAACATCGGTTTTTGTAAAACACTCTATATATATAGACTTTGTATCCAAGAAAGTCCAATGATTAGAAAATCGACACGCTGTCAAACATGCTGCTGCTTTGCCAAAAGAAAATGTTCAGGAAAATATTGAAAATGCATCTTCTGGCCATTTCATTAGTTACACTGGTGTAATTGGTTATTATTAACCCAAATATTTTATGTGGAAATCAGATGGAAGTAGGGCTGTGCGATATGACCAAAATCTCATATCCCGATATTAAGACATCTATCGTCCGATAACGATATAAATCACAAAAATGTAACATTTTCTGTAAATTCTGTGAATCTCGGGCAGCTCGACTTGCGTGAAGTGTTTCCAGCTGGGCGTCGCGTACCTGGAGTCGAGTGTTTTAACTGATGCATGAAGCTATACATTTTTAGACATAAGTTGTAACAGCCGCCGTTTTCTTTGCGAGTATCTATTACATGGCGTGCTGCGGGGAAAAGCCTGTTCTAACGTTTGAGTCTAAGGTTTATTTTTAGCACCTGGCGGCTCTTTTTTGCTTCTCATCCGTAAACACTCTGCATCTTTCACGTGATTCAGTTTATTTTGAAAAGTCTTAAGAGGATCTTGAGCTTTATTGTGAAAGGTTTATGTGGAACAAGCGGACATGCGGTTGTTTTACCGTCGTTGTTGCTAACGACAACGCATAAAAACAAACACTTGTCTGTCTGTAGTGTGGTTATATTAAATGTAAGAGAAAGAGAGAACTTTAAGAAATTAATATAGCCACTACAGTGACCATCAAAATAGTGAAAAAATATTGCCGTAAACAGTTTATTTTGCGACACCACGAAACAAACGATAGCGTAAAATGAAACGATAGACGTTTTTATATCGTCATACGATATATATCGTTATATCGAACAGCCCTAGATGGAAGTAACTCAGAGCATTTAGCCATTTAGACATGGTCAGGAGGAGTTCCTGCAGTTTAAACAGAGAATCAGAAAGGGTAAGACAGGTGATTGGTGCCAGACAGGTATTTCAGAAACTGCTGATTTACTAGGTTTACAATGGTCCACATAAAGAGAAAATATCCAGTGAGCAGCATTTCTCTGGTTGAAAATGCTATGTTGATGGCAGAAGTCAGGAGAATGGCCAGACTGCTTCAACCTGACAGGAAGGCAACAGTAACTCAGATAACCATTCATTACATCCAAAATATGCAGGAAAACATCTTGAAGCAGACGGGCAACAGCAGAAGAAGACCACGCCGGGTGTCAGCTATGAACAGGAAACTGTGACAACCATTCACATGAACTCACCTGCATTGAACAAGAGAAGATTGCAGAAACACTGTGTGGTCTGATGAGTCTCAATTTCTCCTATGATGGGGTCAGAATGTGGTGCAAACACGAAAGCATGGACCCATCTTGTCTTCTATAAACAGTGCAATGATGGCGGGGATATTTTCTTGGCACATTTTGGCACTGATACTACCAGTTGAGCTTTGTTTAAATGCTACAGCCTATCTGAGTAGTGTTGCTGACCATGTTGATCTCTTTATGACCGCAGTTTACGTGTCTTCTGATGGCTGCTTCTAGCAGGTTAACTCACCATTTCACAAAGCTCACGTCATATCAGATTGGTTTCTTGAAAAGAACAAGGAGTTCACTGTACAGATGCCAGACCAAATAAGGATGTTAATATGGACCACAACCTTAGAGGAATGCTTCCAACACCTTGCTGAATCATTGCCACAAATAATTAAGACAGTTCTGAACGCAAAACGGGGTTCAACGTTATGCTAGCAAGGTGTACCTAATGAAATGGCCGGTGAGCATATACTTTATCAAAATGAGCTGTCAGGGAAAGCTACTGAAGATATTGGTCTGTATGTAATGAATCTGGTTTGTGGGTGCTGAGTAGGATCTATAGAAGCCATTCGTCATTTTCCTCTTTCTTAGTGCCTCTTTTTCCTCTTGGCTCACCAAGCTGCTTTACACTGGCACCATATTGACAGTTTGCACAGTGTGGGCAGACTGGATATGGGGTGTACAATTGATTAAATGTTCTATTTGGACACAGACTTTTAGAATAAGATGGATGGCCCTGACAGAAAAGATACAAGGGGGTGAACTGAACTCGATGACATGCATGCTCACAGACACTTACACCTCTATATACAGTGTCTGAAAATAAAGCTAGAATTTCATCTTCAGCCTATCTGTGTTTTTTTCTACTCCACAGATAAACCTGCAGAGGAGAATGAGGGTCACGGGCCTAATTACCCAGGGTGCAAAGCGTATCGGCAGCCCAGAGTACGTCAAGTCTTACAAAGTAGCCTACAGTGATGACGGGAAGACCTGGAGAACATACAAAGTCAAGGGCAAAGATGAGGATATGGTGAGACACTTGTACGGGCACACAGACATAGGTGTACGCATCCATCGTCACCCATTGCTTCTTGTTCTGTGGTAGACAGACGAAATACACACTCATACATGCGCACACATCGACTAGAGACTGTGCACTCAGTCAAGGACAGGGTGGAGGACATGATGAGATGGCTTTTTAATTAGCTAGCGCACACCGGGCCCATCCTGCTGCCCCTTACCCCCCTCCACTTTTATGACTTCTAGATTGAATTTTTATACTATTTGGGGATGAACAGCCACCAAATAGGCCACAGAGCATTCTATCATTCCTGACAGCAAGCCACGACTGTCCTCTCTTTGGCCGAGCTCCGAAACAACCAGACCTCCAAACTTATTATCAGATATGTTGTCAGATTTGTATGCTCTACGTCTGGACTTTGATATTTTTTATTTAGAGCTCTTTTTTTTTTTGCTCAGCCAAAGCTGGACACGGCTATGACATGTCTGTGTTTGTTTGTACATCTTTCGCTCCAATCATATAGTTTCTGTCAGGCTATCTTCAGCGATTTGGATGAAACACTCCAGAAGGTAACGTGATATAATTGGAGCACTAATTTAAAACACACCACTGTTCTTATGAATTACTGGCTCAAATGGTGCGACAAATTGTCTATTTTCCCCTGTAATTCTAGCTCATTGACCTTGAATGACAGCAATTTGTTGAGCGTGGAGTAGACACTAGAGACAGCGGCGGATAGACTGCCACATTATTGAAAACTGATCTGCTTCACCATCCTCCCCCGCCCCCCATCTGCTGTTATTTCATCCCTTGCAACAGATTTTCAGAGGAAATGTCGATAACAACGCTCCATCAGCCAACTCCTTCACCCCTCCCATTGAGGCCCAATACGTGCGCATTTACCCCCAAGTCTGCAGGAGGCACTGTACTTTACGCATGGAGCTGCTCGGTTGTGAGCTAACAGGTGAGTGAGCTTTCTTTATCCAACTGAATACACTAATCACCATCATTATCATAAATACATCATACTGGAATTTGGAAATCCACTCCAGTATGCCTCTTGCACAGTTGTTCCTCTTGTTTTTAAGTAGTGTCAGCACTGAATCCCTTTTCAGGAGGCCTGGGGTTAGATGTAAAAAAAAAACAAAACAGTTTAGAGCCAATCTGTTTTTGTTGTTGCCAGGCTGTTCTGAACCACTGGGTATGAAGTCAGGCCATATCCAGGACTATCAGGTCACAGCCTCCAGCATCTTCAGGACGCTCAACATGGACATGTTCACTTGGGAGCCTGGGAAAGCCCGTTTAGACAAGCAGGGCAAGGTCAACGCTTGGACAGCTGGTCATAGCGACCAGTCGCAGTGGCTACAGGTGAGATATAATCTGAGCCAAGTCTGTTATCTGTTGCAGCTACTGTAGAGATAAATCAATGTATTAGCAGCAAAATGAACAACAGACACCCCTGTTCTTGCAGATAGCTGGCTTTCACTCTGATGAAGGATTAGCTCTTACCTCCCTGGCATAATAATTGATGGTTGTGCATGGTAATGCATGCCAATGGATTCAATTATATTTCATAGGGAAGGACTTCACTGTTCATGCCAGTTGAGAATTAAATTATCTCTTAAAAAACCACCTTTGTTAGCTGCTTCGCAGTATCCTTCTTGGAAACAGTCAGTAATAGGTTGTAAATTCTGTTTATTTCCATGTCAGTCTTTCTGAATCCAACACCCACACTGCCTCAGTTGGAAGAGTTGCGCCCTGTTATCTCTGGCTGCAGTCCAAGGCTTTCTATCTCTATGAAACCAGCCCATCTATTTGTTTTCATTACAGAAGTGAAGGCTAAACATGTCTCCTGAAAGGGACAAGACACGTCTCTAAGTGAACGTTTACCTCCCAGTCTTTCTGTTTAACAATATGTGAGATTGATGGTGGCTGAGGGAGTTTCAGATAGATATCAATAAGGCTCAGTCAGGCTTAGAATTCCCTTACGTATGGCCTCATATATTGGATTTTTTCTTTTTTTTTGTTTTTCATACAAAAAAGAAAAGTCATAAATGCTTTTTGCTTTTAAAGTGCGAAACCAGATCTTACTTCATGCTGTGAAAGTGATAGCATAGAAGAAAATGTGATGTGGATTATCTCATCGGGGAATTGAAGATCAGTGATTTCTTTGATTTCTTGGCCTTTCTCGCGGACTCGCTCGCACATACCCCCTCCCTATCAGTGACACAGTTAACGCTCTGTAGCCATACCGACTGGTCTGGCTGTTATTAGATTGGTTGGGTTCTGATTCAGACATGTTTTTTATTATGCTGAAAGCTTTTTTTAGATGGTGACGGCACACAGGGCTGTGTGTCGGTGGAGACAGGTACTTAGGCGGGCTCCATCCATGCTAGGGAGTTTGGCTAAGCAAAATTGATTGCTTTGGGTAAAAGAAAACTTGCAGTCTCATATTACATGCTGTGCTGGCAGGAAAGAGGAGATGCCATACAGATGAAGTGAGAAAATCAATGGCTTCCATTGCCAAGAACCATTTCTGTGCACACGAGCAGATACAATATCCAGCTTTTAAAAGTCGACATTTAAGAGTTCTGTACTGTAAAGTATGTTGATGAGGCTGTTGGTAATGACTGTTTTGAATATTTAGCGATCATCTTATATGCATTTATTAAGCTCCTGCTATAATCACTGTCTTCTTTCTACTCGTTGCCATGGCAAATAATTGATTCAGAGTGGCGTTACTGAATGACTTAAAACCTCACAGACTAATGGAATTAATCAACCTTAATGATAAAATAAGTATTCCTATTAATCAAGAAAACTGTTCTTTTGCAGATTGGACACAGTGAAAAACCCTCTTTATGCATCAGGGTACATAATTTAATATAATATGGATTGCTTAATGCAGTGGTTCCCAAACTTTTTTTGCTGGGCCCCCCTTGTTTTACAAGAAAAATGTTTGCGCCCCCCATTCTCGCGCGTGCACGCGCACACGCACAAACACAAACACATCCTCCAACCACACACGTCCATATTTTGCTCCATTGCGGTTTATTTCACACCTCAAACATTTAGTAAACAATTAATCAAATACAAGTAATCTGCAATAAATTACAGGTAGTAATACAATAAACTACTAACTCTTTTACGCTACGTCCACACCTACACGGGTATTTTTGAAAACGCATCTATTTCATCCACACGTAAACGGCGTTTTGAATCACCGAAAACTGAGATTTTTTTTTAAACTCCTTTTTTGCGTTTACATGTCAACGAGGAATACAGAGTTCATCACGCAACGTCAAAGGTATGTGCCTTTTTTCACGTCACGCTGTGCACACGTTTTTGTTTACATGAGATGAATTGCAGAATGGCAGATAGAGACAAAATACTGTTAATCTGACTATCTTCAGGTTTTACAACGCTTACATACACACGCAGTTACTGTCCCTCCATTTAGAAAGACAGAGGCGTCACGGTGTGATTATTTTACATGTAGTTGTTTTTTTTTTCTTGTGTAATAATATTCAACATTGCTATCAATACATTTTTCAAAAAAATGCCTCTCTGTGCAAAATGGGTTTAAAAACATAAAAAACTGTGGGATCCTGTTTGTCCGTGATCTGAACAGCCCGGCGCTGCTCCCGACACAGGGAAAACCTGCAGGGGAGACCTACCTTGGCACTTGTGCAGGTGAAACCAAAGGGAAGATATGCTTCACCATATTTTCTAGTCTTTGGCTTAGAATGAAATTGGTTTGGAAACATATTCAGTGATGCTTCATCTCCTGCTTTGCATTTCTGTGGGCGCCCCGTGCTAGCAGTGTCCAAGCGTTTTGTTCCCCCCCCCCCACACACACACACACACTTATGGAAGGTCTGGCTTAATGTATACAACAAAAAAGACATGATGATGCACAGATTTTGTCAGAAGGCCTTTTTTTCTTATCAGAATACCCACACATTTCTAATAGATATTGGCATGCCAGGTCAATCAGCTGTGACAATGGGTAGGAGGGAGGTAACAATAAATGCACATTTGTCAAGCCTGATGTCACCTTGCACTCAGTGCAGGAACAGTTTACTATGTTCAGACTGATAAATAATCACCACTCAGTACCCAAAGCTGAGATATCTGTAGCAGCACCTAAGCCGTGGCTAAGTAAAACAGTTTTTAGACCAAATATGCCCAAATATGCCCAAATATGCCAAACCTAACACATTTACACTCAAAGAAACAGCGAGTCCTAGAGAAAGTTGCTGGAAAATCGCAGCACAAATTACCGTGCTGTTAAACTGCTGTTTGCAATAGAAATGCAGCCATTTAGTTTGAGGACAGCTCAAAGTAAATGTTCAGCAGCTGTAAATGTTTGTAAAGTTAGACCTAATCTATCACTCTACATTAGGGTAGGTGAATCTGAAATTGAATAGATATATTTTACACAAAAATAACTGATGAAACCTGGAGGGCCACTGATCTAGCGCCTTCCTCCTTATCAAAGTAACACAGGCAATTGTCAAGCCTGTAAGACTTTGTTCTGGAGAGAGCATATCAACCAACCAATGTGGAGCCCTAAATAGTAAGACATTTCCCCACCTAGTAATCACGTCTATTATCATCATTTGATCTAACTGCACAATTAACATTCTGAAGTTAGCAACAGCCTTAATATAAAAAATATTAAGGCTGTTATATTCCTTTTCATTTTGCGACAGAAAGCTTTTAAGTAAAGGAAAAAAAATCACCAAGAGCTGGACCTTTTAGTCACCTTCCAAGTTGAAGCTATTCTGTTCTGACAGGGGATAAAATTACACACGGGGAGACTAAACCAGAAAATTTCAAGATGTTTTCAAGAGAGGAGCTGAAGCTGTCAGACGAGGCTGCCAAATGTTTCGAGCTGGCATAAGCTGATTAGTTAATTATGCACATTAACATGTCCACGTTGCAGAGAGAACGTGATAGAGAGACAGTTGCTACTTTTCAGTTTCATAACTGTTCTGTTAAAGCAACAAGTGTACTGCAAATTTTCTGACAAGCACTGCTCGGGACTGTGGAGAGTTTTTATGGTGGATTATGATAAAGAAGCCCCAGACAAACAAGTACACAAGGCTGGAATGAAGTGGGATTGTCTCTTCCCTCATATTTAATTTGGTTGCGGTTAACAAATGACTTGGCAAGAGTTTTGAATTCTCCATTTGTATCTCTGTCATAGGCGGCACTGAGGAGGTTTTACATTTTCTTGCTATTTGTATGTTGATTATTTGTTGACACTCAGCTGCAGTATTGGTATTGACATGCCTTTGCACTAAGAAGAAGTCACAGAACCTTCAGGAATTTAAACAGGAATGTAAAACTCTTCTACAAAGGAATTGCAACTTTTTCTTAGATTATTTCTAATATTGGGTAACTACATTGCAATGGGCTCAAGTAAATAATCATTAAATGTAACCATACAGTACATTAGTGAAACAAGTGTAAGCATGGCCATAGATAGCACAAAATACATCACTTAATTTGCAACTTGTTCGATTTATTTGTATCTAGCAAAGGTTACAAAACCAGTTATGAACGCAATTCCGGTCTGTGGTTCATTTGTTATCCCCCGTCTCCATGGTTTTCACACCCAATTATCTCCTTAAAAATGATGAATATGTGTGGTGTGCGGCTGTGGCACCCTGATAATCACCTCTGCCTCTGATGATGCAGAGTGAGCGAGGTTTGTGTGAAAACTTTGAAAGAAGTACAGTAACTCTCTTTTTAATAATGGTGCTAATGATTTAGTCGGCAAACAGTGGTTGTTGCTAATACAGTATATGCACTGTTTCTTTAATGCAGTGGTGTTGTAGCAGCTGTAACATCATATCCTTTTTACACTGATGAGTCACCATGTGCTTGACCAACTACTCCCAAAGCATGGGTCACAGCTCACTGGTGGGCTGTGAAAAAACTGCAGGTGGACCACAAGTAGTTATTTACAATAAATGGAAATCCTTTTCATTTTCCTATTGCTGTAAATTTTAAGAATAAAAATGAAAATAAGATGCAGGCATCAGATACATGAAGTAATGCTATTAATGGAGATTCAACCTCAACAAAGCTAATCATTGCAAGGTTTTTGTTTTAGTGGAAACAAAAACAAGAAGAAAAACTTTTTTCCTTAGTCTGTGAGCAATCATCAAAAATAAGAAAACCAAAGAAAACCATAGGCCTGTGTCTGATATTATTATTTACATCTAAACCTAGAGTCTAGCATTAGCATTTATGGATTCAAACACAGCATCAGTGCTTCAGAGTTTCTGTGGTTTCTGTAAGTAAATCACACCAATCCATCTGTTTACTCTGTATTAGACAGATTTGCCCAGATATTATCACTGTTTAGTTTGTAACACGGGCTTATTGAATGAAGAGCATTGATGTTGCAGGATCGTAAAAAAAAAGAAAGAAAAATGAGCAACCATAAACTAACATGCAGAGCAGAGCACACATAATTAGTGTGAACTATGATAGTGCGGGTTTACTTAGGCAGATGCTGATGAGGTAAATATTGAAAGTGCAGCAGGTGAAGTACTGCGTACTCATGGGGGGGAGAAGTGCCTCTCTGTTGGAGTACATGGGACCGAGGAGAAAACACATTGGGTGATTACAAACAAAGATGGGGTAACAAGTTAAAGAACTGCCAAAGAGAGCTGAGATCAAGGTAGCACTAGTTTACAAGCACACATTACTTCAATGCCAATATTATGTGCAGAAATCAAGTATCAGTTAAAAAAAAAAAAAAAGCTATTGCACTCTCATCTTCTCTGTTGATCCTAAGAATTTGGATTGATACTACCAGTACAGGAGGTTTGGGAAGTTGGAAATTATCATAAAGCACTACAGGTATATGACAGAATTGGGTTGCAGCCATTTATTTCTTGACATTGGCTAAATGAGTCTGTGTAGTCAATGCTCACTAAAAATGATGAAGGCCAGCCAGGAGATAGTTTTCCCTCTCCAGCTTTTTGGCTTTGACAAAGTTCCAGTCTGCCACCTTGAAAATAGCGAGACAGTAGGACAGCAGATTGCATCATCAAGTTCTGGTTTATATTTTTTATCTATTACCTTCATTCATGAATCAGTATGAAATAAATACCAGGCTATGTGAACAGTTTGACTCCCTGCAGACACTCAGTACTTTGTATATGGTTGTTGATAGCAGTAATTGGTGGTTTTGACCATTTCCTTGTTTAAATCACAAGAAATGATCCATGTTGAAAGAGCAGTCCTGACCTAGGAAGAAGAAGACATTACCGGCATGAAAAGAAACAGGTTAGTTGAGCTTTTTGTCTGAAGTCTTCTCAATTTAAATGAGCATTGCTTTAATTCGTGGACCTTAAAAAGTCATATTGTAGCAGGGGTTAGTGATCCGGTTATACTGCTATGTTTTTTAATGGAAAAAAAATACTTTTCACTCTATTGAGTACCTCTTTGTGATTTGCATACTTAAGAAACACTTCAAAAGTTTAAAGGATCCCTCAATGTCATGGAGACAATGGCAATACTACCTTAGCATACTTAAGGCATTTCGTACAGTATTAATGCCTTTTAAGCAAGTAAGATTTCCAGAGAGAGAAGCGTAAAAGCCACTAAGCACTGTTCATCTGAGGCAAGTGGATATATTTAATTCATGGTCCAATGCTCTTAATATGAAGCACGTCTGGAATCCAAAGTCTATCAGCACCAAAAAGGAATGGCAGTGGTTATACAGTACCGGAGGAGACTCCCAGCAGGATGAATGTGAGAGATTAGTCTTGTCGTGTTAGGGCTAGGCACAGTACAAGCAGCACTTCAGATAGATACAAGCCAACGTTTAAATGGGATGAACAGTCTGTTGCTCAGCTGTTACTCAGATGTTCTTCTTCTCGCCTTATCCTCATCTTGAGATTCATGAAGCACTCTCGGTTTCGTTAATGTTCTCAGTGTTCAGTCATAGTAACCCTGCTTGCTGTGGGTGGTTGATTATTACAGGGGCAGTGGTGTGACAGACAGCATCATTGCTTCACAGCAACGAGGCCCCGGGTTTGCTTATTCTATCCAGGTACTGCAGCTTCTCCCACAGTCCATAGACATGCATGTTGGGTTAACCGGTGACTCTCAATTGGCCATAGATGTGAATGTGAGCATGAGTGGTTGCCTTTCTGTGTACGCCCTGAGACAGAATGGTGACTTGTTCAAATGGATAGACGATTAAAGGCACTCAGGACACTCAGTAAGCAAATATTTAGATTAAAAAAAACATTTTGCTAAAAGCAGTATTCATGATTTTTACCAGAAAGTGTAACTTTTTAATGGGTTGCATTTCCTAACAAACAGTGGTAAGTAAGATCAAATAAATGTTGTTATGTTGTCATTTAGCTTGTCTTTATCTCACCCACTCTCACAGACAAGTTAACCTCAGTAAAGGTCAATGTCGCAGTTGGTAACTTTGTATTTATAAACTAAGGAATTAAAATGATATCTCAAAAAAGGCACGTGATAACCCACCAAAAGAAGGCACTGCACTTACCTGGTTTGACAGCATCAGTGCATCTCAAAAGTCTAAATAAACACACAAACACATCTGCGGATATCCGTTGTTTCATTAGAGAGAATTTTGTAATAGGAGCAGAAAAATTACATTAAAGTCAGTAAATTAATTTCAGATATAGTAGTTAATGATTATAATCCTGCAATTTTTTATTTACTCTTTAAAAGCATTCATCAATTTTTAAACCTCTGAGAGTGAAATTTATAGTGCAATTCAAAATGCACTTGTAATAAAGTGCATTAATTAATATACTGTTGAAGAAAATCACCCACAGTGTTCGTTCATAAAGCATTTTACACGTTGACACTTCACACTTTTTCTCATGTGGGTCAAAGACAAGAGCGCACAATAAGTAAATGTGATGCAAGATTGAGTCCTGCACAGTGCCTGTGAGCCTGCATTTTATATAATCAAACCGGGTATTATCATTTCACCAACTTTGCCGAGCGCAGCTTCCTAATCAAATTGCTGCTTCAAATACAGCGCTGCTGACTGCAAACTCTATTTCTTTTAATCAATAGAATTAGTTGGGTGTTTGTCTCATCCATCCACAGAGGAGAATGGCTTTAATTTGTCCCATTGAAACTCTCATCTCTTCTTGAGTGTTTATGCAGCAAAGATGAAGTGTGTCCTTTCTAAAAAAAATAAAAAAAGGAAAGAAAAAAAAACAAAACAGAAAAGCTGCCACTGAGAGAGCAAAGGCATTGTGGCATGAAAGGATTTAAGAGGGATTCTTATTGTCTAGCATGGCAATGATCATGTCTTTATTTCAAGAACAAAAGACCAGCACTTTGTTGCAAATACTTGCATGAGACAGTAAGAATTCACTGGGAACTTTAAAGGGTGAGTCGCTGTCTTCTCTGTCCTTCAAGTATGATCCCCTCTGCAGTGGAAGATTTTTTTTGCAACAAATATTAGGCAGCACAAACGTGGTATCCTCTTAATCCAGCATTTTTTTTATTACTGTCATATTGATCTGGTTGAAACTAGATAAAGGCACTTGTCCCTGCAGATTGGACTATTCAGCATTCTAATCACATTCTTTATTTTTCCCGGCTGTGCAGCTTTTTATCGTTATTTGTCCTACTGCACTAAATACAAAACCGGATCGATAGGAGCGGCGCCTGTAGCTAAGTTTTCTTTCTGAACTAATTGAAGAAAGCGACTGCTACAGGGAAAACATCTCCGATCGGTTTCTGTTTCAGATGCCGCTGAGAAGCACATAACCATGGACTCTATGAACAGTGATCTGCCAGGCTGCAGCCACGCTTGTCGATGGGGATTTTATCCAACATAATATTAGCCAATCCTTTTTCTGCGTAAATATTTATTTTGCTTAGTTTTATTTGTTAGTCGTGCTTGCCTAAGCTTGGGCTGCGGCACTGCCTGCTGGTTCTGACTTTTAAAGCCATGTTAACAGATGACCACTGCTCCAAATCCCACTGCCAGCGCTGACGTGCCATCTCAGTTGCAGAAAGGCAAATTGAAATTTGCACCGTGTAGCTACGGGCGGTGCGTGAATGATTTTACAAGTGGGGAAGTTTTTTTGTTTGTTTTTTTTGTTGAATATTAAATGGAATCGCTCTGGGCACTTATCAGACTTCAGTAGAAAAAGCATGTCAGATGGGACACATCTGCTACTGCATATGTAACTGCTGGCTACCCAACTATAATATAATCTGAATAGACATAAAAAGTAACTGTTGATTCAAAAATAAAACGTTTTTCTCACATATGTTGCGAATTCTATTATTTTGACACCATTATCCATGAACTCAAAAACAATTTGCACACTAGCCGAAAACATGCCCGATGTAAATTCAGTGGAAGCGTTATCGTCCGAGCCTCACTTCCACCCTGTCCAATACAACTCTTTCTTGGCTCTATTTTATTCAGATTCCCTGCAGCTAGTGTGCTGATTCAATTAGCTTCCAAATAAAGTTATAGAAGGAATGGTAAATCCATCTGCTTCTCTGATTCATTTGGTTGTGTTCTTTTTAGCGTTTCCTCCCTCCCACCACATCCTTAAATGTCCAGGTCTAAAATCTGTGTAAAATAACTCATTTGTTCTTATTATCAAAGGAAGCCATCTTATCCTTCAGCACCACATCCTCTCTCTCTTTCTTCCTCGGTTTCTCTCATTCCTTCTGACCTAACGCAGGATGCATTTGTCTGTTTTATCCCGGGATGATTGATTCATGAGTCGGCAGCAGAGCATGCCGTGGTTCTGCAGGAATTGTCAGAAGTGAAGGTGCCAGATCTTAAATCGGTGCAGCAGAGATTCGCTGTGTTTTGCATGTGTATCTTGTGGTTTCATCGTGTTTGGAAGCCATCTCTTGGCACACAGGGGCATCCGCTACTCACATCTGTACACTTAAATCAGACATGATATCCACTCAGGAGAGTATGGACTGGATTTAAGGAGGACTGCTACATGCTAGAGTATCATGATAAATTTAGAATAGTCTGAAGCCAAGCTGTGGCTGTGTAGATATGATACTGCAGTATGCACTTATGTCCATAAATGTGTTTTTTAATTTCATCACTTCCTCTTTTTATTGCTTACGATGTCCTCCACTTCCTTCTCTTCCATTTTGTGCACTGTGTGTTTATATATGTCCATATGTGTGAGAATTTGATATGAATATTTCATATACCGTGTGAGAAGGAGGAGAAGGAAGCGGGGAAAGTGGTATGATGAGATATAAGTGCAGCACTCGGAGTAAACATTTATTTTTTTAAACTGCAACCTCATTTGCACTACCTCCAGAAAGAGTAATCAGCGATAAAACGGAAAACCTTTCTTTAGGTTATTAAATCATTTTACATTTTTTACGCCTGCTTAATATTTCAACAGTAAGGAGTTCTCTTCCCGCCAGAGTGAGTTACAGATTTGAGTTCAGTCAAGATCACACAAGGAGACCGAATGCTTTAGATTTTTCGCTGTGAATAAGTGTCCATCAGATGTCTAGCCACAGTGAGCATTAAACAGAGTGTGAAATTCCCCAAGTCCCTTACTAGTGCACCATCAAGACCATTTTTTACGCGTGTGGATCTGACTCCCACACTTCACTCATTCTGACATGGGAAGCATCTGGCTACAGATGATGTTCTCCGTGCCGTAATAGCTCTAAATGATCCAGATGACCATGGTTGATTTCTTTCCTGTTCCTTTTGCCATGACCAATTCCCTGCATCGGTGCAACCATTTAGACTTAACTTGACATGCTGAAGTGAGGCGCCATCTGTTTTATGGCTACAGTATGTGCTCCAAGTTTTCTGAAAGAGGCCTTTTCAGATAGCAGTGCTTGTGCTCTAAGCCGGTTGCTTTGATTAAAGTCTGACTTTGCTTTAGAGCAAAGAATGGAAATTAAATAATCATTTAATAATCTGAATATGCACTTTCTCCTTTAAAGCATGGAGCTGTGCTTTTAAGTTGTGGATTGGATGAATGAGGTCTAAAAAAAAGCTGACCTTGCAGGGGTTTTTTGTTTCAAGCTGTGACTGTAAGGCAGATGGTCATATTTCACTACTAATTTATCAAATAGTTTTTACTCCGTAAAACGATGCGATATTGCCATCACCCTGCCAGGCAGGCGGGCAACATGAACACCCAAGTTTGTGAATGCAATAACTCAAGAACGAGTAAGACTTTTAAGTTGATACCATAGGTGTAGCTACTAAAAATCTCGGAAGAGTTAGAATCTCAGTGACCTTAACCTCAAGGTTGAGGTCAAAGGTCAGATTTTCTCAAATCTTGTAGATGCGGTTACTTGAGAAGAAAGTCACTTAGCATTTTGAAATTAGTAATGTAAGTGTATCTACCAGGAAGCTGAGGGGTACTGCTGACCACCACCAGTATTTTAATAAATTATGGCTATAGGATACGGTACTGTGAAAAAGTCTTTAGCCACCCTTCATTTCTGTGTATTATTCTAGGAAAATGGGGGGGGAAATGCAGTGCAATGTTCTAAAACCTTAAAAAATATTTTTTAATAAGGAAATAAAGTGGAAAATAAAATGATATGAAGAATATGAAGGACCATTCCTTAGACATCTGGAGTATCTTCCTAACCTGAGGCGCATAATACAAAGCAAATTTGGTATAGCCTGGATATTTGTACCATCAGAGTTTGCACAATTCTAACGAGATTAAAAGTCAATATTTGGTATGAGCACCTTTATTCTTCAACACAGCCTGAACTCTCTTGGGCAGTTTTCTAGTAATTTCTTTAAGTAGTCTTCAGGAATAGTTCTGCAGGCTTCTTGTCCATAATCCAAAGCTCTTCTTTGGATGTTGGCTTTCTTATGCTCCATTTTCTGTCCCACACTGCTTTTCTCTGTTTTCTTTGTATTGTTGTTGGTTTTTCTCCCTTACACTCTTTTCTTTTTTCTTTACCTTACACAGCTGCCTCTTTAAGACAATTGTTTTTATGATTTGGCGCTATATAAATAAAACTGAATTGATCAAATTATCCATTTTTGTGAAAGGCTCCTAGTAACAAAGTGCCTAAAGATCCATCCATTCTCTTCCACTTACCCTTATCAGGGTAATGGGGAGGCTGTAGCCTACCCCAGCTGTCATAGGGCGAGAGGCGAGGTAGACCCTGGACCCGTCTGTCACAGAGCTAACACACAGAGACAGGCAACCATTCGCACCTATGGGCAATTTAGAATCACCAATAAACTTAACCCCACTAAAGTACATTCCTCATAAAATGGCCAGGCACAATTAAAGAAAGAACATCAGAAAGTCTGGAAAACATTTGTTCAACATCACTTTAAAGATGACAAGTAATATGAAGAAATGAGAAGTGTCTCTTCTTTACTTTTGAACTGTTCATTTATCTCCTGTTAGAAATTCTGATGCTGAAATATCAGCAAACAGCTTATTTTAGCCAATACACCCACCCTACCGATATACTGGTCTTGCGCGCTGATTTATTATGTATCTAATATGGATACATTTATGGATAAAACTTCTCATGCTGCCATTCTGTCAGGTTTGGCTGATAGAGTCCAAGTCCATATTTGGAGGTTCAATTGAGGGTAAAGGTTGAGGTTTGACAGCCAGAACTTGTCATGTCTGGGAGATTTCTAATTCGCCTTTTGTTTTCATCTATTTTTTTCTTTTGCTACCAAAAATTGCTTATTGAAGTTTGGGAAAATACCAGGGAAAAAACACAAGGACCCCTACTCCCTGAATGTGAAATGCCAGCGATGTTTGGCACCGTAGCAATTAAAATTGACTTAAATTAACACGATCGAGGCTTACCAGACATGCTGAAATGCTAACTTTAGCAACATTAGCATTCACCGGATAAATGGAAATGATACTGCTGGTCTCACTAGATAAGATGTACAAACAAAATTATTTATTTTTAGCAACAAAGAATTTAAATTCAGTTACATGCAGCATTGCTTCATTCGAGTGCGCTGCCAGAAAGATGAGAGAGAAAGGAGTGAGAAGAGTGCAGGGGAGGATGTTTAATGCATGCAATGTTCATGGCATGTATAACTGTTTGCCTTTCAAATTTGTGTGTTTGCAATTCACTATGAGTTACTGCTTCCCTCTCATTTTGGCTGTAAGATGTGCTTTGACCAGCCAACCAGCTGACTCGCTGCGACAAAGACACACGGCACATGAAGATTTTTCTTTCAGGCGACTGCATTTGATTCTTATTTTGACATTTAGGACTTTTGAAATCAGTATAGTCCAGTCAAATTTAAAAAAAAAAAATGTTTACGCCCAAGTGTGAACGGTCACAGCCACACTGACCAGCCTGTTATGCTTTCCCTCTGTGACATTGACTTTTGTATGCTAAATGCTCCAGGGCAGCTTCAAACTGCCTGCAAACCTTCCTTTCAGTGTGTGAGAACTCAGCAGCCATTTATACCTTCTGACATCCCACCACCCCGGTCACAAAAGGTGTAAGAAAGGAGGATCCACTATCTGTGAGTGTGTGTATGCACGAGCCATACTGAAATTTGTAGGAGTACGCACATCTCGGTCTGCGTGCTAATGCAGGGAGCTTGTTAGCTTGTGGACTTGAAACTCTATATAACATGGCTGCGTAAGACAGATGGTAACCGAAACACAAAGAGTGATCATTTGTACTGCACTGTGGAGTAGAAAACAACATCACAAGGAAAAAGTGAAGTTGATTGAGCGCTGGTGCGTGGGTTTGTGCACATCCACGAGGAGGAACGAGAAGAGAATGAGTCATAATTCACTCGTGGAGCAGGAGACCTCCTTAGGTAACATAAACAGAGGTGTAACATTAGGTGAGTTATTGTTCCCTTAAATTATATAATACAACAATATAATCTGAGCTGATTAAAGTTAGTGACAACAGTATTTTATCAAACAAATCACCTAACAATGAAGTGTACATTTATGGACAAGCTAACACTTCCCCAGATATATACTGTGTATTTGTCACCCAAGGCAGTCACTAATCCTGCGTGAGGGTGTGTCATGCATTTCTGTTTTATTTACAATAAAACTTTTTCTCATGTTGGTTTTATATGCTGACATTTTTACAATAATAAACAAATATATCTGATATATGATATTCACATTTCAGAAATTTAAAGGTGATTTGTAAAGCCGTAAATATGTTGCAATTTATTTTTTTTTATGCTATCATTTTCACTTTCATGGTACTGGGACAATGTGCTGTCATACAGAGAAAAAAAAAACACTTCGTAAGCTCAGCGAGACTCAGACCAGTGGTTCATTTTATGAAATAGGCTTAGCCAGCTCACCTCTGTGTGCAGTGGCACATCTTTAAGCTTAGAAAGGTATCATAACACAAACAGGCTCATTTTTGCACTCAGTAAAGAGGTGCTGTACTCACTGAACCATCTGTCTGGAAATTGTCTGCCTGCAGTCTCATCCCTCATTTTTTTTTTTTTTTTTGTAATTTCATGTGTGCTTTTTGGATTAAAGATCTTTTTTTGGAGACAGGTGGTTTGAACCAGTATATAAAAGTGTTTGCCATTTGGCATGTTATGCTGTTTTCAGACGGTATTACATGTCACCAGCTGCCTCTCTGATAACTCATACATAACTCAATGCAAATGGGCCATTTCTCTGTGTAATGGCTCCCTTATTTGACTTTGCATCAGCAAACAGCAGGAACAGTCTCCAAACATCCACAGTGGTTCAACTGTCTGCTGTGATTACTCAGTCCAATGTATATCAGTCCACAAAAAGGTACACTGTGACATTAGGTGGCTTTGTTTGGATTGAATTCTTACAAAAATACATCAAACATCCAGTGATAAAAACTGTACAATTGCAGATGACTGACGAGTGTAATTGTCAGATTTGTAAGGCGTCTTTTATGTTTTTTACAGTATTGTGTTTATAATCATATTCTTTCGACTGCCTCTTTCTCTAGCATCCTCCTCTGTCACACCAACCCTCTGCATGTCCTCCTTCTCTACATCCATGAACCACCTCTGAGGTCTTCCTCTTTTCCTCCTTTTCCACAGTTAAGCAGCATTATTGAAGAATGTGACAAATAGTTTAAAATACCTTTGTTATTAGTTTTTGACATTTTCCATTAAACGGTTCTCAAATTTAACTTAATATCTCAGTGTTTCGTGGTTTTAAACTACTCAGTCAGTTTTTTCCCCTTGTGAAATTAGTCACCAGGAACATCCCTACTCCCAACTAAAATCTTAACACCACCAGCTCTGTCTCCTGTATTTTAATAATTAGATTTTAGCATTAAAAATCTCTTTTCGATTTCAGCGCTTGCACATACTGGTGGATTAACCATTACAAAAACATGAAAAAAGGGTTTTGGTAATTGCCAATACTCGTAATTCAGGGTAGCTGTGACATAAATCGTACATTGGATGGTGGTCTTTCTTTCTTAAAGGTGAGATTAAAATCAGACAACACACGCCTAAAACAGTGATAACAAATTCAATTTAATGCTAAGTTTCATTAGCAATGAGAGCCATTAACATTACCAATTAACATATGCAGGACTGACTGCCCCAGTGCAATTTTGACTGTTATTATGCCTGTAATAGGTGAAACCGATTTTAATTTGTTCTTAATTGCATCACACATGCATTTTTCTCTGACTGCTGAACTTGACACAATTCAACTTGATTTTTTCTCAACACTGCCCTGGTCTCCTTACCAGGCCATGTGCTATTTTATCATGCTACCAACTGAGTTGTAGTAATATGACAAGATGTTCACGTTCAGCGTGATCACATGAAGCATACAGTGCATTGTTTAAGTTTTCATGAGTAAGTAAACAAACCTCCTACAGGTATGTGGAAACTTCCTGTAGACAGAAAAGCACTTTTTAATGTTCTTGTTGCATCTTTAAGCTTTAATGATAGCTGCCCTGTTGTGGGGTTCATGGGCCGTAGCACTATCCGCCTCATGACTGTGAGTTGAATTCTGAATTCTGCCCTGTAAATATACAGTATACACAAAGACACAACACCTCCCTTAGGCTGCAAAGATTAAACGAGTCTTCGCTGCATACAGTTAAATCAGCACAGCTGGACGAAGACTGTTAGCAGGTTGCTGTATATGTGCACGTACTGTATTCATAATATAGAAAAGCGGGACGTATTCGGCTCCTTATTAAGCTTTCTTCTCGCTGCATTAATCTTCTTTATCCTGCAGTGGCAAAACCATTTCAATACAAACAGGACATTTAAATACCAACTCATAATGAGCGGGAGAGATAAGTGTTTCTCTGACAGAAGTGTACAAACATTTCCACTTTGCACAAAGCCATCAAAGACAAAGTACAAATAAGTAATTGACCCTGTCTCCCTTTTGCCTCTGCGGCTCATGGTTCTGGTAATACTGAGAGCTTAGATATGAGATGAATCTAATTTTGTAATCTCAGACTCAGAAAGCCAAATCCTAAAATAGATTCTCGTGTTTCACTTCTCTGTAAATTGTACGCCACAAGCATTCAGAGATTGCTACAAAGACTTCACACGCTCCTAGTTTGTCTGGGTTAAAAGCTTGTGGAGGAGAGAACGGGGTTGAGAGCGTGATGGAGGAAAGAACAGAAGGTGGGGGCTGGAGGAGAGGCCGTGCTTTAACAAGCTTATCTCGCTCCCTAATGCAGTTTGGGCCATCAAAGCGTTGAGAGGCGGCGACGCTAGAGGCGGCTGTATTTTTTGACCGCTACCTGTGACAGCAATTACTGGTTCCCCTTTAAGCATGCCTTTGTTTGGTGGCAGACTTGAATGCTCGGGTAGAACAAGATTACCTCAATGTTTTGCAACTGCAGCATAATCAAAGCCTCACAATGCCATGCCCCTCTGAATCAACCGAGCTAGGTCTGCCACCATTTCTTTCTGGACCCTTTATTCAGGAGGTGGCGTGACATTATTTTCATTATAACAGTGTTGGGTGTTTTTTTAAAGGTATACATCACAGGCAAATATTCCACAACACTTCCACAGCTTCTCTTAGAAACAGCAATGAGAACTGTGGTGCATAAAAAAACGGAGGTGTTGACAAAATTCATTTAGAAGTGGAATTTAATGAATAGAGCTTTCACAACAATTAGATAATGCATCCATAGCACGCTACTGTATTCGCTAGTTGCATACCTGTGCTTCAGGTATTCAGTGAAATAAATGTCCCACTCCCAAACCTTTGTTCTGCTTTCAGTAGCTTATCATCTCACATATGTTGGCCGAGTTAATCCCTTTAGAGATAGTGTGGCCTTACCTTGGACCTTCGGTGCTATAAAAAACTATTTGCCCCCTTCCTGATTTTTTTGTTTTTTTACATATTTGTTACACTTAAATGTTTCATATCGTCAAACAAATGTGAATATTGGACAAAGATAACCAGAGTAAATACAAGGTTCAGGTTTTAAGTGATGATTTCATTTGCAAAGGGAAAACATTATTGTTATGGCCCATCTAGGGTTAGCCAGACCACAACATCCTCGTCAGATCTCAAGCAGCCACAACTATTAATTTAACTTTAGTAATTAAAATTTGTTTGGAGATTAAAACAAATGAAACAAAAAACTGAGAAACAGGGAAGGAGACAAAAACTTCTTCACTGTAATCCAAACCTGTGTCTGCTTATGTAGCATAGCACACAGCACAGTGTCATCATTTAAAGCCTCTGTAATACCCAGTACTAAGATTTGCTGTCATCTCATTTGCATTAACGCTAAGACAAAACTGTCAGGGTTTGGGGTTTAATTGTAATTTTGATTTTGTAAGATCACTTTCCTGCTCTTTCTTTAGAGCTAATTTCCCCGCTCTGCGTATTCATGTCATTTCTTTCAGTTTTATTTTACCAAACTTTCTTTTTGTCTGTTGTTTGGGGGTTTTTTTCCCCTTCATTTGCATCTTGCTTACCTGATAGTTTTCTGTGCATTTACAGTCCAGTCCCTTGTTGGTTGTGTCAGCCTTTGTGTGTAATCCTAAGCTGCATTCCTCTATTTTGACACTAGTGGTTTTTTATTGTGTTCCTTGCAAATTTAGCTTTCGGTTTACTTGTTTTCTTTGAACTTTGTTGAACAACCTTTCGGAATTTTTATATTCCTTTGGCTTGTCATTAAGGCTTAGGTTTTGCAAACTACCTGTCAGCCTCCGGTGTCCTGCATTTGTGTGTGTGTTTGCATGTGTGTGTGTGTGTGTGTGTGTGTGAGAGAGAGAGAGGGTTTTTTTTTCCTAACTCGTCACAACAGATAATGCAGTCAACTGGAAAGTGTTTTGTGATGTGCCAAGCTGCACTGCAGGGTTCTGCAACGTGTCAAAACCAGGAGACGGAGTGAAACTAAACCATACCTCATGCGCTAGTTTGTTTGCTTATTTGTTTAATCTATGAGGGGGCCATTGTTTTTTTTTTTTTTATCAGAACAGTGTGACACAGTATAAGTTGGCCTGTGACCAGGCCAATTAGTGTGATGCATGGTTGTCTTGGTGTTGTGTACAGCATATTCAGCAAAAGAAACAACTCTGCATACTTACATTTCTCTCATGCGCTCGCTGCGCCTCTAAATTTTGCAACTATCTATGGCACAGCAAAATGTCAAGTTGAACCCGGTATTTCATCCTCTATTCATAGCAAATTGGTGCCACGTTGATGTATGTGCTAAGTAGAACAGCTTTACTGTTAAATTTGAGCTATTTTGTGTAAAGGGGGGATCAGCCTAAAGCAGCTTCTTTGATATCACCTACGCAGTGTTGTTATTATGTTAGTTTGCTGTTTATCTAATATAAAATGTCCTCGTTTAAAAATGGAAGATGGAAAAACAAAATTTCCTTTTTATAAAAAAAAAAAAAAAATGTGTGAATTGCATGTTAAATAACAAGAACAATAAACTTTTTTCTGTTGTGCTACAGAGTTTTCAGGGTTTTCATTGTGTTAAAGGGGTCTCACATTACACACCCACTGATTCCTGAGAAAAAAACAAACTATTTATTTAGTAATACTGCACTTAAACCTAATAAAGGTATGCATGGCTTTGCTGAGGACTAGATTAAAAATTACTTTCAATCCCTTTCACTTAATGGATGCAATATTTATTTAACATAATTATCATGCTGGTAAAATCTCGCCCCAAAAAGCTTGATTATCATCTCCTTGGTTCAAAGTGTAGCCTGTATCCTGAGATTCTTCTTAACTTCATTTTTTGTTTCAGACCAACAGTGTTATGTACTTTTCAATATAATAAAGCATAATTGAACATTAAAAAGCCTATAAATGTAACAGTTTGTGTATTTACTGCCTGGAACCCTTGCGCAGTAAATTGTTTGCAACAAATGAGAACCTATTAAAAATTAACCCAAATGGAGCAGTGTGGGTCTCAGAAGCTGCTGCAGCATGCAATTTCTGTTTTGCTGAGGCGAGATTGTGGACTTAGCCTTGTTGTTCAATATTCTGTGAATAATTGAAACTGACTTGACTGGCGCCCGGTGTCTGTATTCAGTAAATCCTCAGATAAAATCGAAAGGAAAAATGCTGACTTAATCCTGAAAACTTAGCATATCTGACACTTTGCTACCTGAGTTTGTTGAGCAATCGAATTTATCATTCTGGTTTTGTCTCTCCTTCTCTTTGCTCCCATCCCTCCTTGGGCTTTGCTCCTCTCAGGTGGACTTGCTTGTGCCAACCAAGGTGACAGGTATCATCACCCAGGGAGCGAAAGACTTCGGCCATGTCCAGTTTGTTGGCTCATATAAAGTCGCTTTCAGTAATGATGGAGAGCAGTGGAATGTATATCAAGATGAGAAGCAGGGCAAGGACAAGGTAAGTTGCTTTTACACTACATATTGATTTGATTGGTTTTTATTTTATTTTATTTTATTTGAACGAAGGGTCACACTCAGCCAAATAACCCTGAAGCAGACAAAAACATAGCAAATATCAAAAAGATGTGTAAATGTGTTATAAGGTGTTAAATTGTGAAAATGTTCATCTTGGAAGCTGTCTGTTTCTCCTTTCATTTCCTCTTAGCATCTTCTTATCAGTGTCTCAAACTGAGCTGTCCTGGTCTGTCCTATTGCCTTTCTCTGGTTTGAGATCAGATAAGACCACCCTGTCAACCTGGCCAGGCCGGTGCTATGCTGAAAATCTTGTTTACGGTCCTTCAGCAGAGTGCAAATGTCCATTCCAATCGCCCACAACAACAGAGACAGTGCAGAGCTGCAGCGGGCTCTTTGTTGATATCAGGGAACCTGCAGACACAGGCTAACAGCTAAAGCTGGAGCGTCTTGTCTTTCAGATACTGATTGCAAGAGAATCTGTGTTTACTTTTCGATCTTGCTGTGCTATTGAAAGATAAGGCCTACCTCTTCATTCTGATTCATCCAATGCTGATGTGTCGAATTCAAGAAGCCAAATACGCTTGGCATGAAACAGCTTTGGGATAATATACTGTATACTTTGTTTATTCTCCAGTCTAACTTAAATCCATTTAGGCTTTGTAGATAATTTCAAAATATTTAACATTTTAAAATAGTTACAATAGTTAAAATAGTTTTCAACTGGAGATGACATTTGTATTAATAAATAACTGACTCATAACTATTAATGAAACAAAGTCCAGCTGTTAAAATTTGTGAATTTGGTTTTGTCAGGACAGCCCTACCTTAGTTCTTATTTTTATGCATATTTATCACACATTTCACATCATCAAACTAATTTTGATATTAGACAAAGATAACTGGAGTAAATGCAAAATGCAGATTTTAAATGATGCTTTCATTTATAAAGGAGAAACCACTCTGCCTCTATGCAAGCAAGTAATTGTCTCTCTTTGATAAATCATGAATTAACTGTGATTAACCATGTTTTTGCTTAGCTAAGTTCCATGTCATTAACCACACCCAGGCCTGAAAAAGAAACATATCATGCTATGATCTAAAGAAACAGCTGAGAAATAAATTCACTGACATCTATCAGTCTGCAAATGGTTACAAAGCAATTTCGGCGACTTTGGGACTCCAGCGAACCACAGTGAGAGTCATTATCCAAAAATGGAGAAAAGTTAAAACAGTGGTGAACCTTCCGAGGAGTGGCCGGCCTACCAAAATTACTCCAAGAGCGCATCGATGACTCATCCAGGAGGTCACAAAAGAACCCAAAACAACATCTAAAGAACTGCAAGCTTCACTTGTCTCAGTTAAGGTCAACGTTCATGATTCAACAGTGAGAAAAAGACTGGGCAAAAATGGCATCCATGGGAGAGTTTAAAGAGAAAACCACTGCTGACTTAAAATAACACAAATGCTCATCTCACATTTACCAAAAACATCTTTGATCTAAAAACATATGGGAAATGATTCTGTGGACTGATGAGACAAAAGCTAAACTTTTTGGAAGCTTTGAGTCTTGTTGCATCTGGTGTAAAACTAACGCAGCATTTTATAAAAAGAACATCATAGTCTGATGGTCTGGGGCTGCTTTGTCGCTTCAGGAAATGGAAGACTTGTCGCGATTGATAGAGCCATGAATTCTGCCCTCTACCAGAAAATCCTGAAAGAAATTAGGTATCAGTTCATTCCCTGCATAACTTGGGTTATGCAGCAGGATAGTGATCCAAAGCACACCAGCAAGTCCACCTCTGAACCCCTCCACCACTGCCACCACAAAATTAGGTTTAGCAGTGATCTAATCAAAGTTCAGACATTAATCCAATTGAGATGTTTCTGTATGACGTTAAACAGGCCATTCATGCAGGAAAGCCCTCCAGTGTGGTTGAATTAAAACAATTCTGCAAAGAAGAGTGGGCCATAATTCCTCCACAGTGATGGGAAAGACTCATTGCCAGTTATCACAAATGCTTGATTGTAGCTCTTGCTTCCAAGGGTTGACACAGCCAGTTGTTAGGTTCAGGGGCCAATAGCTTTTTTTTTTTACAACGGGCTAGGTAAGTTTAAATAATTTTTTTCCTGTAAATTAATGAACTAATCTTTAAACTGCATTTTGTATTTAGCCACATTGTCTTTGTCTAGTATCTAAATTAGTTTGACGATGCACAACATCATCACTCATCATCATCACATCTGTTTGAATCATTCTGTTTTAGCTCATTTATTGGTCACCTCCCAAAAAGTCCATCCTCCTCTGATTGGTCAGTGGGCATGAAGAAAGTCAGACACATAGACAGTATAAAAGATGGAGCTAGTTTCCAGATCTGAACAAATGAAGCTAATGAATAACTGCCTTAAACCTGCATTTTTTGTAACGGCCACCAGGAGGCGAGAGCTGTCCTATAGAAGGCCCTCTGCAGGAGCTGTTGACATTTTGCTAATGGGTTTATAGTCAAAGTCATTTCAGGTTATACTGTATAAATATAAAGCATTAAGTCTATTTATTACATTTTGGTGTCAAAAAGGAAGATTTTTCGAGATGTGATCACTGGATACTGAAATGTGCTTTAGCAAGTCAGTTTGAAAATACCAAGACGGCTTGAAACAGCTTAACTTTTGTGCTGTCTATGGTCAGGCAGCTTTGGTGAAGTGCTTCACCACCTTAACTCAGGTTAGTTTCTGCTAACAGAAAACAAGTCATTTTAAGTGTAAATCACGGCACATTATGTTAATGGTTGTTTTGTCAGCACAGAGCAGAGGTTGAAAAATATGCCAAGCGGCAGGTTTACAGTAGTCTTAATGTGTTACGTTGTATGTCTCTATTTTATGCTCTGTTTACTGTCTGACAACAGAAACAGAAAATTGGGAATATTTTCAATGGAAATTCATCTCTATTAGAGTGGCTAGTACATAGCTTTGTGCCATTCTACCATTAAACACATGGTGATTGCCTTATTATTGCTGCAACATTGCCATCAGAAGTAAAACAGCTCAGAAGCTGTGAGAGCATGAAGACTCTTGTGTTCACCGTTGCAACCAGCAGCAGAACATTTGATGTGCTTTGTTCATAGCTGAGATATTTTCGAGTAAGAATTAGCAGAAGGTACTCTAGCGAGGAATTGATAGTGGACTGCATGGCATCTGGCTGCATGTGGATTTAGTTGAAGCACTTGTTTGAGAGTGTACCAAAGGAACTAGGTAAGTAGCCATTATGCCATTGTGTTACTTAATGATGAAGAGAAGTACCGTGTTTCCTGGGAGAGAACAGCATGGAACTCTTTACATGAATAAAGAAAGTATAACAGACAAATAAAACCTCACAAGGCATAATTTGAGCACTTTAATATCTGAAGGCAGACTGGAATTTTTGGATTCAGAATCTGTATTCCAGTATATACATCTATAAGTGATTTTTTAAACCAATAGTACAATAAGACGACACTGAGCTTAACATCCTTTAGTTACTAGTTTTCTGTCATGCTTTGTATCATAGCCCAGCTGTGGGTCATACTCTGTAGTTTGTGCACAGATATTTTCAGGCTTTCTTGGATAAACTGTTTCTGAGCAGTTTGAAGAGGTTACCGGTGCCCGTAGCAGGCATTAAGTTGAGGTAGTGTCCTGTCTTTTTTCTTTTTCTTTTTTGTCAACATATTTTTGAAACACCTTGAGAATTTTATTTTGAATTTGGCACTACTGCTCACTTGCAGCATCAGCAGGTCAAAGATCCCCTCTGTGTAACATTCAATAAAAAAAAATTGTGTAACTGTGCTACTGGGTTGAAGATGTTTGTGAAGCATTGAAGAATTATAACTTCCTGCTTCTTTTCAGCAAGATCCATATTTGAAACATTAGCATCTATCAACACGTTGTCTTTCCAAATCAAAATAATTGGCCAAACCGAGAAGATGAAGAATTTAACTTGTTTTTCCTCTCTGAAACTACACACTATTACAGTACATACACAGCAAAACATAACCTCAAATGAGGAATCACTCCCATCACTGAGCAAAATGGAAACACTGATTTAAACTGCAGTGTGACCCACTGATGGAGGCATGCAACCACGAGGGGAGTTGCAGTCTTAGAAAAGAGCTTCCATTTTTGTTTGTCTCTGATACACGATAGATCAAAAGCAGCGCTTTGTTGACACCAACAGCTGCTCTCAGTTTATCCCCTTCACTTTGCTGGGGATCCAGTGAAGTAGCAGATCCCTGGAAATAATTTTCCATTTCTACAGGTCATATTCTTTGCTTGAGGAGTTTGTAACACCCGTGGTGATCTTTGGCTGAGGGCCAGGCATGCTCACCATGATTTATCCTCAGACAATTTCAATACCTTGGAATGAATGTTTTCTAAGCGTCATCTGAGTTAGAACATGAAAGAAGGAAAAATACTGGTTGTATCTCAAGAGAATGATACATTTATTTTTAAGTCTAGTTTCACCTCCACGTTTTTTTGTTCTCTCCTGTGTTGTTATTGCTGTATAATTCAGAGAAGAGCTAAGACTATACAGTCACTCCGAGCATGTGTGCTCTGTATTAGAGGGCGGGCGTGTTTTGCAAGACTTCAGCAAATGTCAATCAGTTTGTCCCTTGCTGGAGCCAAGTGGCTGTTCAGATGTATGATTCTTCAAGGTGTTTTCCCCCTTCAGTCAGCCGAAGCAGCCATTAATGCTAGAGGACACATTTGGCTGTTAGACTCCCGAGGCTCCTCCTGCCACACCACAATGCTTGACTTGGCAGGGATATACTGTGAAAGTTTGTGTGTGTGTATGTCCGTGTGTGTGTTTGCCTATTTCCAACACAGTGGTAGAGGCTTGTAAGTATTCTTCTCAGCTCCCCCCTCCAGCTCCTGTGTGGCAGAGGCTGCAGGCAGTTAGATCTAGATTGAGAGAGGAGACTCTGTCAGAATACAGATGTTGTCAAAGCAGGGCCCAGCGGTGCACGCACAACAGTATCCCTCTACAAAATCTATAGAGTGCCCTGTTTGCCTTTTCTTTGTACACCAATCCCACATACTGCTGTACTGCACTTGTAACTGAGACAAGTAAGAGCAAAGTCCATTGTTTAAACACAATTACACTGAGACACATCCCATAATCCTACATATCGGCTAAGTTGGATTCCCTTTCCGCACCTGGGTCACTATGTTACCTTGTCCTGCACCACCGCTCTTGCATTGGTGTCAGTATTGAAACAGTCTGTCGATGGGTTCAATCAAGCACAAAAGTAATTGATTTATGTTTAATAGTGTTTTACTCAGGTGACCTGGGTTAATTAGTCATCAGAGCCTTCAATTCCATTCAGGTCAGAGGGTAACTGAATACTAGATGGGTTTGAATACCGACATCCTAAAATGAACCCATGGTAGTAGTATTTAGTAGCTGCGGTCCACTGTGCACCTCAGGATTACAAAAACACATAACTAGGTAACGTATTGCTGACCCCCTCAAAGACTGGTCTCGGTGTGCGTTTCAGTTTGATGCAGCGTGACTGCCTCTTTCTCAGCTCGCATGATGCTTTTGACCTTTCACTGAAGACGTATGTGAGTTTTCCTGGTATTACCGCAGGCGGCTCTGGGCAACAAGGGGTTAGAGAGCAAAGAGATCTGAGCGACCTGATTCCTTGACCTGTGCAGCAGGTTTAAATAATGTAGTATGGGCTGAGTTGCAGCTCTAGAGTCGCATAGGGCCTCACCTCATAATGCTCCTGACTGTCAGGAAAATCAATAGTTAGGAGCAGTTGTGGCTGCTGTGTCACTCCGAATGCACACATAGTGACATGTGCTCTTTGTCATTATGCCTTCACCGCTGCATAATCTCTTTGTTTAGTGTGAAGGTAGAGGCAACTAGCTTGAGCATATTTGACTAAGTTTACTATTCCAAGAAAAGTAATACATGCAAAAACACCACCTGATTCAGTGTCTCCTTTTCTTCAGAATTATCAACACAGCTTTGTGAATTTTGCAGCAGTTCAAGTAAACTTACAGTTTAGAATAAAACACTGCCACATTGTTAAGTGTTTCAGTTATCCGTGGCACAATTATTAACACTTGGCTTCACCTGTCAGTTGCCAACTCCTTTATTGTCACTGTCACTTCTGCAAGTCACGCATGGCAGGTTGGGCTTGTTTATACTCAGCTACGCATAGTTTGTTTTCTTCTTCTTCCCTTAGAAAACAAATAAAAACTGTCATTTGTCTTCTGCATAATAGGTTCTAATTCCAGTTACAGTAATAACAGGTTCTGCCACTGTTCTACTCAAGTACAAAGCATATCGATCAATCTGTCCATCCATCCATCCAGCCATCCAGCCATCCAAATATCCATTTTCTTAACCATTTATTAAATTCAGGGTCATTGCACGCCTGCAGTCCATCTTAGCTGTCACTAGACAAAAGCAAGAACAAAGGCAGTAATAATAAGTAATTCCAGATTGTATATTTAGTAATCTTTTATTAACAACAAAACTCCAAAGATGCTTGAAACTGCCTTAATTTTTTTTAAACAATGCCTTTCCCTGTTTTGCTGTGGAATCATATCCATCTATCCATCCATTTTCTTCTGTTTATCCGGGTCAGGTCGTAGAAGCAGGAGCCCAAGCAGAAAAGTCCAGACCTCCCTCTCGCTGGCCAACTCCTCCAGCTTGGCCCAGGGAACACCAAGGTGTCCCCTTGGAGAAATATAATATAACATATATATGTATAATATAATATAATCTCTCCAGCGAGTCCTGGGTCTGCCCCGGGGGCATGTCCAGAACACCTTACCTTACCTCACCTCATCTCACCTCACCCAGGAGGTGCCCACGGGGCCCTAACCACTTCAACTGGCCCTTTTCAATGTGGAGGAGTAGAAGCTCTGCTCCGAACTCCTCACCTTATCTCTAAGGGAGAGGCCAGCCACCGTTCGGAAAAAGCTCTTTTCTGCCATTAGCATCTGCGATGTCGTTCCTTCGGTCAGTACCCAAAGCTCGTGACCATAGGCGAGGGTAGGGATGTAGATTGACCAGTAAATCAAGAGCTTCGCTTTTACGATCAGCTTTCTCCTCACCATGACGCACTGTTGGCTGTGCGGACCAAGCGCTTGCAACAGTTGTGTAAGGATCAAATATCTAGTCGGTACCTCTCAGCCTCACGCACTAGCTCAGGCTGTTTCCCCACCAGAGAGGTGAGGTTCAGTGCACCAGTCGCTAGTCTCGGGACCCGGGGAGTTGTCCTCCAGGGTGTCCATCCCCAGGCGCTGCCTAGCACACACTGCACCGGACCCCTACAGCGCCTTCTGTGGGTGGTGGACCTACAGGAGGGTGGGCCTGTCTCCCTTCCTCGGGCTGTGCCCGGCCAGGCCCCGTGAACTAAGGTCTGGCCACCAAGAGCTCACCTCCGGGCACCCTCCCCGGGCCTGGAAGTAAAATTGCAAGTTTTGTACATTTTTATGCAAAATTTTCTATGTTAGACAAACTGATCAGCATAGGAAAAAAATTCATAAAACCTGTTAAATAACTGGAATTTGGAAATCTGAATCTTTATGTGTGTTTACAATATGCAAACCTAATGATAACATGCTGTTTATACATTTTTCAGAGACTTCCTTTTCTTGCTCTTGAGAAATGATCCAGCTTTCCTTTAGTTTGCATCAGTCTTTTACATCAGTTTTAGATGTGTTTAACTATGCCAAGTGATTCAAAATTGCATCTTTATGTCTTTCCTGTCTCTGAATGACTTGAAACACTGGAGGGTGTTTGCCATTATCCTGTTGATGTGGAGGAAATCTTCAACACCCATCCCACATCTTTTTTTTTGTTTTCCTCCACACATTATTTGTCCTTTTATTGTGATTCTTCACATACCCTGTTCCAAAGAGTAGATTTATATACATTGTGTGCGACCTGGCATGTCCCTGGATAGTCTGGCAGACATCACTGTCATATTTCGATCAGCTGCTGGCTTTATGGCCTCCCTCTTCTGCCTTTTATAACGTGCTACCTAAAGTCACAGTGAGACTCCTTCATGTGACACATTTCTCAGGTTGAAATAATGTTGTCAAATACTAAAAAAGTTTAAAGAAATGCTCACAGAATGGTTTAGAAATGTTATTCTTGAAGAATCAGCACTGTTGATCAATTAATACTCGTTTTGTGAAACACATTTATTTTACAGTATGAACAATAATTGCCAAATACCACAGAAAATGTAACATTAAACCTCCTGAAATAAATGGGACACTTCTATGCAAGAGCATGTACCAAATTACGCCAGTCAAGTTCATTCCTAAGTAATAAGGTTGCTCCGTCTGATGTCTTGATGCTTGTGTTGACTATGGACTGTACAGTCACTAACAAAGACCAGAATGTGAAGTATTTCTTCATAAATGTATCTGGTACCAAAATACAACCCTAAGCTGTTGCGTACTCTCTTTTCTGACAGTATATTTTTGTTTCTCCTAACTGAAAGGCAACAACCGAGAGGCAAGATGGGAACAGAGTTCAGGAAAAGTTCATTCCAAATGCTCTATAAAATTCGCATATGTTTAATCTTGTTTAGTCTTCTTGTTGAAAACCAGAGGAATCATAAAAAATGTGTTATTGTACAACTCTTGGATCGTTATCATCCTGAAAAAGCAAAATAAGTGATTAAATTCGGATGCAGATGGAAAATGACTTGTGTGATTGACTCATTAGACAGAAACTGTGTAAATCTGTTACACATTGAAGCACGGAACAATAGACAAAAGGAAACCTAAAATATAATGCTTTTGTTTTTTGTAAGCACTCAAAAACAGCAGAACAAAGAGAGGGAAAAGACTAGGAAACTGACAGAGAGCAGGATTCCATGTGATGTTGTTTGCACCAGATACAAACCTTGTCTGACTACAGTCTAAGCTCTGTGCTACAATATAGATGAGAAAGAGAGGGGAAGAGAATGGGTTTCACTGAAGGAGGAAAATGATAAAAAAGAATGTAGAATGAAAAGGTGACCCAAAAATAAGGAAAGTAATGAAAGAGTACACCTGTCACCTTCAGCTTATGTTCCCATTAAGAGTAACTCACACAGGAGCCAGAACATGAAAACCATAGGGGCAGACATGCTAAATAAAGAATTAGTCAGAGACGAGTTAATCGAAACGCACCTGGTTGGAAGAGAAATAAGAGGTTTGATTGTCACGCCATTGTGCATTGATTGCAGACCATAATGTCTTATATGTCCATCTGTAAATGGATACCAAGTGAGTCATGAGAGTATCTGATATTTTTAAGCCATGATTTATACAATAGCTTTCTTTGTAATTTGAGCAGTATAGTATCTTTCATGCAATATTGCATGAATATCGTTCATGCAATATTGTATTGCATGAACTTTGAATGCAAAGCTCCTCTAGCAGCGTCTGAGAAATAAACTGAGGTGATGAAAATAAGGATAGCATAGCTCGTTAAACATTGTTAGTGCAGATGCTATATAATTATGTATAATTAATAGTAGCCTAAACCTTTTGTTGCATTTTCTTTGACAGTAACTGCTTCTAAAAAAAAAATTCTTTAGATGTTTAAACTGAGTATTTATTGAAATGTAAGAAAAGAACAATAAATAAATTTCAGCTTTTCAACTTTTCACATTTAGTTCTGTAGGATGTCCTCTTTTTCTTGCATTTGTTTGTCATGATTATCAAATTTTTGAGTTGTGCTATTTGGAAAAAAAAAGATTCAGAGTTTTTACATTGTACAGTTACCATTGCAATTTTCTTTGATCTGACAATACTTACCTCATTTTCTTTATTTCATTTTCACTCTCACGTATTTCCTGCCCATTTGATCAGATCCCCCTGCCCTCGTTAGTATCAACCGTATCCAGTAACCCTCTTCTCCTGTGTTCCTTTTCCCCTGTGGCAGCTAAACTCAGTGTTTTTGTGTCTCACATTCCAGCTGTTTCTCCTCACATTCTCCTTGTAGTCATTAGATTGTACTGTTGTGTTATTGATACTGCTGTTGTGTAGCACTTTTTTGGGGTGGGATACAGCCAGATTTATTTGGACTGTGTAGCAAACTTTGTTGCAAGTAAAGACCTTCTTATTCAAGCTGTCTGAGAGTGAGTCATGCATTTGAGTCGCATCTGTTGGGATCCTCGTTACGGTTCCCAGTTGACTTGACAATCTTAGACTTTATACATAATGGTTTCGAAGCGACAGTTCCCCCATGTCTAATATGACAATGATTCGCATCCGTTCTCTGTGTTGAATGCGTAATTTATATTGTGTACCTTGATTGCACAATTATTTTCTCATGTTGCCACTATACCGGTGAACAAGAAAGCACTTTGCCTCGTGTTTTTCTATGCATAATTTGTCCTATTCAAAGTTATACTGGCTTGCCTAAAACAATCGGCTTTTCATCCTTGTCATATAAGATTATTTTACCCGATTGACTAGAAAACAATTCTGCGCTTATGTTTGATGAGGACATTTGGATGTGCAGAGGACATTTATACAAAGCCGAAGCTGGTGCTTAATACTTAAATCTTCAAATCTCCTCTCTGGCCTGGTGTTTTAGAAAACACTGTACAGTCTGTGAATATTTGGTTGAATCACACAGTCTGAACTGTTTTTTTTTTTCCAAAATTCTTAATGCCACTATGAATATTTGAAAGGGGATTAGATGAGTATTTACTCAAAAGATGTGAAGCCCCATTTCTAGCACCTGCTTGGATTTAGCCCACTGATTTTTTCATTCCACACAACACCGAATCCCATTTCATCCCAATTACGCAGGCATAATCATATCTGTTTAATTGAAATGATCATATTCTTCAATGAAGCACTCCCTGTAGATGCATTTCTCCTTAATATACTTCATTGTACAGTCTATTAAACACACACCAAAGCTTGTAATAATTAACAACAGAGCATGCATACCAGTGTGACAATTATAGTTGTTTGTAATAGCTGGTCAGTCACTGACCTGTTTATTTATGGTTCACCTTAAAGTTCTTAATTTTCATTGAATCTCTATGAAATTATATTTTCCCAAAACTAGGGTGATATGGTCTGCAAAAAAAATCATCTCTCAACAAAAAATGTGAATTAGACAAAAAGAGACATGCAGATCTACTGATGTATCAACAACTGTAACCAAAACTTTGCGTTTCTATCAATGTTAACAAAATCCCCAGCACCACTGGCTGCAGAAACGATGTTCTCTTTGGAATTTTAGATTCAATGAAATGTGTATTTTTTTAAAGACCACTTTAAAAAAATTACAAGAAGAAACGAGTGGTAGTTTGAGACTTTTGCACACTGCCGTGACGGTGATGGTGACTATATGAGGAGTAGGCGTGTTCATTAATATCTATCAGAATGCATGTTATTCTCTAGCACAACATGTAATGACTTTTATGGAGCCAATATTGAAGAAAACTGCAGGGCTTTTTTTTAATAACATTATGCCAAAGCCAAAGTGAAGAATTCAAGACTGTGTGGCAAAACTGAAGGAAAACAGCACCAACAAGCCTGAGGTGCAGGTTACTTAACAAAATTCAGTAAGGAGGAGAAACAGCAGCTGATGTTTTTGACTAATTATGAAGGTGGCACTTCCAGCTGTGCCACTCTAACAATGCGCAATCTTCCCCAGGGGGGAAACTGTTGATGTGTTCGCATAGTGCATAAAAGAAACCACGAATAGGACCGAGTTGTGGGAATGTTCTCTTTCTGGTCATGTTTAGATTGAAATTCTTATTGGCTGCACTTCATTCATTACCAGTTCAAGCATGAGGTCTTCAAGGTAACAGTCTGTAGAAATCAAATGAGAAATGCACCAAGAACGTTTTGCCACCGCTACTGAAAATACTTTTGGTTGTATGTGTGCGTGATTTCTCTGTTTTTCTTCACACATGACGCACGTTGAAGCATGTGGCTAGAATATTGGACATGAATATTGCATTTCAATTCTCTCCATGGGGATTTGTTTTTGCGGAAACAATCGAGTCAACTAACCATTAACAGCCATTCATGTTGTCATTTTTCCAGGTATTCCAAGGGAACTTTGACAACGACACACACAGAAAGAACGTGATAGACCCGCCTATCTACGCTCGGTTCATTCGGATCCTTCCCTGGTCGTGGTACGGCAGGATCACTTTGCGTGTAGAAATACTCGGATGCACAGAGGAAGAGTAAACCCTTTCCTTCATCTTTCTGCCCATCGCCCCTTGTCCCTTGGCATACTGGAGTGTCTCACAAAGTACTTCAGAAATAAACTGTGCAACCTGTAAAAAGAAATTGATTTCCAATGGATTTTTCAAGAGTATGCGTTGGTTGTGATGGGTTGCTGTTTGTTCTTTTGTACAATGATTTAAAACCTGCCCCTGCCCCTGTTTGTCCTTTTGTTTTTCCTATTTAAAGCGTGATCTTTGTCTTTTTATTCCTCTCAAGATTTGCCATCCTGTTTGGAATGAACTTCTATAATATATATATGGGAGGGGTGGGTTTGGGGGTGGTGTCAGAAAGGGAGTCTCCCTGTGGTTTTAACTTGTTGCCATAGAAGCTATTGTACAGTGTCACTTTTTAACAAATGTGTGAAATCTGTCTGTTGTGCTTCATTGGACATGATTAACCAGCTTCATGCCATGACTAAACTGTCTAAATGATCATGTAGATGACATGTTATCTCATCATCAAATGTGTTTTTACTTTGAATACAGCATCTCCTCAAGCCATGCCTTTTCCCTAATGGACACTGGCATTACAGCATCAATCAAAACACTGCTAAAGCTCTTGTATTATATGTAAAAGACTAAGAAATTGCATGGTGCGTGAACTATAAATATATATTATGAGAAATCATTTAAAACCTCCAGCCCTGAAAGCAAATGGATTTGATTTAGAGACCTATTTTTATGTGCATTTTTAAATAGTTCTGAAACATTACAACACACTGCAAAAGCTTAATAAAGATGACTGATATGTGAGACAAAAAGCAAGCGCTGCAGTTTAAAGTGGTTCTGCAGCACTGACACTGAGGCTTATAAGGTTGTATGTAGTTGAAATGTTAGCTCACATTTTTTTTACCATTCGATTATTGCTAGATGTAAGATTATTTGCTATTATTGTTTGTTTGCCATTTTGCATTTATTTTATTTTGTTTGGTTTTTCAATCTCAGCTGTTAGATTCACAACATGTTTTTAATGTCCTCGTGTTGTCTTGGAGATCTAAGTCAAATCAATTAAAAAAGCTCAGGATAGATGTTATCCATATTAACCCACAGCGCATATTTTTGGCCTCCTAGTTGAAGATTTCTGTGTTATTATTTAAAGAAAATACCACATGAGTGAAAGCAATTATTGAAAACATCCATATATGAATAACTCAAACGCTGAAAGCAGTTTCTTAATATCCTTAATTTCTTTGACTTGATAAGTGAAAACCTTTAATTAATTTCCTCATTTTCAAAAGACAGGAAAATTGCTCATATTACTATCGTCATCTCAGACCTACAATGACCAGAGTGACAGAACAGAGCTGTAAATTAATTATGGAAATGGAATAATAAGCTTTTGTTAAAATACTGGATTAAAGTATAGGAATAAAATATTAAAATGCTTATATGTGTTTAAATTGTTGCTCTCTGCATTTTCAAATGGTTGCAGGTTGCTAAACATATTTAAAGACTTGCAGTTTTTACTGTATGGCTTCTCTTGTTGGCTACATCTGCAGTAAATGAACAGCAATGTTTAGCCAGTTAAATAAATGGAAGCAAACAAACCCTGAGGTATTGTAGTAGTGTCAGAGCTTGTGGGCCTGTATCGGACCTGGATTGCTCAAGGGTTTTCCACTCTTGGCTAGTTTTTCCAAAGCTCTCTAGTGCAACAATAAAATCCAAAAGGAGCCACTTCCGCTTTTATACTTCGTGTTTCACTTCAGCCTTGTCAGCTTTCAGGCCCATAACAAACCCTTCATTTTATATTTTCAGAATCTAGTTCTGAAAAAGAAAGTGAGAAATTTACAGGAATTCTGTACTGAAATAACTGCATCAGCCTTTAACAGATATTTTGATGGCATGAATGAATAAAAATAAAAATCCTCTAACATTATTTTTTAACTTAATTCTGCAATGTGAAATGATGAAAAGTACAGAAAGACATCATGAATGCTTCTAGACAAAAGGTAAAAAGTCTGAAATTAAAAAAACAAAACCTAACAATGAAGTTACCTAACAACCAAGCATAGGCAGTAGTGTAGGTTTGGTAAATGGCAGTGTGATATGATACAGTATGCTATAATGGACCGAATGTGTGTTAAGATGTTATTTAAGTGTTACGTATTTGTGTAAGTAACATCGAAAGACCGCTGTAGATTACCTATGTGTTTCTTTTTCTTTGTCTTTGGAGTGAACTGGTGACTCCATTGACACTTCATAGGTTCATGATCACAGGACACACATAAGTATACGAGTATCTCTTGTATATTTTACATATTCGCTGTGATTCTTTATCGACAAGTATCAAGTATTTCCAAGATCTGCTCCAGTTTGTCTTTGTAGTTAATTTGTCGTGAACATTTATGACAAAGCAGGTGTGCTGCAAAGCTTTGTGGAATTTTGCATGATGATTTGAAGCGTACAGTACAACAAGGATGTCCACAGGCACATTGTGTTCTTGCATATCATAAAGATCTAATAGCCTTTAGTTTGTATTCACCATCAGTTGTCTTGTGCATTGTAAAACTGAAGCATCTCACGGGTCCAAACGGGGAAAAAAATAGAAACTCATCATGTCTTTGTATTTCAGTGTCAACTGTTCACATATTATTTCTTACTTCCTCAATCTCACTGTCACCCACTATCTAGAAAATGTACCCATCATAATAATAGTTAGGTTCAAGCCTGCAGAGGAGAATCTAAAACTCTGTACAGTGAAAAAAAAAGACATTGCTTCAAAACAAAAAGTTCTTTCAGTTTGACAAATAAAAACATATCTGTGAAAATGATACGTTTGCTTTGTGTTTTTTGAAATCTTTGATGCCATTGATATTACTTTAGTAGGAAACATAATAGCTTCAAAAAAAGAGTTTCCCACCTTTCTAAAGGCTGGGAACGCAGCATCCACACAGTGGAGCACACAAGTATTTCAGAGAGAGAAAGTTATCTTTGCTTTTTATGTGTTTTCTTTTTCATTTTAGCATCATAAGTCTTTTGCTGTTTCACTGTTGTTACAAAATTAGTTCAATTTCAAACTTCTTTCAATAGCCACAGCGCAACAGCCTTTTTTCCCAGTATGTGTGCTATTTCACAAAGACACGCACATACAAAGAGTTATACAGTGAGTACCCCTTATGTCAAGGATAAGACTAAATGCCTATGTGGAAAATAAAGATTTGTTAGTGTAATTGTCAGCTGTGAATGGACTGGTTTATGATTTGTGACAAACAATTGAGTCTCAAGGTTCAACAAACTGCATACATACAATCCCATTAAATAAAAACCCAATCACTAACTGAGTGTACAATATATATCCAGGCTTTTTGATGCAAGTTTAGCTAAAAACAATGAAATATTATTATTATATTATAATATTATCATTATTTATAATTTAATGTTTTTGGAAATGTTTTTTTGCTTTCAGTAATACATTCATGTTTGGTCACTGTAGCCAGTATTACTGTATTAGTATTAATAGCAACCTCTTGCATAGTCTGCAAATAGGGAAACAATTCAAATGCTTACCAGCACAAACATTACGAATTCTTAGGATATTTAAACAAGGCATATTCCAGGCAACTACTTTTCCATTTCACTGAAATCCAAGAAAAAAAGTTAGACCAGTCGATTTGTCAGAAAACTCTCAGAAAACACTGACATTGAGCAAAAGATGGGCAAAGTTAAATACTGGCCAAATAAATATTGTGTATTTTAAGAGCTGTATGATATTATTACTTGCTTTCCTCGTTAGGCTTTTAATGTTTTAAATGTTGATCAAATATACATGTTGCAATTGCCAGCCAGGGCAGCAAAATGTTGACTATTCACACGTCCCCAATTCAAACATTTTGATAGCTGTTTCCAGTATATAATTATATATTTAGACTTGATACCAACTACTAATAAATAACTAATCTGAGTAACTCTACATGGATACCAATTAACTGGTAGTATCTAATATTATGGTACAAAACAATTATTAGTAACAAAAAAAATAAATTGCAGTAACAAGTTACAATGGGTATGACATGAAGCTGCTGAGCTAGCTGTTTCCATCCTCAGGGTTCAGTTTACAGTGCAATCATTGCACCTATTAGTCCAATTTTTGGCATTACTGCCTTTGCTGTTTTCCTTGTACCAGCAGCTACAGTTTTGGAGGAATGTTTCAGAGTTGACACCAGCTGACAGTAGCAGTACAAACTTTGATCACTCCCACTCAGCATGCAGCAGCAACAAATGCAGCACCACAATCACAGAGCTACCCGAGCGGCATAAGACCAGCACATCCATGAGTAACATGGTAATCATTAGTGAAGACCTTGTGCTGCTATATGGCCATAAAAATCATCGACAGACATCAGTATTAAAAGCATCATCCTTTTTTCTTTACCAAGGTTGATGACTTTGACTGGATTTTTCATACCTTATAGAATTTTACAGTTTAAAAATACTTAATATTTTTAAACTGTAAATGTCTGAGGCATCACAAATTAATACTGTAATTTGTGATGCCTCCATTTAAACCAAAGAATAATTATGTTTCTGCTCCCATTTCTTGTCCTCTGTTGCCTTGCTGTTTCCTGAAAGAAACATGTGCATTGGACCTACTCATGCTATTTGTTATATTACGACTAAGCAGCAAGTTGCACCTGTGACGTTAGTAGAATAGTGGCACCCTCATCAGTTCTGCTCGTTTCCAACCCCCCGCTAATTTGCACTGCTCTTTGCAGACTGCATTGTTCATTGCTGATATGAGCTGCTGCCTTAGTGTTCCTAAATCCGTGCATTGTCCGTAGATCTCACACAGAATTTCTTTGGTGTTTTTTTTTTCCGATTACAACCTCGCAGTAATTTACCATGCATGCCAGATCTGACCCTATGTTTCACTGATTTACTGTGACATGCGATGGCCATTCTGTGTCTCCCTGAGGTTAGTGCCACAGTTGTGGCAGCTTATCAAAATGAGAGTTACAGGGCTAACACAGTGCAGGCAAAAGTCCACTAATGCTTCTGCTATGGAAGTGTCAGTCCAGTTTAATGTAATTGGCTTGTAAACCTAGGTGACTGAAGCTATAGGGCAATTAAAAAGTGATACGAAAAGGGAAAAAAATCAGTTTAGTCGAGTTAGCCATGCCTTTTAATACCCTTAAAGATTTTACATTTAAATTAGGAAGGGTCACGTTAAGGAAGATTGTGCATGCAACATTCTATCTAATCTACCTTAGATGTAATGTGAATACATATTATGGTGATCATTTATTGCATAAAAAGTTCAAGAAGTCAAACATTTTGTTTGATATATGGAATTTCCCATGTTGGGTCTGTCAGTAAATGCAACGTGAGGTGAGCACTGTGACTCTGGACCACAAGAAGTTGTTGTTCCACTTGCGATAAAGAAATGTTCTGCAAGAGCCCTGGATCGATCCTGGTTTTGGATGTTGGAAGACATTTACATTATGAATCAAAGTTGCTGTTCACTTGACTGGCAAAGCAATTTCCCTGTGCAGTCGTGTTTTTATCCATCTGTTGGTTTAATTTTCACATCATGTGTTTTTAATTTCTTGTTCTCTTACTTCCCACCTTAGTAATCAAAGCAATTCTTGTTTTTCTCTCCATTTTATGTCAAACAGCTGTTGTTTTTAAAGGCTCTGTAATAAAGCAGAAAATTGTTTGCCATTTTAGTTTCAGCATTTGTGTTCGTGTTTGGACTCGTCTTTGTTGTCTTGACCTTTTATTCTATTTGCAGTTTCACGTCTCTTATCTTCTCCCAAGCAAGGAGCCTTAATCTATTACTGTGATCAAAAAGCAAGTCATATTTACTCTGGTGGCCCCATGATTGAATTTAGCTTTACAAACTGAAATAGCTTAACAGATTAAAGGATCACGAAACCTTATAAACCTGAGGTAGAAGGAGGCATCCTAATTAACAAGAGGCCTTGTGTAAAAAATAATTAAATTTCACTAAGTTAAACATATATAAACAGGTAATCCTATAGTATGTTTTAAAAGTACCTACAGGTAAAACATTATCCAGTGCAGTGCATAACAGAAAGCACATGTAGATACTGTATGTGATAAGACTAAATAGAGATCAGAGGAATAAATTGTTAATAAAACAGTATTTCTCCACTTCAAGTACTTTACGAACACCGAACTCTGGAGAGGAAATTGAGTTAAATATCTTACTCCACCATCACAGGACTCAATATCAAATATGTACAAGCTCTTGTCACGATTCATTTCAAGCACTTTATTCAAGTATGGTGTTGCATAGCCTTAGAAATATCAAGAGTCCTATATAACGATTCAACATGTCTATTTTTAAAAAGCCATGCTGAAAGAATGAGGAATAAAATGTTTAGCGTGAGTGAAGTGTAATGTGTAGTCGCTCTTACTGCCTGTCTATAGAATTTGCAAAAAGCTATTTGTAGGAAAGTGGAGATTAGGACTTGTTCCAATCAGGAGTGTGTCCACCCCTGTGTTGCAGAATGCTACATTATAATGTGAGCAAAAATGACAGGTTTTGGATCACATTAAATACTCTGCTGCTGTTCTCGTGTAAAACAGACAAACAGAGCTGCAACAGTAAAATGTTTAACAAGAACTACTTCAGACAGCATAGAAAAACCTCAGAAATACAAAAAGATTTTTATTTTTTAGGGATAAAAATGTTTCAGTCTTCAATTATTTTAATTAAGCCAGATAGCAAACAAATGATTCTGATTCTTTTGACAGAATTATCTTAACTTCTACTTTTACTTACTCTCGTACTGCATCTACTTTCTCCTTTGACAGCATCACACATCAAGGTACCGTGCAAAAGTCTTGAGCTGTCCCGCATTTCTTTATATTTTACTTACAAGAATCAGTTCTCACGAGCAATACCTCTCTCAAGCAGTCAGTATTTTGTCTACACATAATAGACAATGTAGCAAATAACCGATTTAAAAAGTACCTTTAGGCACTTTGTTCCCATTTCTTTAGTTGAATCTATAAAAAAAAGGCATAAAATAATATTTTTGCATCAACAAGGTGATTCCTGAAGAGGTATTAGCCAAAAAACGGCATATCTTGACATGGTGTGCAGAATGTTTTTAAAAAATTTGAGGAAACTGAAAAAAAGCAGGACAAAGGGTGTGAGAGAAGTGTGAGGTCGAAAAAATCTGCAGGAAATGGACAATATCTGAAGGCCATGTGCTTAAAGAAATTACTAGAAAGCTTAATAAGAAAGCCTGTTGACTTTATAAGCTTGTTAGAATTACACGCTCTCTGCATTTATCTTGTATGCTAAATTTAATTTATCTTTGCACACATTTTAATAAATAGTTACATATATTTCCCACTTTTCAGCAAAATAAAAAGAAAATAGAGTTGTAAAGTACATTTCCCCAACCCTAAACAATTACATCATTAAATGTTCGGATGGATTTTAATTATGTATAAGCTTTTTTTTTTTTTTTCAGCAAAAGATTCGGATTTGGGTTCAAGTCCGAACCTTGTTAATGTTATTCGATCTTTGTTTTCATGGTTCGAATAACACGTGAAGTTATGGAGCAGACATGGTTAAAACAAGCAGTGACTATCGGTTAGAAACAAGAAATAAGCAGTGATAAGTAATTCAGTGATCTTACATATTTTTCTTACCTCACTTGTGAAAGCTTTTGTGATTAATCTCATCATCCCTTATCCAGAGCATTTTGTATCTGGAGCACTACAGTACATAGAGTGTTTGAGCTATATATAGTGTCACTTATCATATGGAATAAATTTATCTGCATGCCGTGTTGTTTTTCGCAATGAATATTGAGGGCATATGAGTTTCAAGTGCACTGTGATATCTCTCTTGTTATCTTGTTTGTGCAGTCTTTGGGGAGTTTTTGGCAGAACTGGGCCACACTTGTGTGGACTGTTCACTTCTCTAATGACACTGAAGCAAATGTTATTTTTGGTTCAGTTTTAAAAACCTGTAGTGCATTCAAGAGGGACAGAAATTGTGACTAATAAGCTCCTAAAAGCATTAAACTATCTTTTTCCCCCTGTTTTTGAGGTCATCTTGAATGCCTCCTTACACAGCGAGTGTAGCGAGTCGCATTGAGGTTAATAAAACAGCTCCTGTTTCTGTGAGAAGTCACATGACTGAAAACAGTGAAAGTAGGCAACACATAGGCAGATTAGAGGTTCTCGGACAGGACCAGTGATCCAAAGCACCAGAGTTTATTACTTTGTATGTATAACCTTCTCACAAAGGTAGAGCGAATCCCTGGGAATTTTTACAACTGCTGGCATTGGTTGTTATTAGATTTGATTACTTTAACAAGCCAGGCGCAATGAATTTACATTTCAAAACAGTATGTCTGTGAGTACACACTGAAAATGAATCAAATGAATATTGACTTCATATTGCTCCTCCAATTTCTGGTTTTAAGCTGGTTCAAAGCAACAATAGGTGGATTGGTTTTATTATGTTGTAAATAAGGTGACAGATTGCAGGGCCAATACTAAAAAATATAGGATTGTAACTGTGTCTTAGTGATAAAAGAACTTTATTATAATGCCTATTATATGCCCCATTGTTATTCACAGTGTTTTGGGAACAGGTGTATTAATGTGGAATGTTATGACATAAGATAACATTATACCATCCATATTTATCACCTATAACCCCACCCCACTGCCACAGTGTCATCATAAACTTTCTTTGGTTACTCCCTAGTGGTTAAAAAATATTCTCTCTCTAGAGTCAAGTTTAAAGTTTTAAATGAAACTTAATTACAGGCAAAGTTGGGCCTGATGACAGATCAGAGAATAGAAGCACTGTCTACTTGCTGACATACACAGACTTTCCAGCAGTCTGGGATGATATTAGTCCAACAGTGCATTTTTTTTTTTACTTACACAGCTTTACCTTTATTTAAAATTAAGATGGAAATGCCTAAAGGGTATTCATTGCATTCTGAAGCAGTAAAGGATCTAAAGGACTAGAAAGTGGAAGAAAAGAATACAAATGGAATAGTTACTGTTAAAAATAGATTAGGACTGTTTTCTTCTTCACTATCCACATTTTCTTCTAGAATGAGATAAAGATGAAGGGAGAAACTGTATTACTCTGGCTTTACATCAGTAGAAATAGCCTGGAATAATCTAAATCCTCTTCCTAAGGTGATTTTTTGTTGTTGTTGTTGTCTGTTCTTTAAGATTATGGCATTCTTGTAGTGTCTTGTATCACTAGCTAGTCAGATATTCTGATCTTAGAAGCTTAAGAAAAATCAAAGCTTGAATGGGAGATGAGGAAGAATAGCACTGGGTGAGTAAGTGATAATGTGACCAGTTGAAGGAGGTGACAAAAACTTTGCAGCAGTCTATGAAAGATACATGAGCCAAGCTCCCATGAGCCTCCAGTCCACATCAAGAGTCCAGTGCCTTTGAGAGTCACCTTTCTCAAAACTTGCACAAAGCTATATATACAAAACTTAAAACTTGAGCAGAGATGTGCTCTTACTGTAGGCAGTGTTTAAAGTTCGGAGAGTAAACTGAGTAAACTGGACCTGAATAGACCCGAACTATCAGTTCTCTCTACTTATATAATGCTTATTTTAAGCATTGTCCTAACCAAAATATCTATTCTGATGTGGCTCTACTTTTTTTTTAATTTTAATTTGTTTTTAGCTCACTGCTGTATTCTCAAATAAGGAAGTAATTCAAGCATAGTGTTTATGCTCATATTTCCTCCACATAAAGGTTGTACACTCCACCTCTAGTCATTTAGTCTCTCTCCTCATAGCGCCAGCTATCCCTACGCAGCTATCCAAAGCTTCAGCTCCCTCCACAGAATTTGTATATGATTGATATCTGGAGATTGGCTACGCCACTCCATAATGTGCATCTTCTTTAGCTGCTCTTTTGTTGCTTTGGCAGTATGTTTTGGGTCTGTCTTGCTGTACGACCCATCCATGACACATTTTCAGTGTTCTGGCCGAAGGAACAAGGCCCCTGTCCAAGTTTTTATGGTATGTGGCCGCACCCTTTGGCCCTTTGATGTGCTGTGCTTCTACCTCCATGGTTGACTGTGGCAATGGTGTTCTGATATATCACCTTTCTCATGGTTGTGCTCACACCATGAGGCAGCTCCAGCCCGAGGGCATTTCATATTTTATCCATTTCCAGATAACCACACTTAAAAGTGACCTTTTCAAAGCTTCTTCTGATGGTCATGTAGCCCATTTAGTTTGTGTGCAGGTATACTTAGAGACTTAGAGACTTAGAGAGACTTAGAGCTTTTTAGTGTCATTGTGCAGTTTCTTGCACAGCGGAACTGGGTAGCTGAACCACAAAGGTGCTAAAGTAAGAAGAAGAGAAACCAATATACAACGAAGGCGGAAAATAAATAAATAATTAAATAAATAGAATAAAATAAAAAACAGTGTATATGTATACATATGTGAGTGGAACTATATACATGGTGTATGTGTAGGAAACATTGAAACAGACTGGGATCAAAATAATTGCACATGAGCCAAAAATATTGCACAGAGCATGGAAAGACTGACATATTGCACATAGATGATCAACAGCAGTGTCAGGGTGGATGTGTTGGGGAAGTCTTTACACACTCTTAGTTTGCATTAAGAGTTCTGACAGCCCACGGGAAGAAGCTGTTCTTTAGTCTGTTGGTTTTGCACCTCATGGATCTGAGCCTTTTTCCAGAGGGCAGGATGTTGAAGAGGTGGTGGTTAGGATGGAGGTGGTCCTTTATAATTACCCTGGCTCTGGAGAGACAACTTGAGCTGGCAATTAAGTCCAGGGAGGGGAGTGGACAGCCGATCACCTTCTCTGCAGTTCTGATGACCCTCTGTAGTCTCTTCTTGTCAGCTGTTGTGCAACCAGCGTACCACACAGGGATGGCGTGCACCAGCACACTCTCGATAGTGGCACGGTAGAAGGACACTAGGAGTTCAGTCTGCAGCCTGTTCCATCTCAGAACCCTCAAGAAATGGAGGCGCTGCTGGGCTTTCTTTACTAGGGCTGATGTGTTTGTGGACCAGGATAGGTCCTCGGAAATGTGGGTGCCGAGGAACTTAAAGGAGGACACCCTCTCCACATAGTCACCTTTTATGGATAGGGGAGGGGGATCAGTTCTTGTTTTGCGGAAGTCCATGACCACTTCCTTGGTTTTCTTGGTGTTTAGGGTGAGGTTATTGTAGTTACACCATTCTGACAGTCACTGGACCTTATCCCTGTAGGCGGTGTCGTCTGCAAATTTGATGATGATGTTGCAGGGGTGCGTAGGGGTGCAGTCACTGGTGTAGATGGTGTATAATAGTGGACTCAGCACACATCCCTGTGGTGAGCCAGTGCTGAGTGACAGGGTGGATGATCGCTGGTTGCCAACCTTGACTGATTGTGAACGGTCTGTGAGGAAGTTTTTGATCCATGCACATGTGGAGAGGGGAAAGTCCAAGTTTACCAGCTTGTCTATAAGAATGTCTGGGATGATAGTATTGAAGGCCAAGCTGAAATCAACGAAGAGCATCCTTACTGATGTCGCAGGATTCTCCAGGTGATGCAGAGCGGAGTGGAGAGCAGTGGAAATTGCATCCTCTGTGGACCTATTTGCCTTGTAGGCAAACTGGTGGGAGGCAGTCCTTTATGTGTTTTAGGACCAGCTTCTCAAAGCACTTTGCAACCACTGGAGTCAGTGCGATGGGTCTGTAGTCACTGAGGCTACTGATGGTGGTGGACTTGGGGACTGGGACTATTGTTGAGGATTTCAGGCAGTGAGGGACAGAGGCATGTGTCAGGGAGAGGTTGAATAGTCTGGTGAACACAGGAGCCAGCTGGTCGGCACAGGCTTTGAGGACTCTACCAGGTATTCCGTCGGGGCCAGCAGCTTTCCTCTGATTTACTGCTCTGAACACATTCGTGTCACTAATGTCTCTCGATAACTCTTTAATCTTACCCATGTGGGTGAAGAGGTTGAAATAGAAGAAACTGATTCTGTGAACAGGTGGGCTCTGGATACATAATGAGTTATGATCATGACTATCTGTAACTGATTGATTGTCTGTTATCTGTTTGTGTGCCATGTGGGCACACAGCCAATCTGTGGAAGCCATGATTCTTGTTGGGTTGTTGGGAATCAAATACTTAATTCACTTTATCTTATGCAAATTAATTTAGAACATTTATGTAATGTGTTTTTTTAGACTTTTGGTTGAAATTCTGTCGCTTTCCATTGAAATGAAACTTTCATAAAATTAGAGACTGTTCATTTCTTTATAAGTGAGTAAGTCTACAAATTCAGCAGAGGATCAATTAATTATTTCCCCCCTGTAAGTGAAGTATGAAGTTATATTAACTGGTGCGATGTATAAAAAGTCCAAAAAGACACATTAACTTGCATCCTGTACTGCTCTTCTCTACTGCTCTTCTCAAGCTATTGCTCATTTTTTAACTCTGCAGTACAGCGAGTGTCATGACCCTGTGCCTTCTCGGCTGACTCTGTATGGCTACAAGTGTTTTTGTTGTGCTGCATCTCTCTCTCCCCTGCACTGCGCTCTACCGGGGCGGAGTCATGACGGCTCCAGCCCCTGGCTCGGACACCTGCAAGCAATCATCTCACTCACTTCTTAAGGCGGCTGCTGAGAGTGCTTCCTCGCTGGATTATTGTGTAACACTCGTCAGTGTCATCACCTATCTGAGCCTTTTTCTGAGTTTCTGTCGTGCCACTACTTACCTGCCTTTCCTCTCTGTGCCAGGATTCTCGCCAGCCTGAGGACCGCCGTTGGTGAGCTAAAGCCGGAGTCCGAGCTACCTGAGCTTCAGTGGATTTTGTACATAGCCCTCTTCTTCCCGTGCCTGTGCTTCCCGGAGACCCTCTTCCTGTGCCCCCTCACCTGTATATATTCGCACCTGGTGTCTGTGTGTGTAAATAAAACGTGAACTTTAGTGACGGTCTGACTCTGAGTCCCTCCTGAGCCTGACAGAATAATCCAGCCATCGCTATGGACTCAGCAGACCCAGCCGCGGCAGCGACAGCCCCCATGTCTCTGGAGGAGCTTCTGCACCGACACGAACAAATGCTAGTACGGCTCAGCGGAGACGTGGCGTCTCTAACTCAGGCCTTCGCCCAACGGATTCCACTGGCCGACGATCAGCCTCCTGCGGCTCCTCCCCAGGTAACACACGCTCCTGCCGTCACTGCAGCAGCCACAGCTACTCAGGCGGCTAGCGCGGTAGCTTCAGTTGCCTCCGCGGTTTCGCTGGATAGGCTTTTAATCTCACCTGAGGCTTTTTCTGGGGAGATGGGAAAATGTGCGGGATTTTTGTTGCAGTGTTCCATGCAGTTTCAAGTACTGCCTCATGTTTTTGTTTCTGACGGGGTTAAGATCGCTTACGTCACCCAGCTCCTACGTGATCGAGCCCTGGCCTGGGCGCAGGCCCAGCTACAGGCTTGCCCCGGAATGTCTTATGATGACTTCCTGTCTCGCTTCAAGTCGGTGTTTGATAAAGGCTCTAGTACGGAGGCTGCTGGCTATAGGCGAAGCATGGCTGACTTTTCTGTTGATTTCTGGACTCTAGCTGCACAGACCAAATGGGGACCTGAGGCCCTGAAGACCACTCTGTTAAATAACATCCGCGAAGAGCTCAAGGATGAGATAATGATGCGGGAGCTTCCTGCTTCTCTAAATGCTTTGATGTCCCTGTGTATTCAGGTGGATGATCGCCTGCGGGCGCGCCAGAGCTCACAAAGACAGCAGTTTCGCGAGCCCCTGGCTTCTCGGCAGCCCCAACCCGACGCACGGGAGGCTAGAGCTTTTGGAACTGAGGAGGAGGTACCCATGCAGCTGGGACGTTCTCGACTCACCCCTGCGGAGCGACAACGCCGGTTTTCCGCGGGTGAGTGTTTGTATTGCGGTCGCAAGGGGCATTACATCTCTGCCTGCCCGGCGCTGGCAAAAGGAGGCGCCCGCCAGTAATTGAGAGGGTACTGGTGGGCGACCTGTCCAGCAACAAGCCTCTTCCCCGTCTCTTGCTGCCTGCTAAACTCACCCTCCGGTCGTTGTCCCATTCCCTCTCTGTGTTAATTGACTCTGGTGCAGAACAGAATTTCATTGATGCGTCGCTAGTCTCCAAGCTCAGCATTGGCACACGACCACTGCCTCATCCTCTCCGCGTGTCCGCCCTGTCTGGTCACCGGTTGCCTGACATAACGCACGTCACCCTACCTGTCACACTCACTCTCTCCGGTAACCACGTTGAGAACGTTTGTTTCTGTGTGTTTAAGGCTCCAGTAACCCCGCTTGTACTAGGTTATCCATGGCTTTCACAACACAACCCACACATCGACTGGAGGAAGGAGCAAGTTATGGGGTGGGGTGTGGGCTGCCACATGACCTGCCTTCGGGCCGCCACGCCATCTGCTCCCTCTCCCCCCCCCGGGAAGCCTTCAAAGTCACCAGAGCTGTCTTCGGTTCCTTCCGTCTATCATGACCTCGCAGCAGTTTTTAGTAAGGATGAGGCGGGCTCGCTTCCACCACACCGGCCCTATGACTGTGCCATTGATCTTCTCCCTGGGGCGCCTCTCCCCTCTGGCCGCCTCTACAGCATCACACAGCCCGAAAGGGAAACCATGGAGAGATACGTCAACGACTCTCTGGCTGCTGGGTTAATTCGCCCGTCATCCTCCCCCGTGGGGGCAGGTTTCTTCTTTGTTGCAAAGAAAGACAAGACGCTCCGGCCATGTATTGATTACCGTGGCCTCAACAAGATCACAGTAAAGAACAAGTACCCTCTTCCCCTCCTTAATTCTGCTTTCGAACTACTCCAGGGGGCCACGGTGTTCAGCAAACTGGACCTGCGAAACGCTTACCACCTGGTGAGGATCCGGGAGGGAGATGAGTGGAAGACCGCTTTCAACACTCATATCGGACACTATGAGTATCTCGTCATGCCCTTTGGCTTAACCAATGCGCCCGCGGTCTTCCAGGCCCTTGTTAACGATGTTCTGAGGGATTTTATTAATCGATGTGCCTTTGTGTACCTTGATGATATTCTCATTTTCTCTAAGTCCCAGGCGGAGCACGAGAGTCACGTGAGGCAGGTCCTGCAGCGCCTCCTGGAGAACCGGTTGTTCGTGAAAGCGGAGAAATGTGAATTTCATGTTGACACGGTGGCCTTCCTTGGCTATATCATCTCTCAGGGGGATCTCAAACCTGACCCCGAGAAGGTCCGGGCCGTGGTGGACTGGCCTCAACCGCCGAACCGCCAGCAACTCCGACGGTTCCTAGGATTCGCCAACTTCCACCGACGCTTCATAAAGGACTACAGTAAGATCGCCTCACCTCTCACTGCGCTTACCTCTCCCAAAGTTCCTTTTCAGTGGGACCTCTCTGCTCAGGAGGCCTTTTCCCTACTAAAGGAGAAGTTCACTACCGCCCCCATCCTCCGTCAGCCCGACCTCAGGCAACCGTTCGTGGTGGAGGTGGATGCTTCGGACTCTGGAGTGGGAGCAGTTCTGTCTCAACGATTTGAAGGTACGCTCCATCCCTGTGCATTCTTTTCTCGTCGTCTCTCACCCGCAGAACAGAACTACGGCATCGGTGATCGGGAGCTGCTAGTGGTCAAACTGGCCCTGGAGGAGTGGAGGCACTGGCTTGAGGGCGTGGAACACCCGTTCATCGTGTGGACCGACCATAAGAACCTTGAGTACATCCGGTCCGCCAAATGCCTAAATTCACGACAAGCCAGGTGGGCCCTCTTCTTCACAAGATTCAATTTCACCATCACTTACAGACCAGGGTCGCACAACGTGAAGCCCGATGCACTCTCCCGTCAGTTTTCCAGTACGGAAGGAGACTCCGATCCAGAACCGATTCTTCCAGCTACCTGTGTTATTGGAGCTGTCACATGGGAGATCGAAGCTCTCGTGCGCGAGGCCCAGGATACTGACCCCGACCCAGGGACGGGCCCCCCTGGTCGGTTGTTTGTCCCTGCTGCTGTCCGACCTCAGGTACTCCACTGGGGCCACACCGCCCGGTTCACCTGTCATCCAGGAGCCCGCCGCACCATCACCTTCCTCCAGCGGTTTTTCTGGTGGCCCACCTTGGACAAGGACGCCAGGGAGTACGTTATGGCGTGCGCCACGTGTGCCCGGAACAAACGTCCCAACCGACCACCCGCCGGGCTTCTTCAACCACTCCCCACGCCAGGACGGCCATGGTCTCACATTGCGCTGGACTTCGTTACGGGGCTCCCACCGTCATCCGGTAACACCACCATCCTCACTATTGTTGACCGTTTTTCTAAGTCGGCTCATTTCATCGCCCTCCCCAAGCTCCCTACAGCCCTGGAGACCGCCCAGCTGCTCACCACCCACGTCTTCCGGCTTCATGGCATTCCGATGGACATCGTTTCCGACCGGGGACCCCAATTTACCTCTCGGGTTTGGAAGGAGTTCTGCATGCAGATCGGCGCCGCGGTCAGTCTCTCTTCGGGCTTCCACCCTCAGAGCAATGGACAGGCCGAGCGTACCAACCAAGAGCTCGAAGCGGCACTCCGCTGTGTCGTCTCTCTCAACCAGGCCACTTGGAGCGAGCAGCTCCCCTGGATTGAGTACGCCCACAACTGCCTGACCTCTTCAGCCACTGGGCTGTCGCTGTTCGAAGCCTCCTTGGGCTACCAACCACCCCTGTTCCCGGCCGTGGAGGGTGAGCATGCCGTCCCATCAGTACAACATCATTTCCGCAGGTGCCGCCGGGCCTGGCGGTCCACCCGAGCCGCTCTGCTGCGGACCGCCGAGCGCAATAAAGAGATCGCTGACCGCCACCGGATCCCTGCGCCTGCCTATACAGTTGGGCAACAGGTATGGCTCTCCTCACGCTTTGTTCCCCTTCGTGCAGAGTCGAAGAAACTTTCCCCGGCTTTCATCGGTCCGTTCGAGATTGAGGCCCTGGTCAATCCAGTATCCGTCCGTCTGAAGCTGCCTCGCAATATGCGTATCCATAATGTTTTCCATGTCTCCCAGGTCAAGCCCGTGCTCTCCAGCCCGTTGTGCCCTCCTCCGCCCGCCCGGCTCGTGGATGGGCAGGAAGTGTTTAACATCACCCGCATTATGGACTCTCGGCGGCGGCGGCGGGGCGTCCAGTACCTGGTGGACTGGGAGGGCTACGGGCCAGAGGAACGTTCCTGGGTGCCCCGGTCGGCGGTTCTGGCTCCTGGTCTGCTCCGCGAGTTTCACCGGCGGCATCCGGGTAAGCCGGGTGGGTCGCCGAGGGGCTCCCGTTGAGGGGGGGGTACTGTCATGACCCTGTGCCTTCTCGGCTGACTCTGTATGGCTACAAGTGTTTTTGTTGTGCTGCATCTCTCTCTCCCCTGCACTGCGCTCTACCGGGGCGGAGTCATGACGGCTCCAGCCCCTGGCTCGGACACCTGCAAGCAATCATCTCACTCACTTCTTAAGGCGGCTGCTGAGAGTGCTTCCTCGCTGGATTATTGTGTAACACTCGTCAGTGTCATCACCTATCTGAGCCTTTTTCTGAGTTTCTGTCGTGCCACTACTTACCTGCCTTTCCTCTCTGTGCCAGGATTCTCGCCAGCCTGAGGACCGCCGTTGGTGAGCTAAAGCCGGAGTCCGAGCTACCTGAGCTTCAGTGGATTTTGTACATAGCCCTCTTCTTCCCGTGCCTGTGCTTCCCGGAGACCCTCTTCCTGTGCCCCCTCACCTGTATATATTCGCACCTGGTGTCTGTGTGTGTAAATAAAACGTGAACTTTAGTGACGGTCTGACTCTGAGTCCCTCCTGAGCCTGACAGCGAGCTGAACAGCAAGGACAATAACTGGTGCGTAGAACTAATCAGTCACAATGTTACAGATGTTTTTAACTTCATCTTTACCTCTAACTACCAGCTGTCTCTGTTACTGCCTGCACCGTAGGACTGTCTGAAAGGACCTTATAATGTTGCACCACTGTTTTTTATGCATATATTCTTCCTATGTAAGGAGGATGGTACTGAGACAGTACACCTGCCTAAAGTTTTCTATACGTGTTTTCTATAAGTGGTAAGAAAGGTATCAGTTGTGCTGCTTTGCAAAATTTAGCATTTATTTACCTAAGTATTTGCAGTTTTTGAGACTTTATACATCTGCTAATGTATTATTTAGAGGAACATGTTGTTGTGTTGTGTTTTTAGTCCATTAGGGTATAAGGTAAGATATAAGGACAACTTATAGAATCTAGACTTTAGATTATATGGACATAGCACATATGAAGCTATTATGATTTTTTTTTAATGAAAATATACCAATTTTAATTGTTCCCCCTTTTTAGAATAGCTTTTTAACATTTGTGATATTTTGAAGATTTAAATTGGTTGTTGGTTGGCTTGGAAACGCCTTAATATCTCCTCTGGAAGAGTTAGAGAAGGTGTCTGGGGAGACAGGGATCTGGGCATCTCTGCTTAGACTGCTGCCTCCGCAACCCAGACCCAGATAGGCATCAGAAAATGAAAGCATAGATAGCCGGGCAAAGCATTATTGTGATGGTGTAAGTCTAAGGTCTAAAACAAAATTACAGAAGTTACAAAAACAAAATGCTGTTTTTATATGAGTATAAAAACAGCATCATATAATATATGAGTAATAACAGTTTGACTCCTAGGAGCCAGCTCCTCACAGTAAGAACTTTTACTTTCAGTACTTCAGATTCATAGAGCTGGTAAATATACTTGCATTTTTTGCATGTCTTGCATTGAAGGATTTATAGTTTTCCTTTAATAGTTATGTTCATGTAAAATATTCATGCCCCTCAGTACTTCTGTTATTATTTTACAATAAACTGTATCAAAAGGGCCTCAAGACAAAGTTACACCTCTGTGCTGACAGTCTCACTCTGCATACAGCAATCCTGTTTAAGCAGCCAAAAAACCAACCACACTCTGCTTTTTCAAAAAGTAAACTTCATTAGAAGGAATGTTGAGAGGATGATATTAACAAAAAGGTTTGTGTAATGTAGTGTTACAACACACACACACACACACACACACACACACACACACACACACACACACACACACACACACACACAAATATATATATTTTTAAATTTTGTTTCTTTTCTTTTGTCGCCCTTCAGTTTGTCGCCTGTAGACTTGTGAAACATGTTTTCATCTTTGTCTGCTGGTTCAAATGTGCTTGCTGCTCTAGATACTCTGTGGACCCAATTAGAATCAAACAATAGAAACAAAATCCCTCAAGGTAGTGATTGTGTGGTTTGGACATTTGTATCTGCAGTGGTATGTGGAGTGCTGAATCTGACACAATTTGAAAGCATTTGTTTTATATCAATACTCTGATACTGTACACTCTTAATTTATGAGCCACTGTAAAGGAAGGATAGAGAGGCCCTACTATGATGGCAAACCAGGGACTCAGCTTTTGATGACTGGTCAAAAGAAACAAAAAGATGGATGAAGTTTGGTCCAACCATGCAGTAGGCCAAGCGACCTATCTCTTTAAATTTTAGAGAAACGTCTGTACTGTACAATTAAAGGAAATCATTATTATTTAATCATCCATAATGACCTAATTACTAATAAAATTGCAAGCTTTTTTTAGTGAGTTTAAAATGTTCATTAATATGTGCCACCAGCTTTTGAATGATGCAGTTTTTCAGATTAAATTCCATTGTGGTGCACCAGTTTCAATGACAACACAGTGCACAGTACTAATAATAAAACTAATAAGTATCAAAATAACAAAACCACAGCTGGGGAGAACATCCCGAGGCAACTGTGTTAACTAAGTGCTATCACATTGCAAAAATAGCGCAAGTACAAAAAAAATCACAATAGGCACACAACAATTGACAGTAATACGAAAACGTTGTTGCAAAATCATAATTGCTCACACAAATTTAGGCGTGAGATGATATCAAGTGCCTGTACTGTGCAATCATGGTCTAAAAATTTAATGCATAAACAAAACTACCAAAAGCAATGCAAAAAAACAGACCGGTGGTTCTCCAACCTTTGAACAAAAATAAAAAAATAAATTTAAAAAAAGCCTGGGAGCTGCTTGGCCTGGAACAAAGAGACATCATTCTTCTCCAACCTCCCTTAAACAGGGGCAGGACAGTCCAATTACTTTGTCGGGTAGCACCTGAGAGCAAGGAGAGGAGAACAAACTCAGCAGCTTAACAGACATTAGAGCACAACATATTTTTATGGATATTGATTGATTTATTGATCAATTTGATCATTATTCTCATGGTGTCAGCTATCAAACTTTTCCCTTCAGAACAGAAGGAATTCACCAAGATGATTTGGTCCTTACTTATATCCTGCAGCTGCACATTCATGACGCAAATCTCCTGTTGCACCACATCCCAAAGGCCCTCTTTTGGATTGAGATCATGTGGTGGAGGCCAATGAGTGAACTCATTTTTGTGATCAAGAAACCACTTTGAGAGTTGACCTTTGTGACACTGTGGTTATAAAGGGATAGATATGGCCAGCAACAATCATCATGTAGGCAAACTGAGACTCATCAGACCAGGCAATGTACTTTTTGTACTTTTAGTTTCCTGTTCTTCAGTTACAAAAGGGGAACCTGGAAGCAGGAGGTAACTTCAGAGATGCTCTTCTGCATACTTCAGTTGTTACAAGTAGTTACTGTTCCCTTCCTATCATCTCAAAGCAGCCTGCCCGTTCTCCTCTGATCTCTGGCATCAACAAGGCATTTTCACCCAGGGAACTGCTGCTCACTAGATATGTTCTCTTTTTCGGACCATTCTTTGCAAACTCTAGAGATGCAGGATGTGCAGGAAATTTATGGTTAAAGAAAACAGAAGTAGAAAATCATCAGTCTCTGAAATACTCAGATCAGCCTATCCAGCATCAACAACCCATTCAAAGTAATTAAAATCACCTTTGTTCCCTATTCCGATGCTCAGTTTGAACTTCAGCAGGTCTACAAGCTTAAAATGTGCTCAGTTGATGCCATGTGATTGGCTGATTGGATATTTGTGCTAACAAGCAGTTGAACAGGTGTAACTGTATTGTACATAGCAATTTTTTATTATTATTATTATTATTATTGTTGTTGTTGTTGTCGCTGTTGTTTCTCATTGTCATGTCAGTCTTTATAATGCGTCACTCTTCTACAATTGAGCAGTCTACAGAAGTAATTTTGTTTTAATGAGTGAAAAGGGGAAAGTGTTTTAATGACATGAATCCCTCAGATAATATTTTGTATAGACTAATGAGCCTCACGACAGATCACTCACACAACCCAAATTCTAGATGTGTGTACATTCACGTGTGAATGAGTGCGGATGCAATGCTCACAAACAGAGCTGCAAGAGTTAGGAACACTGTCAAATTAGACAGCGAGAGGTCTTTTTTTTGGCCTATCCTCTAACGTCAGAACAAAGCAGAGGATATTTGAAGGCTAATATTGTTATCTAGAGGGTAAACATACTATCTCATTTATGATCTGAACTTCAGGGACATCTCACTGTGATGGATGCAGTGCCTTCTTTATTGATAACACGGAGTTCATATAGCAGAACAAATGAACTACACACCCTTATTTAATGAGAAATTTTATTATTAGGTAATTCTCAATTTTGTGTTAGTATATTTGTGTCTTTAAAATATATATCAAAAGCAGTTAAGATAAATTCTATATGTTATGAATTTTGATTTAAATTATAATTAAATTAGTTCAGAGATATTTAACTTACAAAATTGTTTTTGAAAAGAGCGCTTTCTGGTTTTTTCTCTCAACATCAAATCGATCAAGTTATTGTTATTATGTTCCTATTTGCATCTGTTTGTAGTTTGTAGTTTGCTCACAGTTACTATTTCAGCTTCTTTTCAAAAGACAAACATGTTTGTATCTGTTGCTTCCTCTTGTCTAATTATATTTGAAAGTTTTCCTCTAAAACGTGTATTAAATGATAATAATTAACTGTCATCATGTGCACAAATAAGATATGCTTATTTGCATGTTTATATGTTATTCCAGCAGCATATATAAGCCACTCACATCCTCAGAGGGAGTCATACGAGTAAACAAACCTTTAAATCTGTGCAGAGATATAAAATCTTCCTGATTTGCATAAGCATTTTTTTACACTTTGAGATGGCAGAGATCAACCCAAATTGGCATGAAAGCCCAATGAGCTATTTGGGTGCAGCGTTACACTTCAGAGAGCCTTTCAAATCAACCGCCCTCTCATCTCTGCCAATGAATGCTGCATGTGATTAAAACTTAACACCAAAACACAGGAAGCGACTCAGTGGTTTTATCGAGAATGAAAACTTGTGCCTTGAAATCCACATAAGGAAAAAGAAAAAAAAAGACATGAAGAGAGGAAATGAAAAGGAATAACCGCCGATCTCATCTCTGCAGTTATACACTTTTATTGCATGAAATATATTCAGAAACAGAGTTCAGAGAAGAAAGGAAATTTAATATTCTAGGAAACATTCTTCTCATTTCAAGAGGAAAAACTGCCAGTTAATGGTGGTAAACAGTAGGTAGATTGTAATGTTCAAAAGTAGTAAATATGACAAGCGTGATGCTGACATTAGAGGAGTTTATATTGTTTGTTTGTTATTTAATGTTGAAGAAAATGAAATTTTGTGACTACATGCAGACTGCGTAGCGATTGTGAGTCCCTACGTTAACATTTCATGTGATCGTAAGAAGGAGTTTTGCTTTTTGGCTATTTTCGAGATGAATTTTATCTGTAACTGCTTAAAGTTCACAAAAAGAACACATTTTCAAGTCTGAGCTTGAGAAAGCATATAATCAGGTCCGACCTTAAGCAAACTCTAAGAGACCCTTAATGTTGGAGAGAGAGAGGGGAGAATGAAAAGGGGAATATGAGGTAGGATGTGACTGGGAAGAGGAAATAGCTTTGATGCCTGCAATCGCAATCTGGTCAATCAGCAATCAGAGTGCGCTGAAACACTAATGAGGGGTTCTGCTGATGCAGATGTGATATGACAGTTAAATCAACTACGGGAGTTGGCCTGTGGTGTTCTTATGGAGTGAGCTGTAGACTCACTGTGATTTGAAGGGTTATTTGAGAACAAGAAAATGTTTTATTCCTACAGGTTTGACACCAGATTCTAAGGGAACCCGCAGTCAAACAGCCCAGGAGAAATGATAATAATATACATCACGGACATTTCACACACTCTGATGTTAGACCCATTTTCATAATAGTCTCAGTCAGTCTGCTGATAGGTGATATTGTATTATATCTTAACAATTACAGAATGATATTAAAAGTTCTGTCTGTTATTTTGTTCTCATGCAAGCATGAAATTGTGAAAAGATTCTGCCATAATCTAAAATGTGTGGACAGCTTAATTAAATCCATATGTATGTGTTGAATGATAACAAGGCATCTGTTTAGATATAGGTCTGAGTATATCTCCATCCACACAAACACCAAGAGCTATTGTTTTAAATACATGTGCTTGTTTGGGATGAGTCTGCATTGTCTGAGCTTGAAAACAGTGCACGGTGGCTGCGTGAGCAGTGACTCCATTCGACACTCCAGCCTAATAACACGGACGGTTAAAGCGCGCTATTGCTCTCCAAATGACGGCATCTGTCCAGAGCAGCTGTCCTCGTTTGTGTTCTCATCTGCTCTGGTCAGGCCACCTACGCTGACCTCCTCTGACTTGCTTTGGGCTCAGACATCACCAAGAATGATGATACCAGTTGTTCAGCTACCAGGACAGGTGAACTGCCTTGGCTGCATTCAGTCATTGCTCAGCCGCGTTTGATCTACATTGTAAGCCCCATGTCTAACACAGCACACTGAGCCTGCTGTGCTCAGTAGTAGGCTCTGCTGTAAACCACGAGCAGCTTTTCAGGGGTCAAACAGATGGCATCAGTGGATACAGGAGATTCATCAGATTAGGTTGATTTGTCAAACAAGACTGATTATGTAATAGCTTTCATCAGCCTGAAGTTCACTCTGGCTTTCTGTCCTCTTCTTCTGCTGTGATCAAAAAGTTCTGAAAACAAGTGCTTAAAATTCAAAGTCTCATTTTACCAACTGCCAGTGTCTTACCTAATTTAAACTGGACCAATGTTCAAGGTCATGCAGCTGTTGTTTGTTTAGATCTTTCAGTAGAAATCCCATCACGTTCCCTTGTACTTGTGCTTCTGGGATGTGCGCTGGACATCCTCCACTCTGTCAAAATGGCAATCCTTCAACTTGATTTGCATTTTGAAGAAGCAGATGAATTTGCTGGGAGGCAAATCTGGCCAGTGATCCATATGTTTAGGCCGGATTGTGCACATAATGCCAAAAAACTCATGGGTTTTTTAATGCTCTCTGAGCCAGCACACTGCCATACTCTGCAGTTCCAAACATTTCCTCTGAATGTTCCTCAGACGCTTCAGGATTTCACAGAAGTAATTTTCCCCTGGTGGATGAATTCATGATTTGCGATGTGCATATGGATGCTCATGAGTTTCGAACTTTATGTTTGCTCTCTGCACAAGTTTGAGATGAAGCAGAGAACTCACAGACTTCCTGTAGTGCAAGCGGTCAGAATGGATTTTCAGGGATTAAACTAGAAACAGTGACTGGGGTGAATAACACCACGAGAAGACACATAATATGACAGCACAAGATTGCTATTGCTAATAAACTTTTGTGTGTGTGTGTCTGTGTGGATGTGAGTTTTCTTTGTTTGTTTTGTTTTGGGTTTTTTTGTGGTATTTTTGCACAAGGCAGAAAGCATCTGCAATTTTCAGGGGATTTAAAATATTTTTTATAGGATGGGAAAAACAGCAAACAAGTGCATTGTTGAAAAATTACTGCCATGTGTTTTATCATGTTCGGTCCAAAAATGTCTATTTTTTTGTTTCTCTGACCTCTGACTGCAAATTTCAGCGCAATATTTATTTCCTGCATACAGTGGAATGTGAAACTGAGCATAAAGAAAGAAATAGTAGTGCATCTTAATTAATTTTTAAATCACACAATTATAATTATCACAATAAAGTGTCTGATTGCTCCCTTGTTCCATGATTGTGATAGCAGATCCAGTCTTTGTATGTGTACACATATTTTCTTACATGCTCCGTTGCACGCCCATGTTCACGCGTCAGACTCTGAGATGTGAAGCAAAAAGGCTATGACTCACCAAAGCTAGTGAACATTAAACCTCATTTACTTCTTTAATGAGATATCTGTATGAGGTGACTAGTTCTGCCAACTAATCCCGGTATTGCACACAAGAAATGTAATTGGCTAATTGTCAAAATGCAATGCAGTCTATTGCAGGCCCATATATCCCATTATTGAGATAGCTGATGAGTGAATGGTAGCAGCATGTGGTGCTGTCTGGGAACAAGCAAGCGCTATCTTCCTTCCAGGCCTGCAATAAGAGCTGTCTGTGAGGTCTGATAAGAGACCCCAAATTAATGACATTTTAATTACTGAGCCATTTGGATTCTCTGCCTTTGTTTTATAACAAGGGCAGTAGAATAATCTTTAGGATGCTTACTTTGCAGCCACTCTGTTATATAAAAGAAAACAATGTAGGGTGTCCAGTTAACATAACATGTTAATATCAATCAAAAGGAAAGCATTTGTTTAAAAAATGGCAAACAAGTATGGCAACGAGATACATGTCACCCAGTCAATGTGCCAGCCAGTTTCCAGACCCTCTAAACTAGAGGTGTCAAAGTCATTTTACATCTTGGGCTGCAAACAGCCAACTTTTTATCTGAAGTGGGTTTCTGTCAATGTCAAGTAGTTTAACTGCACATCTAATCCCTCAGATATGTTAATAGAAGAAAAAGAGGTGCAATTTCAACAGTGCATTTCAGTTTTGTCTACATGAGAAATGCTGCTGTAGTTAATGAAAGAAATTTGTCAGGACAACTCTTTGGGGTTAAATTGTAAGATATTAATGCGTAAATTCATGGAAAAGTTCTGGTATTAGCTTATTGCTATTCATGTCATTAATTATGAAGCTGAAAGTTTTTGTTAATTTGCAGAAAATTGCCTATTTTATTCATTTATTTCACTTTGGACCCTTTATACACTTAAAAGTCCAAACACATATTCGAAAGATGCCCAGTGGGCTGAATTGGAGTCTTCGCCGGGTCGATTCTGGCCACCGGGCCTTATGTTTGACACTGCTGTTATAAACGACATTTTCTACTTTTTCTGATCTGTTAAGAATTTCAAAATAATTTCCCTGGATTTCACATCTCATGTAACTTCACACCATCACACTGTTTGTCTTCTCTGGAAAATGTTCATGTGACAGGTTCACAGTTCAGACTTAGACTTGTAATTAGTTTTATTTAACACTCACTCATCACATACTGGGAACAGCAGTACATTAAATGACATATCTGTTGACCTGTATTATCTGTCCTGAATAAATTTGCTTGTAATGATTTGCATGTAAATGTTTTACAGATATGTGATGATGATTTTCCCCCCCAGTAGGTATCTTTATTATGCACCTTTTAAATCCAACCTCTCTTTTTTCATTTACAATAACTGTGCCAGCACAAAATGGACTCGTTGGCTGGTGTATCAGCACTAACGTGGGTTCTTGTTGTTTTTCATTTTCCCATTATGGTTTTTAGAGCTAACCTTCAAAGAGCGGAGATTCTTTTGTTACTTTGAAAAAAGCAAGATTGTGTAACTTGCAATATTCCAGTGAACTCTGATACACATTATGAACAAGATAAAATTTCTATTTTTTTTCCTATTTTTCTGTGGACTCTGCTGCTGCTGGGTATATAACTAATGAATTTAACACTTAGCAAGTTAACAATATAAGACTGCATACTGTATGTCTAATGGATTTTTTAATGAATGTGTTTAGCACTAATGCATCACTTAAAACATGAAAACACTCTCCAATTACAGTGTTGATAAGGCTGAACATGACAAATTGCTCTCTGACTTTTCACATATCTACTGTCATGCTTGCAGATTTTGTGAGGCTGTAGAAAGAGTAAAAACAATGTCAGCTTGACAGAATGCTCACACAAACAATGGTGACACGTTGATGTTGTACAAGTATAATATTCCTCATAATCACCATCTTTTCAACTCCCATTAAACACAAAGCACAATCGAAGCTGATGGGAATTTCATTTGTTTTGCGGGCATGTGGTTATATGCCAAATACTTTGACAAACTGACGTTTTCTCTAATATTTAGACCACATGGTGGAGCCAGGTAAAAACTCAGAGGACCACCATTAATAACTGAATTAATTTGAACAGAGACTGTATGAATTAAACTGATTAGGCAGAAATAGCAGCCTTATGCTGGGAAAACAAGGAAACTGAGCTCACTATTGTCAGGAGGCTGCGTCCTTTGGGAACCATTGTGATTATGAAGCTATGTATATAAAACACATGGATACATTTGAAGGTAAACAATAAAACACACACTGGCTGTCTGATGATTGCAGTGATTTTTTGTTTTTCAGGAACTTATTTCACGCAGGATTAATCTCTGGCTCTTACTGTGTCTTTTGTCCTGTCTTCCTCCCCTCACCCCCAACTGGTAGTGGCAGATGGCTGCCCCTCCCTGAGCCTGATCCTACTGGAGGTTTCCTCTGCCAAGGGAGTTTTTTCTCCCCACTGTCACCAAGTGGTAGCCCACAGGGCCATCTGATTGTTGGGGTTTTCTCTCTATTATTGTAGAGTCTTTAACTTACAATATAAAGTACCTCAAGGGGACTGCTGTTGTGATTTGGTGTGATCTAAATAAATAGTCAGTTTGCACTGATGAGTCTGCAACACATCTCTTTGCAATAAGAACCTCGACTCAGCTGTTTGCCGACTGGTTATATGTGACTTTGCAGTTAAATTGCTCTTCTGCAGCAACTAGAAATTTGTGGAGGAATTTCTTATTTTTTAGAGCAAATCTAAGAAGTTCTGGGTACAGAACTAAATAAGACAATAAATCTGAATGTAGATTTATTGTCATTCAGCAAAGGGATCAGTTAGTGCACGTCATACTGAAATTTCAACACAATGAAATAAATAAATATAAATATAAATGCATAAAGTATTTAAAAGAACCTAAGCTATATACATATAAAAATATAAGAAAAGAAAAGAAAAAGTCTATATACATATATTAGTAAAAGAAAAACTTGACAGGTTTTAAATAAATATATTGCACAACAAAAGAGCAGACCTGGTCTCTGTCTTCAAAGCAACCATTTCAAAGGCTGCAACTTCACTGGTCGTGCCCTGGTGTCCAATCACTGTTTTCACTAATGTGACTGTAGTGTAAGGAACAAATAAACCCTGGATGTCATTAGCCTGAGTGAACACACTGAAAAAAAAATGCAGTTCTAAGTTTAAATGCAGTAAATCCTTTATCAAAAAAGTAAATTAGAAGAAAAATCTTTTTGTAAGCATCTTGTGATGGTCAAACTTTAAATATTTATAAGCCACCTTGAAGAAAAAGCAGCACCTCTAGTAATCTCATCAAGGTCTGAAGTATCTTCTCAAAAGTGTTGCAGTGCATATCTGGTGATTTTCCTGTATGCCACCAGAGAGGGCAACGCTGCCATCAGAGCAGCCGTTTCATTAGGGCAAGAAAAAGTGGACAAAAGGAAAATGCATTTGCATAAAAATAACAATAGTGAAATACGAATAGGATGGTTCATGACCACGGTGAAAGTGGCATCCCTCCGAGACAAAACCAGGGCCGTGTCTTTAATTTGAAGGAGAAAGGACGATAAAACCTTTCACCGATAAGACGCACACGCGCTCATCTCTTCCTCACCCAATGTTCTCATATTGTCTCTGATTTTTGCTGTTGTTTTTCTTTCCACTCACAATTCCATTACTTATTTATCTCTTGTTTTTGCCATAGTCTGTTCTGGGATTGCTGCGCTGTGTATGGAATGACTATGAGCCCCTATGTATCTTTCTGATGGTGAGATTTTACTAAAATGCTAAAGGCTAGCTTCTATGCAGGAATTATGACTGACAGGAATTTGTTGTCAGTGGAAGATGAATATATCAGTCTGCATGTGTCTGAGTAGTACACAGTGTAGTAATTCCCTTGTATGCAAAAAGGTTACAACAGAATCCAGATGCAAATTATAAGTGAGACATTTCTTCTTACTATGCCAAGGTGCACCTAGATTATGCTGGGGGCAAACACAACCAAGGGGAATATTAAAGTGTGTTAAAGAATGAGAGAGAGCACATCCCTTCTTTTGTGTGTGTCTATGCATTCATTACCCCCCCCTCTGTATGTCAGAATCTATGCATGCATGTGTACACTCAAAGAACACAATGAACAGTCTGTTGATACGCTCACAAGAACAGAGAGCACCTTTGAATTGTAACATCAATGTTGCTAAGTCACCAGTGCCACAGAAGACATTTCATGAATCAGGCAAAAGGATAAAAAAAGGACAGGGATAACGAGCCGGCCATGGTCTGCAGCGGTATCACATTGGGCCACATGGTCCCATAAAGCTATAATAAGGAAAAATGGTCAAGGCGTGAAGAGGAGCCAAGTGGCGGGGTGAAGGCCACTAATTTCTCTCGTCTGTCACGAGAGATAAGGGAAAGATTAAGATTAAGAATGTCCATCCTGTTGAAGGCTAATTACGAGGCACTGTGCGCAATTGTGTAAGAAGCATTTAACTAGGAAAGACCGGAGTATGTCCACTTGTTGTTTGTGTGCAGTAGTGGGTAGTAACAAAGTACAAATACTTTGCGACTGTACTCGAGTAGAATTTTCAGGTATCTCTACTTTCCTTGAATATTTATTTTTCGACAGTGTTTTACTTTTGCTCCCTACATTTTTAAACTTTCTGCTCCTTACGTTTTTTAAAACAGGCTCATTACTTTGGGTTTAACAGTATCATTTACAGCGTTTATGCTCTGGAGGTAGGGGGCCGAGGAGGGCAGGTGTCTGTAACTTGTGATGCAGCTAGCTCTCCAGAAGAGAATGAAGGGAGACACATTTTTTTTAAGTAGCAGCTAATTTCAAATTCAACATTTCTATCATCTCGACAAACATCAGCAAACACGCAAACTGTTTGTGTGCAGGTTGTCACCCAGTGTGTCGCCAAAGGTCCAGCTGCTGTTTTTCACAGCTAACTTCACTCAGAGATGGAGAAAGATAAGAAAGACAGAAGAGGAAGAAGAGAGGATAGATTTAAAGGCAAAGACTGCTCAGTGGCACGTGATAAATTTAAATTTAAAGCTTGCATGTGATGTCATCATTTTAATCACATATTGGATTTGTAGATGTGTTTTGATAAATTTCTGAAGTTCTGCAAAACAAACAAAGCTCTACTAACTTTGGATTACTCAAATGTTGCATGAAAATACTGGGTAGTTTTGTGTCAGATAAACAGGTTAGCTTCCATTATGTGGTGAATTCACAGTAGTGACGTGTATTCGACTGGTTGATGTGGTGCTCATGGTCAGATTTAGGTTACATCAAGTGTAGCAGAGATTAATTTGCATTTCAGCTGATGATGCTTAGATTAATTAGCTTTATACTGTCTAATGTAAATATAGTATAAACATTATGGCCTGTGAAACTGTTAACATCTTGTTGAATATAAATCCACAAAGAGCAGCAGGTCAGGCAATCACATCCTTTACACTAACAAAAACCTACATTTTACTGTTTAGTTGAGGAGGCAAAGTCACCCTCTATGATTTCACTGATTGTGAAAAGTAAGCAGATTAATCAGAGTTAGAATTAACAGTGTAACATTTTTATTATATGTGCAATATTGTTTTATTATTATATTAATATAACACAACATTCAGTTACCTTTGAAAAAAATATTTAGTAGAATTGTCCTTTAAGGAGATTTTTAATGTCTTACTTTGACTACATTTCAGAGCCTGTGCAATTTCACTTTTATTTGAGTATAAAAGTTGCTTAAGTAATTTTACTGAAGTACTTTTACCCCAGGTATCTGTACTTCTGCACTTTTGCCTCCTCTGTTTGTGTGTGTAAGTGTGCACACATTGCATCCTCTCCTGCTTATGTTTGCGTCCTCTGTTGAGTTTTAACAAAGCTTCATAGGTTTTGCATTTCAGATCTTTCCTCCCCATCATGGCATCGCACCATTATCCTCTATTAAAGGCAAGATACTGCATTCTAGCTCATCATCAATGTAATTTCTTACTCATTAGCATCCTGTACATTAAAATGTAGCACGTTAATGACCTTGTTGTTGGTGTCTTAATAATTCTGAAAAGAAAAAAAATCAGGTAGCTGAAAAACGCTTCCTGAGAAACAGCTTTCATTTTCTTTTTATCTTAACAACCTTTAAACATGGAATTGTTTTAAAGGTTAATATAATTCAGAATTGTGCATCAGGAAACGCTGTGTCTTTCCGCTGTTCTCTGATGAACAATTAAGTTATCAAACTGCTGAAGACAGGAGTTTTTGCTTTGCTTTGTTTTGTTTTTTACTGAAAACATCTGTATGATGGTATTATAGAATCAAAACAATTAGGTAAGGATGCTAAAGTTAACCTCAGAGGAACTGTGTTGATTATTGTGTTGGTTATAGAGATGTTAACTTGTGGTTCATTGCAAAAAACTTTGAAAAATCAACAATTTTTACTTTAATAATTAGTCACGAAAATATGCAAACATTAGATTGTTTTAAAGAATAGGTTCTCCTCAGTGAGTTCTTCACTGATAGCCGTGCAGACGTGGAACTTTTCAGGATCAGTAGGAGAGCGACTGATCAAATGGCCCTCATTTACATAAAAGTAGTTTGAGACTAAGATTAAGTACACATAAATTTCTACCACCATTAAATCTGCATAATTAATCTACAGCCGTTGATTACAAACATCATCACCTGTATCGAGTGAGGGTTGCTAACGTTTTCGACCTACAGTGTCAGTTGCAATCGCAAAGGAGGACAGCATAAACCTCCAAGAAGTTGGGGTTGCTGCTGACATCTGGTTTGTAATTTTTGATCACTGACGCGATTTTACTTGTTGTCTGTCCCAGAACAGAAAAACAGATGGAGAGACCTGACACTTACCTTTTAAAGTTGTTCTCTGCCGCCGGGCACTAAAGTGCAGCCCCAGACTACCTCCTCAGCCTGAGGGAATGGGAGCACAGTTAGCTGTGGTGGGAGTATTTTCTGAACTGTTTACACATGCAAAAAGGCTCATCTGAATATGTGCGACCTATGTGCTGAAGCTGTGTACATGCCTGCGTATTCTTTTGTGTTAATGTGTTTGAAAAAGCACAGGCTGTGCAGCACGGTTGTCTAGTTGTGTTTTAATAAAGTTGCCTTCAGCAACAATACAGTATGGCTCTGCTCAACTGTATGTGTAACTGTGAATATCTTAGTGTTCTTTTTATATCCAGCCTTTCCTTCCGCTCTCATGCATAATGCATATCTGTCACCTGTGCTCTGTCTGAGTGACTAACTCTTTGTATCAAAGAATTTTCTGACCTACAGAAGACTTCTCTTCAAAACTGGTGGTGCAGGCACACAAGTACACACACACACACACACACACAAACAAATGAATGCCTGCAAAGTAATAGTTTGATAGCTTCAGCCCAAATGATCCTGTTTTTTTCTAACAATTTCTATTTTCATTATAACTTCCGTTCATTTTCACAATGTTTCCAGCCTGGCTGTGCTCGCTGCCGTTGTTATTTCTTACAGGCTGCACATTTTTAGCTCAGTTTATATGTTTCTAGTTACTATACAGTAGATCCCATGCTGTGAGCATTCAAAAGTGTGTACCGGCTACAATATTACTCCACCAGAGTGCACAATGCATGCACATTTTGGGTAATTTCTGGAGTTAGAACAAAGATAAAGTAGCTTTAGGCAAAATGAATATATTACCAGTTTTTCTCTTCTAAACTTCTTTCATTTCATTTCATTTTTCTCATTTCTTATAAACAACACAGAAATACCATCAAACATGGATGCTGTAAAAACAAATGTTCAGGGCCATAAAATTACTTCTTGTAGGGTATGAAGTAAGAAAATGATGTGAGAAGAGGAAATATTAGCTCTAAGTAGCCTCTGTTTTAAATCTCAGGAATTGTGCGAGCAAGTCTTCCATTTTGAGCCGAAATGTGATACAGTTTTGCTCTTGAGACCATCTGTTCATACACGCTATAGAACATCATCTCTTTTGCAAAGACTCATTCGCACAAGAAGATATTGTTTCATGATTGCAAACATTTTGTCATCATGGCATAAAGACATACTGTAGATTCTACTCACTCACACACATTGGTTGTGTCAGCTCCACCTGAACTTCTTCTTCTCTTTCTACAAGCTTTAAGCAACTATTTGTTCCGTTTTAATTTTTAATTCCAGTGGAGCATTGCATAACTCAGAGTCCAAAATTAACATTCTCCCACAAATTTCTTCTGATTGGCTCCCCCGTGCACACAATATGGTCTAAGGTGGGTGAATATATTGTAAGGAAATTGGCCTTTCTGGACATTGTATAAAGCAGGGATGTCGAACTCATTTAACATCAAGGGCCATATACAGCCATCTTTGATTTTAAGTGGGTCGGACGAGTGAAACTCCCCTTTCTGTCAGTTTAAAGATATTCAACCACACATTTAATCACTGCGATATTTTAATATAAGATAAAGAAGTTCAATTTCAACAACACATTCCAGGTTTTTTTTTATATAAATGTGTAAAATTGACCAAAAAATGTTCAGCTAGCTCTCTGCCCCGACTGTATTTATAAAGCATTTTTGTTGCTCTATAAACAAGTTCTGTTTTTAACCTAAAATTTCAGTAGTAAAGTAAAAAACAGGAACTTTTCTCTTAATAAATTTTTCATCCATTACTTTGTGACTTTGGTGTAGTATGAATGGGCGTGGGAGAGGTGTTTACAAGCAGAAAAAAGCTGTAATACTTACAGAAAAGCTTTTAAATCCAAAAATATATGCCCTCCTTATATTTTCCAAAGCACTTCACTGGGCCACATTAGAGTATTTGCTGGTGCAATTCTGGCCCACAGGCCTTGTGTTTGACACCCTTGGTATAAAAGCAAGATTAGAAAAAGAAGTGAAAAAGTCTGTTCTGGACTTTTGGCTTATAGTGACATTAATATGAGAACATGGAGTTATTGTGAGGCATAGCAACAACCTTCATGCTCCTGCTTTTTAAGTCTATACAGAAATAATAAATAGCTGCCCATGCTTGCCTTCACCAGCTTCTACTGCACGGCTCTGTAGCATAATTATCATTATAACTATGCTCCCTAGCTTACATGGGCAGCTCTGCTACTGCATGGTATGCATACTGTCTTTAAATGGTTGGTGCCCTGCTAGCTGTAGGGCGGACTGCACAGACTGAGGTCCTTTTCAGTTCTTGTGTTGGATCCAAACGTATGTGTTGCATCCAAGTCAAACAGCGTTGCTTTATTGCACACACAGATAATTGGTAAATTCTCACAGCCTCCAGCCATGAATTGTGTAAACGAGACTCTGAAGACACTGCATTATCAGGGCCCTCTTTATCTAGCAGTGTAAAAACATCAGCCCAGTTAGCACACATTTAACCATCCTATTTTATTCATACTGTGATTCTTCTCCGATACCCTTGGAAAAACTCTCAAAAAGACAAATTACTGTTTTTTTTTTTTGTCAAAACGTCCTTAAACTGTGATGAAATGTCTTTGAATTATGGTCAAATAGATGATCCAGCCTCTTACTCAGTATGTGTCTGAGTCAGAAGGACAAAATGTGTGGAGGTAAGAGTTATTCTTTATCATTCATTTGGAGACAGCAAATGTAAACCAGACAGCAAAGCAATATGACTGTCAAAAACGGAGTCAACGTGTGCACGCGGTGCTGGTGAAACACCTGCAGGAGGGAAAAAGAGCTGGGAAATCAAACACTCCATCTTAACTCTGACTCCATCTGGTCTTCCAGTCATACTGAACAGTCGCTGCTGCTGGTATCATCGCACGCAGAAACACACCCGCTCACTTATCTCACTCACTTTCCAGCTCACTGTCTCCCTGTGCACCACGCTAAACCCTTCATCATCTAGTGCACTGGTGTGTGGCAGTGATTGAATAATGACTCATATGTAAATACTTGAATATTTAGGCTGAAGTTTTTCTTCTCTGTAGTAGGTACTGCACATGTTAGCACACTGTGTTCTCAGAGCTACAGTTCTGAGGCTGATGGAATACAATGCGACCCATTTTTGTGTCTGTTCTTGAAGAGAGGCCAATGGTCTCAGCTCTGCAGATGGCACATTTATATTCATTTCACAAATGCTACACAACTCTAAATTATTTGGTCTGTTACAGGAAATTTGCATTTGCATTTATTTTGAATCCTAAATTAAATTAAACCCTCCATAATTTGTTAGTTGCACAAAATATGCCATACTAGCAGAAAATTGCATCGTGGCAGTAAGTGAAAGACAAAAAACATGTAAAGTATTTTCTGGGTCAGCATCTTCTTTTTTTTTAAACTTTGAAGTAAGAATATTTTGTTCATGTCAGTCTCCATGTGACCCAGTCAAGGTCATGAGTTTAATTGCCTTGGCAAGCTTGGTGAGCCTGCATCCACCTCAAAGATCTTTAAGTATGGGCATCATACACCTGACTAGAGAATCATAGTCTGGAAAGATTGAAAACCCTGAATAAAACACCCAGATGGATGAAAAGAACTGAGAGAAATCAGACACCTGCTAAGCTACAGTACGACAGTAACTGACCTGCATGGTGCAGATGCCATACTTCAGAATTCTGCACCATTCGGGTTATTGGATGGTTTGCCTACTCATGTGTGAAAGCAAAGCAGAGCTCCGGGTGCTTCAGGAGGAAATGCTTGATGATCCACATCTTGTAGGGCTATAGTTTAGCCTGGCAGTAACACTGATAAAACATAGCAAATCCTCATCTGGCCAATGTTTGTGTGTCAAATGCAGACAAGAATCAATAAACTTGTATTTTTACTGAAAATATCAAGAAAAACCTTCAGTTTTGTATAATTGGTGACCTTTTTAATTTCAGAGAGAAAAATCTGAGTTTCATTTGCTTTTTAATGTGTTTTTTTCATTAACTCTTGTTAATAGAATTCATGACCACTGAATGATCAACCGTGCTAAAAAGCTAACAGGGTCATTGAAAGACTATTAACAAATGGTATTGTGCCTCATGTTTATCTCAGAGCAGCCTTGACCACAACTTGTCCACTGCAACTGAACTAAGTCTGTAAATCTGACACGGTGCCCATGCTGCAATGTGTTCAATAATGCAAAGCACTGGCAGTGGTGTTGGTAGCGGAGGAGCAGGGGTGAATTATACTCGTTCCTCAATATAATTTCAGCAAACAGAACAAAATTAATAGAATGTGGGAGAAAAAAGAGGAACTTTTGGCAGGAGAAGGCATGATCATAGAGGAAGCCTTGCTATAGGGTATAGAGGGGGGAAAAATGTTGACTTAAGTCACAAAAATAAATTGTTTCCCATGTATCCTCCCAGTTCATTCAAGAGAGTCTGAAAGGATGTCTTTAAAATCAAACCAACCGTGTACATTTAATATCATGGCCACAAAAAGGAAAAAAAAAAAGTAATTTCCTCTTTCCAGTCCATCAAAGACTTTGGAGCTCACTGACCTCACAGCTGGATCGAGCAGCAGAGAGAGTTAAGGGGAAAGAGTACTAACACTGAACATAGCCTTACACTTTCCAAACCAACCAAAGACCCACTGGGCCTAATCATGACCATCATGGAGGGTTCTGACTGCAGATAATCCCCTGACGAGATTTATGAGCACATACTTTTAAAGTTATAGCAGAAAAGTGCAGTTTGGATATATGCTAATCAGACTTGATCAAAAAAGACACCAAACTTTTTTTTGATACTGTTGTGCTTAAATGTTCAGTTTCTCTTTCCTTATGGAAGCCATTACATAAAGTGTTTAAATGATGTGCATTCAATTTACGGCTTCATTTACCTTCAAACAGCAACAACATCAATTCAAAGTTTCTATTCTTGCTCCTTTGCTATTCATCCATGTGCTTCTATAAAGTCCACTTCCATTCAACATATTTTTTCCCTTCCTTTTCAAATAAACTCATTAACTGCATCTTTTGTCGTGTGGTCTCTTGAGAGAGGAACAAAAGCAGGGATAGAGTTACCGACAGCCCTGTAGCACTTTCAGGACTGAAGCCTTAACAGCACAATGGCAAGTGTGTCACCAACAGTCCCTGAGGACTATACAAAATTAGCCAAAGGAAGATTAAAGAGACAACTTTAGTTACAGTCTTAACTATCACAATTTAGCAACATCTCCAAAAAGATTCACACGTTTTGTGGAGAGCTGAGGTCACCTACTCTGTTCATGAAGCAAATTCAAGTACGAGCCATTATCTCTTAATGACTTTACTCGTTAAGTGTCTGGCAAGTAAAAAAATTGAAAGGTGATCATCAAAAAGATTTCAGTTCATTTTTTTGTTGAACTTGTTGATCTGCATAACCTGAACACAGTGTATTTCTTACTGTTATGTTACCGCCGTGGAAGCAGTCAGTCGTTGCATCATGAGAGATGGTCACACTTACTAGCAGCCTGCAGCAGCATGTAACACACTGGCAGTGATTTTGCAGTGCAATGCTAATGTAATTTCCTCTTAAATCATAATTATAACAACACATGCCTTGTAAATTTGTTCATATTGTCTCTTCTTCTACTGTGAAGAAGTCTGCTCACAGAAGCTGTCAATCAAATGCAAGAATCCCCATGCAGCCTGCAGTCAGCTGAGTGCATTTATGCACACAAGCTGAACTCATTCCTTCAGTTGTTTCCATGTAAATGCTCAGACATTTTTGCAACAAAGGGTACTTAAAATGATTTAGAATGCAGAATAGCCTGCTACAAAAGCATTAATCTTAAAAATTTACTTAAGTGCAGCACAAGTAGCATGCATGCATTCATTGCATATTTACTGTATAGTTTTTGCTGGAAATAAGAAATAAAAAAAACAAAAGAAAAAAATCTCAGCATTTCTGACTTGCAGCATTCAAAAGACTAAGCCTCTGTTGAACCAAAGCAATGAAAAAAACATCTGAGGATCTGCTGGTTCACATCTTCAGCGCATGCCATCACACTATGACTTTCTTGCAGCATTGTTGCAACACACACATGCATCTATGTAATGACTCACTCCATTGTTACATTATGCATCGCTCCACATTGTGGTTGTTTTTCAGCACACTGGGTAAGATAAATATACATCCCCCTCCCCATCAGCCCCTCTTTTTCTTTTCTTTTCATGCTTCTCTGATGTACTGTAAATAGCATTTTCATGAGACAGGCGTGAGCTGCAGGTTTCAAAGGTACAGAGCACAATATACATATTCTACTCACTATTTTTCAAAGTGGGAATTTGAAACAAAAATGTGATGTTTGGGCATAAAAGGTCAGAACACAGGCACTAGAACATCTACATTATGAACATTCAGAGAGCATTGATTGCATCCTCCTACCCCTTTCAACCCACATCTGCACTCAAGACCATTTGTGCAGGAGAGGGAGTATCTGTGGAGCATGATGTGTCCAATAGTGCCATCTGTTGTTCGCTGGATCACACTGCGATTAACTGAGCTCTCTACTTTGGATAGTAAAATGAATGTTAGGAGGAAAGAGAGAGAAAAACGTCCACACTGTACAGATGTAGTCAGATTTTATACATGGATTTTGAGTCTTGCTTTCAAGCTAATATTTAGTCTGACTGTGTAAAAAATTCAGCAGTTAAACTTTATATAAGAGTCTTTTGGATCAAAAATCAACCAAGATGTGTTCATTATTCCACGCAGAGATCACAGCACTGTTATTATATCTATTCAAATGCAAGCAAATGCCATGCTTACACTCACTCAGACAACAAAAATATAAGTACGTCAGACAAAGACAATGTACTTAAGCACTCCCCTCTGGAAAAAAAAGTGTAGTTGTGGGCCCATTAACTGTACAGACAGCACCACCTGCTGTTTAGACTTTATTTATACTGTATGTTGCATGTTGAACACCAAATGAGGCAGAATAGATATCTTGTCTTGGATGAATGCACTGCATCTATCTTCCCTTCAGAGTCTTTAAACGCAATATCCTGTTTAAAGAAGCTGGATGCAGCGATGCTCAGCACAGAGTAGCATATTCCTCAGTGAGTGGGCTGACAAACGTCTTAGTCAGTGAAGGGCATCAGCCCCTAATGCATAATAACACCTACAGCCTCCAAATGGTTGATTGTTTAACCCCTCTGCCTCCCCTTGCTGTTATCTGAGTGATTTTATGCTCTTTTCTGTCTCAGAATGTGAATGTGGGGGTGGTCTCACCCCATTAGAAGCCACAGAAGAGACATTCTCCCTGTGGTGATATCCATCACAGCACCGGCCCTGTAAAGACTAATAATGGGAGAGAAAAAACTGAAGCACTTGGGGGCGGCAGTGATTGATGATGCGCTAAGGTCATTGTGACCAGCCAATCATAGCTCAATAAGGTCGAAACTAAGCAGGAACATTTTGGGCCTGTTGCGCTGCTTTAAAAAAGGCTTTTTCGTATCAACAGTTTAGTTTGTGTGTGTGTTTGGACCTGCAGCAGGCGAAAAAAGTGTCTACATCGTAACTCATGACTCAAATCTGCAGGAATCTAATACCCATAGTGGATCAATGGAGGAAAGGATGAAACAGCCGTCTGCTTCTTGCTGTTATGTGGCATGTAACCCACAAGATGCCAGTGATTTCCTTGTGCTGTCATTTGGCTGTTCAAACACACCTATCAAAGCCAGCTAGAAGGCGACCTCACATTTTCTATGAGAAACAAATGTGCGTCTACACTGTGATAACATTGTGCTCAAAGTACTTTCCCAGCAAGTGACAACGTTTCTTTTTCATAAACAAAAATCCTGTCTGGTAGAAAAGCTGATTTACTCAATTTTCCTTTTCTGAAACCTTTTATAAAGTTTGACAGAAGTTTTCTTCATTTCACAAGTCATCTGAGTCTTTCTTCCTTTCATTGCTACTCTTGGTCGTGTAAAGGGAGATGAAAGGTCCAGAGCAGTCTGCTGTCCTTGTATTGTCTGCCTCAGTCTCCCAGTAGGAGGAATGTAGGTACACAGAAGAAGTCAATATTGACTCGAGTCTGCTGCTTTGTCACCTTCACTGAATGGTGCTGATTGCCTTTGACCTTTGACCTATCTTATGCTTTGTCTGAATGATCACAAACTCCAATAACTGTGGAATTTAAATTTCTCAGGTGCTGTGTCTGCCCATGTGTGAGGGTGTTGTGGAGTGACAGAATTATGCTTGAATGTGATAATAAAGCCAAATGAAATTTTTCAGAAAGTAACCCGTCACAGAGAGACAGTACAGTAAGAGCTCTGCAAGTGACTGTGACTGTATTTGCAGTGCAGTTCCACTCTATGGCTTTATCACTACTAATTGCGTTTATCTTACATATCAGTAAATATGAGGAGTAACACGGTGGCTGGCAGTAATTTAAGCTCAGCGAGTTTTAGTAATCGAGAGGATGTCAAAACAAGGTTTTTCAAGAGTAGTTTTGGGCTTCTCGTTTTTTATCGGTCCTAAATTGTATGCTTTAAAGAGAGTTGTGCCAGAGTGCCTGTTGTTAACTCACACTGACATTACTTCCCATTACTTCACTCTCACAGCACTTCCCTATTAATATTAAAATGATGGCTTATTAGGAATAACAGAGTTCAATTAAATTAAATTATCAATTCAATTATATTTATGTAGTGCCAAACAGCAGTTGCCTCAAGGTGCTTTACATTGTGTGTTAAAGACTCAATTATAGAGCGAAAACCTCAACAATCAAATGATCCCCTGGGAGCAAGCACTTGGCAACAGTGGGAAGGAAAAAGTCATTTTTAACAGGAAGAAACCTTCAGCAGAACCAGGTTGTGGGAGGGGGACAGAACAGGAGACACACAGTGGAAGAAAGCCAAAGACCAAACAAGCAAACAACAACAACAACAACAACAAATCACCCCACCCCACCCCCACACCAACTCAATCAATCAAGGCTTTATTCGCCACGTGCAGGTTGCCCTGCAGTGTGTGCATATCAGTGTATATGTATGTGTGTGCGTGTCCAGAGACAGTGTCCTTCGCCCTGCTAGGCTAAGTAAACAGTCTTCCAGCCAACCCAGGTGGCCTTGCATGGAATGGGAAGGAACAGACTAAACACAGTCGTTATCAGGGTGTTTTTGTTCGGCTCCAGCCTTGCGACCGCAGCTGGCGCCGAGAGGGTATCCGCATGAAGTGATGGTGCTTTTTACTTTAGTGCGAACAGCTCATATGAATTTCAAAGCAGTTCTACAGTCCAACACTGGTCTCTCAATCTCCCTTTGGAGAGCCGCGAGCTTCGCCATACTTGCGCTCTGTGATGTTGTCATTCTTGTGCTCAAAGAGCCGATTCTGAGAACTCACGACAGTGTGCCTCCCCGAGATGTCATCCAATTTGCGCTCAGAGACGTTATTCCGAGTGAGTCCTTCCGAGATGTAATCCAGTCTGCACTCAGTGATCTTATTCTGAGTATTCACGGCAGCCGTAAGCCTTTCCAAGATCTTATCCGTGCTGCACTCAATGAGCCCATTTTGAGAAACTCACGCCTCTTCCCATCGTTCCAATCCCAGTGGGCAGCCTTGTGGGGGTTTGAACAGCCGGTTCCGCTTTCTTAATTCTTTGATAAGTCAGGGCCAAGCCAGCTCCGATCAGCAAGAACCCTGTTATCATGGTTCCGAATAGGTAGATATCTTCAGCACTCAGGCTCACCCAAGCCCAAACTTCTCGTTGAGAAAGGGGTGTCAATTGCATTCAGAGACCAGTTGATCAAATCCATAATTCCTCTTTTAGGTTTTAGAGAACAGACTGTGAGAGAGTGTTCCAGGGAAAAGTAATACAAAAAAACACGAGACTAGACAAGGACATAAGAGGCTAAGTAGGGAAGCTAAGGGAGAGGAGGAGAGGAGAAAAGTGTGACAACAGCAAGAGCAGAGAGACTATTTTAATGATTTCAAATGATTTCAAATTCCTGCACATCGCTTTACTTGTCTGCAGCGAGCAAGTTCAAAATGTTTGCATTTGACTTTTGTCCCTGAGCAAATAGGAATACAATGGGCCCTTTCTTCAAACCTGCCCTACACTGTACCCTTGTTATTTCTCCTCTGCTTTATTACTTTGCACGCTAACACATACAAATTCTTGTGGGAGCAAATATTAGTGTGGGAGCCAAAACCGCAGTGTAAGTTAAAGGGTATGTTTAAAGTGTTCTAACAGCCCAGTAGCTCCTCTGTCTGGAGCATTTCTCGACCTTATGTCCCGAGAAGCTCAGAAGTGACAATTTAAAGTTAATCCTGGTCAGCTTAAATGATTTTGGTGCAAAACTGCTGAGCTTTGATTATATTGTAAAGCTATCGTTTAATAGGACATGTAGATGTGGTAAAAATATATGAGAGTACTCAGAAATTCCCCTTTTGTTGTATTTGCTGTAAAGGATTATTTTCTGCTGGGTTTTACTCTTGTATTTCTCTTGGGTCCATTGGCCTTTTCTTTGCTTTCTCATGTCTAGAGTTCTATATATTTCAGTGTAGGGGATTATTGTGGCCTTTGATGATAGCAGACAAAGTATTTTCCATTGCTCTGGGTCCTATCTTTGGAGAGAAAACAAGCTAGCGCTGTTCAATCGACCTGTCAAAAGCTAGGAGCATAACCATAGATAATTCTTATGAGAATTCACCCAGAAAAAGAAAAAGAAAAAAGATAGGGCTGGTTGTCCCTGTATCAGAGTGGATTCTGTCGTCTCCCCATGCTTTTCTCACACCATCTGAGGATAGAAAAAGGAAAGGGCAAAAACAAAAGACAAGTGCTTTTATGATTCACTAACATACCAGAGGTCGTTTCTGTCTGCGCTTTGCTGTGAGACTTCGTTTCACCTTGTCGAGCTGTTTTAGAGAACTCCAGAGCTCCATAATCCATGAAGGTTCTCAAAATCGGACTCGTCTTCAGGTGCACACGCGGGAAATCAAACGCTACCATTCATTCTGCTGCTTCCTTCTTCTGTATGAAAAATGTGTGCAGTAGCCTCTCAACAGTGTGAAATTACTCCCCTGGGTGGGCAGAGAAAAGGCAGTCAGCCAAAGAATGTCACCTGGATTCCACTCAATGTCCCCTCATTTGTCATGACTTTACTGCACAGCACAGGCACAACGTACAGAACCCTGATTTTTTTTGTGGTGCACTATAAACTGTTGTTGCTGATAGTGTTTTCTGTTGTCACGTTGAGAAACAATCTTGTTGTCTCTAGGGTTGGTTTGCCAACAATTCTTCACCATTGCTCTTAGTACCACTAGCACCTTAGCAGCATCTTAGACAGCCTCCTTGTTCTACTTTGCACATTTACAAACACCTAACTCTTCTACTCTTTTGACAACAATGTCATTATTGCTCCTTTCTCATTTTGTGCAGCTAGAAAATGTTATTACAATAAGTCTGCCTGAACCCCCAAATAAAGCAGTGCCTGGTGATTTAAAAAGGAGAAAGAAAGTGAGACTTTTTTGAGGGAGGCTGAGTCTGATTGGTATGAATGCCACATTGTGCTCAAGGAGTGTGAGGGAGAGTCATTACACCCACAGAGGAATCATGGGAGGGTCTCTTTTTGAACTGTCAGCATTTGTTTTGAAGTTTGATGTTTGAAGCTTCCAGTTATCATGACTAAGTCACTTCCTCGGGCCAACATTTGGCATTTAATGTGAACATGTCACACAGACTCTCAAAGCTGGTGTTCATTTGTTCTAATTTGCATGTTTTCAGGTTTTTAGTGTGTCTAAGTGTGTGTTTAGCATGTGTGCATCAGAAATAAACTGTGACCAGATTAGAACACATTTGCATGAAATTGTAGCTGCATAGTTGATACGTTAAACTTCTTTAACCATCAGAACTGAACATCAGGCATTTCTCATGCTGCTATTTGTGGAAAACAGTTTGAAGACAAATGTCTCTAAATCTAGTTACTGATTGTTCTCATCATTTGCTGCCACTGTATCAAATTACAGACATTGGAGCTGGATCATTTCAGTTCTGTGAGTTGTGGTGTGGGGCCCAAGTGGACTGGACTTGTTCTGTCATATCTTTAATTCTCAAGTGGATTGTGGTTTGGAGGTGTGTATAGCTTGTCCTTCTATTGTGTTCCCTGACCTTTTCCTGAGCAGTTTTTTGTGGTATGGTGAGGTGCATTGGTCTCCTATAGCTCCTGCTTGTGTACTTGGTCTGCATTAATGTTCAGAAAAAGTGCTTGTTAACATGTCTTCAACAACAAATCTGATTGAACTAGAATTACAGTATTGTGCAAAAGTCTTTGCCCACCCCTCACTGTATATTTTGCTAGGAAAATTTGAAATAGGTGCAGTGATGTATTCAAATGTTTAAACATGCACGAATTGCAGTATATAAGGAAAAGCAGAGTTTGTATAATTCTAACAAACTTGAAAGTCAATATTTTGTATAATTACCTTCATGATCACCAACAGCACTGCCTGAACTTTCTTAGGTGAGTTTTCTTCTAATAAAATGATCCCACACTGCTTAAATAATGTTGAGGTCTGGATTCTTGGGAGGTATTCTGTGTTCTGTAATAAAGTTGTGCGTTTACTCCTTTGGCAGTTTGTTTTGGCATCATTGTCATGCTGAAAAATGCATTTCATGGTGGATCAAAATTTAATAGTTTTTGTTATGGTTTTTGCATAACTCCGTTAATTTTGCAAGATCTCACGCGTTCAAATGAAGCCCTATCCATGATAGCGCCTCCAACATGTTTTACACATGGCTGTAGACACCCACTTTTGTACCTTTCCTGGCCACAACCATACATACTGACAACAGTTTGAGCAAAAAATGTTTAAATTCGATTTATTACTCTATAAGACTTGGGGCCAGAGTTTTTTTTTTTTGTGTAATTTGGCATATCTTAGCTCACCTTTTCTCTGTGTTTCCCTTCTTTAAGAATGGCCCCTTAACAGCTACTCTTCCACTGAGACGACTTCTAATAAGTGAACAGTAGATGGATCAACCAAAATGCCAGATGGATCTTCCAGGTCCTCGGATTGGTCTTTGCTGAATTTTGTCATACTTCCAAAAGACATGACTCTCAGATGTTGTTCATCTGCTGTAGATTTTTTTAAAGCCTGCCACTTCTGCTTTAGTCCTTTACACGTCCAGTTTCCACATTGCCCACCAGTGGAAGAATAGCCAAGTTTTTGACCAATAGGAAATTGGTGGTGCAAAAATTTTTTGTTAACTTTGACATTTTTAAATGAAGAAATGTGAATATATTATGTGTTTTTTATAGGTTATGTGCAGTTACAACTCGGATTCATCCCTTGAGTTAGATGCCTTTTTTATATTTGGATGATTCGTAGGTCAGTGTCAAGAGGCTTAAAAAAGTACAACGACTGGACTGAAAATGTGTGAAAAAGTAGCCAATACCCAAAGAACAACTGTGAAAGACCTTTCAGAAGCCTTCAGAAAAATACAAAGTACAAGCAACTCTTGCTCCTTGGAAGTAAAATATAAAGAAATACGGGGTAATTCAAGACTTTTGCAAAGTACTATAAAATTAGGGTCATTAAAGTAATTCACAAAGTGTAAGTTATTGTCATTATGCATCATTTGTGCTTGTGTTTGTGTGTGTTTCTTTGACTTGGGTGGAAAGGGGTTGTATCTGTGCATTAGGGGCACATAAATCTTAAGTCCATGCATGAATCTGTCACTGGTTTTGTATTTCAGCGTGCATGTCTGTTTTTTGTGTGCAGCTTGTCTGTGCAGTCATGGATCCTTGCTGAATTTTCTGTGGGTGTTTTGCTGGCTGTCACTCCAGTGATCCATCTTGTCTCCTCTCCCAGCTGCTGATTTGCCACAAGCTACAAGGGGGAATTTGCTGAAGGAATTACACCGAACTTTAAGCCATGAATCTGACATTAGCATGCCATACTTCATCTGACATAAACACAAACGGCCATCCAGTTGTTTTCAAGAATTGCATCACTCTACTGGGAAAGAATCCTCAACATGAATTAAATATATACAGTGCTGTATGTAAGAGCCTTACGCTATAGTTTGCTGGCATGTATCAAAATTTTTTTCTGTTTTGATGATAAAAGCTTTTCAGAACAGCTTTTCTCATCTGATTTGAAGAGAAAAGCTGTCATCACATTCCTTTATACCCAAAAGGAATGTGATGACCCAGGAATATAATTTAAAATACAGAAAATACAGCATGGGGCCTCTTTGTCTCTAATTTGAGATGGGCATAATTCCAATGGTCTCTTGCTGTTTAATAAAAGAATTGTGTGGTACTTCATGGTATAGTTAAAAAGGGTTAGTGCAGTTTAGTGTCACATATGTTTTACATGCCTCTCTGCTCCAAAGCTTACGATGATTCTCGAGGACATTTCTGCTCCTCAGAACTACTAAAAATGTCATTAGTGCAGTTTTATCACCGTGCAAAGGTAATAAATGTTCTTTATACCTCATGATTTCATTTTATCTCTCTTACTTATTCGTGAGCTTGTATTAGTCGACATTCTGTTTCGTTATTCATTCACAATAAACTTCTGTAGAGGAATTCATCTCATTCTCAGCACAGCTGCTATGTGAGTTACAGTTTTGATACAATAACTGGTAATGTGAAACACAAAAAGATATGACACTCATGCTGTAAGAACTGCATCTTAAATGACACCATTATGTTTGTATTTAATTTGTTTCACTTGCTTCACTTTTCATTACTTACACAGGGTCAGTAAATGGACCAATGATGTTCTTTATTTACGTTACACTCATGAACAGTATAAAAGATGGACATGGGTACTGTGCTGTCACCCATTAGTTTCTAAAGCCCTGTTTTGAAGCTTTGAGATTAGCATTCCAACCACTACGGTCTTGATTGCAAAATACTGGATGCGCTGGATCTTGCTGATAAACTGCACTGTCATTGGCTAATAACCTGTGACTGACAACTCATTAGCCTATGTCCATACACAGATAATCCTCCATAGGCAAAATATGCTTCATTTTTTTAATTAAATAAGACTCCAAATAAGTTATTGAGCTCATAAATTCACCAGGAAAGTGTTTAAGGAGGTCAAGGCAGAGAGCCTTTTTCTCATTTTATGCCTCTACAGGCATCAAAGTGTTTTTGCAGCTACAGCTATCGCCAGCCAGAATGCAGAATGCAAGTTCTCCTATACTGACTTCATTTTTTTGACCCGGAAGCTTCATCTGTGTTTTAAACTGTCTGTGATTACACTGATTATTAGATGTTGCAGAATCCTTCAACTAATAGTATACTGTGAGGGTGTGTGGCATCAGTGTGTGGGTATTTACACAGTAGGATGATGCACAATGGCAGTTTAATGGCATCTGTCATCATTCAATTAGTTTGAGAATCACTTGAACAAAACACTGCAAAGCTGTGTTACAGATGATTAATCATTATAAATAATACTCTTGTAAATCTTTAGTCATGCGTTAGTTAACAGTGCACAAATTGTTTCAGTTGTGTGATGATCAACTTAAGTCAGTCTAACTGTTTTATTTGTACTGATACGATTATTCAAAGGGAATAAGCACATTTTTATTAGGCCTGATTGAATGATTTTACTTCCTTTGGTTATAGGTTTAGATTCAACTACTGATGGCATATTTACCTTGTTTTATGTTAGATATTACAATATCACAGTGATGTTTTTACATCAGCAAAGATCTGATATTTTTTAGCGGCCCAAACCTGAAACACTCACTCTGACTCCTAAATGTAGAAATCTATCAAAACTTCTTTAAAAGTAAAAATAAAATTCTTATTTATGATGTAAATGAACTGAATTCATGTTTTATACACACACTAGACCTATCTGACAAGTCCGAAATCAATTAAATGTAACATTTAACCACTGAAACATTTTTCCTGCTCAGTATTGCAAGTAAATAACTGTAATTGGGCATCAAAAAAGATAATAATGAAAGGTGCTTTACTATTTTTCAGCTTTTTGTAAAACAATAAATTTATAAATTCATCTAGAACTACAATAATTATATTTTAGCAAAAGAAGAAATCATTTTGATTACAGAACTTACACATGCTGGTACATTAACTATCAAAAAATCTTTTCTTTATGATTGTCAGTGCTATTAATTTGGGGCAGCTGTGGCAAACCTTATATTCGGTCTTAAGCGCTGCAGTTTATAAACAAGCAAAAAAAAAAAAGGACCAACAGGTGTTGTGTAACTTGTGTTGTGTGATTGAGCTGCACCAGTGAAGCATCACTGTGACAGTGAGTGGTGTTGGGGTGAGGAACCAAAGTGGAGGCATCAGGAGGCACATAATTTCAAAACAAACAGAGCATTTATTTCATTATAATCAAGTCAGAAATAACAAAATCCAAAGTGAAAGTCCAAAAATCACAAGGAACTAAACACAGGATAACGCAGAGAATAGGACTAGGTAAGGAGAGTCATTACACCCACAGAGGAATCATGGGAGGGTCTCTTTTTGAACTGTGAGCATTTGTTTTGAAGTTTGATGTTTGAAGCTTCCAATTATCATGACTAAGTCACTTCCTCGGGCCAACATTTGGCATTTAATGTGAACATGTCACACAGACTCTCAGAGCTGGTGTTCATTTGTTCTAATTTGCATGTTTTCAGGTTTTTAGTGTGTCTAAGTGTGTGTTTAGCATGTGTGCATCAGAAATAAACTGTGACCAGATTAGAACACATTTGCATGAAATTGTAGCTGCATAGTTGATACGTTAAACTTCTTTAACCATCAGAACTGAACATCAGGCATTTCTCATGCTGCTATTTGTGGAAAACAGTTTGAAGACAAATGTCTCTAAATCTAGTTACTGATTGTTCTCATCATTTGCTGCCACTGTATCAAATTACAGACATTGGAGCTGGATCATTTCAGTTCTGTGAGTTGTGGTGTGGGGCCCAAGTGGACTGGACTTGTTCTGTCATATCTTTAATTATCAAGTGGATTGTGGTTTGGAGGTGTGTATAGCTTGTCCTTCTATTGTGTTCCCTGACCTTTTCCTGAGCAGTTTTTTGTGGTATGGTGAGGTGCATTGGTCTCCTATAGCTCCTGCTAAAGGAAAGTGTACTTGGTCTGCATTAATGTTCAGAAAAAGTGCTTGTTAACATGTCTTCAACAACAAATCTGATTGAACTAGAATTACAGTATTGTGCAAAAGTCTTTGCCCACCCCTCACTGTATATTTTGCTGGGAAAATTTGAAATAGGTGCCGTGATGTATTCAAATGTTTAAACGTGCACGAATTGCAGTATAAAAGGAAAAGCAGAGTTTGTATAATCCTAACAAACTTGAAAGTCAATATTTTGTATAATTACCTTCATGATCACCAACAGCACTGCCTGAACTTTCTTAGGTGTGATTGAGCTGCACCAGTGAAGCATCACTGTGACAGTGAGTGGTGTTGGGGTGGCACATAATTTCAAAACAAACAGAGCATTTATTTCATTATAATCATTATAATCAAGTCAGAAATAACAAAATCCAAAGTGAAAGTCCAAAAATCACAAGGAACTAAACACAGGATAAGGCAGAGAATAGGACTAGGTAATTGGAGACAGATGGGAAATAGAACAAAGCTAAGCTTAACACAAGAATTAGTAGTCTTAATTAGTTAATTAGTTAGTTAAGAATAATCAGGGAAGACATGGGTGATTATATTTAGCACAGAATGAGGGGGAAACACTGATGGAACTAAGAAATAACATGAACGCAGTGCAAAAACTCATGAAAGCTAAAAAGGAAACATAAATCAAATAATGCAATAAAATCCAGGCTGGGTATTACTAGAATGATGGAACATCAAAAAGGGAATTCAACACTCAACCAGCAAAGCACAGAAACCAAAACTACAAACAAGAGAATAACAGAAAAGCCAAACATACCAATTAAAAACAACTTAAACCCAGGGCCATGACAATCCCTCACCGTTAGCGTAATGATTACACTTGATAGACTCGACTGTAATTTTACAGTCTGTAATTTTACCGGCACTTTTAATTAAATGTTGTGCATCAGTTAGACCAGTACAGTCCAGGGTGCATTAATGGTTTTTGCCCATGCTGAGAAAAAGTATTCTGGGAGATTCAATTAAATTCCCGATGACTCTTATTTATTAACCTGTCAGTAAATAGTTGTTGTCCTGTGAGATGGTTTGTTTTATTTTTAGCATACCTGCCTGTTTTTTTTTTCACTTCATTTCACTTCAAAATCATTCTGTGTTTAAAATTTTCAGTGAAGCGATGCATACATTAGCAATGTCACATTTTTTTTAAATTTAAAGTTGTGTGTTTTTTCTGTTACTTTTGATGAGTTTGCACCTTCTTGTCTTATCTACATTTGGGTATGGCATCTTTTCCCTCATAGTCCAAAGACATGCAAGTTATGCAAAAGTAAGACCATAAATTAAAGGTTATGCATTAAAAATTCAGCGGTTCTCTGTCTATACTCTATGTTGTACCCAAACTCCTGCCCCCCGTGACTCTGCACAGGATTAGTGGGCTCAGATGATGGATGTTATATTTATTATTTTACCTGTGCTTTATCAAGATGTAATAATTTAATATTTTGTACCGTGAGTGAAGGCTAAATGAGAAATATCTGGCAACTGCACCAACATCAGTTATTCAGGCAAGTGCACAGCAGTGTGCCTCTACCAAATCCTGTAGCACACTACCTGCAGGCTGTCATTAAGTGAGCATTACATGTACCAGTTTCCTGTAGATAAATGAACACAAGCTCTCATCAGCATAAGTTCTCAGTGCCCCTGCTATGCAGAGTTCAGTCTGAATTTTATTTTTGCCACATGCGCCTGCTTCATGCTGTCAGCCTATTGCTGAAGTGGGTGTGGGAGCCCCTGAATTTTTCATGTTCGTAAAACACAAAGTGACCAACCACAGCAATTAAAGTAAGCAGGATATTCACTCAGACTCTGATTAATCTGTCATTATTTTGCTCTGCAGACTGGCTGTGTGTAATTAGTGGGCACCAAGAGGCTGCTGCTGATTTGTGAGGTTTGGTTTGTTAGTAAAAGTGAAGATTGGTTGTGTTTCAAGTGCAAGAATTAATTAGTATGAAAGATTTATTTGTACTTGGCTGTTACGAAGACATGTCAGATAATCTTTTCCCCAGAATTTGATCAGAATACAAACCCACATGTCCATTTTAGCAGCTTCACACGCCTAAGGAGGCATATGGGACCCCTCAAGAATAAACAGAGCCAAATGTTTTTTAAATGCTTTTGTAAGAGTGCATCAGTGCTGAACGGAGCCATTTCCAGCAGTGCAGCAAAGTGGCTTTTCTTTTTTTCTTCTTTTTTTTCAAAAGCTGCAATCAAAGCCAGCAAATCCTAAAACTTAAAAAGCTTCCCCGTCTTCAATTAGTTGCTTTCAGTGACCTTTGAAAGCATGCACAGATACATGGATATCATACAGAAAATCCAAGTTTAATTTCATTATAATATTGAATTACATTTTTTTTTTAATGTAAGAATCCCTTGTAGTCATATTTTCACTTTCAGAATATCATTCTTTAAAGTACTCTTAAGTATTCTTATCCATGTGTCCCACTTCTTTATACTGGGGATGGAGAAGAAAGCAGGTTGGTTATGTAATCCCTCTGAGGCCTGCTGAGGTCTACTTGTTACTGAGGCTCCATCGCAGTGAATCAGCTCATATTGAGAATGACTCAGTAGAGACTCACAGCTATGGCCTCAGTATCTGTTGAATCAGCGTTATGTTAGATAGAACAGTGTGATCCAGGTCCCAGCCTCACCTGCTGTGAAAACAGGTTGCTTTATTCCTCAGTGTAAAAGCCAGTCAGATCATCCAAGTGGTCAATGTGTCGATGTGTTTTTTAACAAACTTGATTTGTACTTTACATTTATCTGAGAGGGGGCTGATGAAAAAAATAGTCAACATTGTGAATACTGGCTTGCTAATAAGTGTTTGCATTGAATAACAGTGATTTTCTATGCTGAGCTGTTATTGTTGTTGTGGTAAAATTACACGTGACAAGTACTGTGATTTTGTGGAAGTCTAAGGAGTTAAAAATTGGACCACAAAGTGAAAAATTATGGTTGTTAAAATCTAATATTAGCAGCAATTAAGCAGCAATACTTCAAGCTAGAATGTGTGGCTTCGTAGTTTTGTGGTGCTTAAGAAGCAGAAGGTGCCCAATTAGGCCCTGGGAACAGATACAAAAACCCTTTTGGGGTTGAAGAATGGGCATCAAACAAGTGATCCAATGTGAATAAAAGTAGCTTACTTTTACTTAAGCTCAAGTGGGTACTTGAGTTTGCACCTGAGTTTTTAGTGTTGGTGGGTGTAACGGCTGCTGTGGATTTGTGCTGACTGTCGTGCGCTTGGCTTCTGACATAATTTTAAACCACCCTTACATAATACACATGCGTGGAGGTGATAAAGAGTTTATTAAGGAACATTTAATGCATAAATCAAAACCTAAACTAGCAAATAGCAAATCAAAGTGTGCACGGCGCTTTGTTAACAGAAGGCACATTCAGTGTTTCCACATTGCGTCAGGCTCTGAAAGAAAAATCCTCTCTGTGCATCTACACTGTTACCATAAACCAGGCAGATGACGATAACAGACTCTGATATTTTCCTGTTTCAACATTTTGCACCCATGCAGTATCACCAGTGATGCTTTTAACATTGAATGTGCAAAGATTTTCCAGGCCTATGTGCTTGTTGTCACATTAGTGCTGGTGGAAAAGCAAAGGAACGGCTTGGAAGCAGCCTAATGTTCAGTAGCCAGTGATTTTTATATCCCGGCAGGGAATACAGCATGTACATGATCCAATCCAAGGGAATTATGTTTCATAAAGACTCGATGCGTTGGAAGAGAATAATCATGCGAACATGAAGGGTTTCGCTTCTTTGTGCATTGTACACGAGGTCCCATGTGAGAACGTTAGCCAGCTGTGTTGTCTGCTTGATGTTCATTGATCTCTAGTAGCATGCCATTTTTTATAAGACAGTTAAAAAGATTGCTAATAGGAGCTCCCTGATCCCAAAACCAACCTCAGCTCATTTTTCCACTCACTAACCATTAAGATTTCACAGCGGTGTATTAAAGTGAACTGCAGAGCTCTTTGCACACTGTATACCAGAAGCACAACTGAAAGAATTTCATCGCTCCTGGTAGGGTTCTTTAATTGTTTAACTGGTCGAAATTTTGACTTGAAACTTCACTCTCTGCTGCACATGATGCAGGCAGACACTGTGAACGGAGTTTCCCAGAATTCATGTTTCCACCGATTTGTCAATGTCTTGCAAAACAGTAGAATGCAATGATGGTGGTCCACTGTCATTTTCTTTAATAAGCACTGCAATGGAAACGTTTTCTTTTACATGATTCTGACAGATGGGGTGTTGACTGTATTTGCGTAAGTCTGCTACATTTAGCCAGCAAAAGCAGATGATTTTCACGTGGAGTTTGCCTGCATTTTGGAAGAAATACAGGTGGTCAGAACTTAGTAAGCAAACAGATGGACAGAAAAGAAGTGGATTATGCTGTAGGAGAAGATTTGGAGGAGGTGTCAGTGAATTATTTCTTGTTGCTATTGGTAACTGTTACAAGAAACATGAATTCAAGCTGATTGCAAGATCTCATCTCTTTTTAGTTTTTGTGTTCATTTTTTGTTTTTAATGACAATTTAAAGCCAACAGGACACACAAAGAACGTCACAGAAATATATGTAACCTACTTTGTTCCCTAATATTAAAATTGTCAGTAGAACTAAAGTTTTTGCTGTTACCACAGCAATACAATTGAATACAATTCCAAGATATTAACATGTTTTCATTTTCAAATTTGGAAAGTTCTGGTTCATTTAAGATACATAATCTTTTCTCGGTGCCAAAGATATTAATTTGAAAGTTTTTTTCAACCTTTTGTATTATTTTAAGATTATACCACCAAAGAAATCACACCAAGAATCCAAATTCTAGGCCGTCTTACTGTTTCAAACCTCTTTCTCCCTCTTCATCTGGCAAGTTTTTCTCATTTCCCTCCTGTGTATAAAAGACATGTGGAAGCTATTTTCATGTTGCATTGTGGACCCCAAAACAAGGAAGCAGCTAGAGTCTGCTGCACATTATCTTGTGCAGTCAACCAAGCTGATTTAGGACAGAGATGCCCAAGTTTGGGGCTTTAGTTTGGTTTTAAGGGAAGGACAAGAGTCAATGAAAAGATCAACTCCCATTTGTGTTTGCATACTTGTATTTAGGTCAAGTTGTTGTGTATAATCCTTTTAGTATTGCTGATTGACAGTGTGTTTTTCTTTCTATAATATTGTTCATGGAATGAGCAAATGAGGAGAGAATTGTGAGAAAGCTTTGATTGAGAAGAATGGAGATATACACGGCAACAGTGGAAAGGAAACAAACTGAGCAGAATGAAAGGGAATGGGCTTGAATAGAGAATTACACAGTGCTGAAATAAAAGAGACCTGTTATTGTGCTCAGAGAACATCAGTGTTGGACAGCTACGGCTGAAATCGGAACTTTCTTGGATATAACTGTGGGATAAACTCTGATTCAGTGTTGCATTTCATAAAACATCAAACTTATTGAAAGTGAGAACCGGTCTTGATTTTGGACGCGTGCAAAGTCTTTCAGCTTTAGGATGCTGACACACAGTGAATGCCAGTGGAAGGACATACTTTGTGTTAACGAAGTACCTTCATGCAGTAAGCTATACCACTGAGAGCAGATAAATGTGACCTATTTATTTTAGATCTTGATCAAACCCATGTGTTACTTAGAAACAAAAGTAGGGGAGGAGACTCTAGTGGGAAATACAAGCAGCTGGAACATGTCCTACACAGTCCCTAAACCCATTTGAGGTTTAGGGCTAGCCTTCCGGTCTGAACTGATGCTTTCAAATGTAGGGTGGTCCTGAAAACTCATTTCCCCCGAGGACACCCCAGGACTGGGACTAATTAAATGCACATTTCACATGGAGAGTGTTTACATTCTCCATGTGAAAAAAAGGAGTTTTACACTTGCAGCCAAAAAACCAAGGTAGAAACCTGTTTGGTCAGTCATATGAATGGATGCTGTGTGGTGGGATGCACTTGTAAAAAGAAAAATTATTCTTTTATTGAACACTTACCACAGGACTGTTTAATAATACTTTATAGTCTGTCGGACGTCGTATGTGACATGCAGCAAAGTTTCTATGAGTCAATGACCTTAAACTATCACACTTAACATTGGCGTGTGTAACAAAGTGGGTGAGCACTTATAACAATTTTATACTCACCACGTTTCTACATGTGCTTGTTTGTACCTTACAGAGAGTTAGACAGATAGACTATGTGCACGTTAGCATATGCTACTTCCGGTGCGGAAACTCCAGTGGGGAGCTTTGTTTCCGGTGTCCTATTCGCGCCTTGTTTACGGTCCAAAACAAGTTAAGCAAATGAATGAATCAAGCGGCGATTTACATTTCTATAGATGTCTTGGGCATTTACCCAATATATCTGTAAATGATGTTCATCGACTTGTCGATATTTTTCCCCGTGCCTCAGAGCAAAAAGAGAAAAGGGATTCAAATGTTATATTTCTCAGCTGTCCCTCATTTATCGCGGGTGTTATGTTCTAAAAATAACCAGCAATAGGTGAAATCAAGTAGCCAATTTTATTTTTTGATGGTGCAAAACGTTTCGTGGACATCGTGGACATACAGTACTGCACTTCAGAGTCACACTGCTAGCGATCGATGCAGCGATTCTGTACTGTACAGGAGAGACGTCACGGAGGAGATCGTCTGCAGCAATCAGGACGCAGGACACAATGTGATGTAAAAAGAATAAGCATGCAAACTTGCACTAAAAAATGTGAAACAGCGAGGTGAAAGGTGAACCGCGTTATAGCGAGGGACCACTGTCATTTTTAAGGTAATTCACCACATACCCTTCGTACATACTAATGTATAGAAACCCTCACCAGCAATCATTCATTTTTTGTGTGGCTTTTTTTCACGGTTTGTTAACATGCTGTGTAGGTGTGTACTTGACTAGCTGATATCGACATAATGGGGGAAACATCTGGTTTGACTATTCTTCACCTGTAGTTTGAATGCTGAACATTTGCCTGTTTAAATCATAAGACCAGTCATTATACAGAGATACTTCTGAATGTGGACGATGTGTCTTCTGCATGCAGTAATGCAGTTCTGCTTGTGTTGAGTGATGTAAACAACTGGTCGATCTAAACTCTTTAAACGTCAAAATTGATCATTAGATTTTTTTATGACACAACAGTGGTGAGTGTTCCCACCTTCTCCTCTTTGTAACTTAACGCGATCTTTCCGTTTTTGAGTTTTGGACATGATTTTGGAGGATATCTTCGCAGTACCAACTGACCGCAAAGTAAAGCTACCGCAAATGTACAACCCCACATCCGGTCTCAAACCAGGAAGTTAGCATTTTCTCGTGCACAGGGTCTATTGTGCAACAAATGCAAGCATGTCATATGCATATAAATTACTACAAAATCAGCCAGGAGAGAAGTATGTTTTCTTAGAGAAAATCATTGATTTTGAAACTTTTTTTCATTACAGTCATTACTTTTCTGTCATTCATTCTTTTTTTTGTTGTTGTTGCAGTTTCAGTTTTATATTTCTGTCTTGGCTGTCTTGTTTGGGTAAGCACAAAGACATTAAATGCTTTTTGTGAGGGGCATGTGTTGCTTTGCATGGGAATATAAAGTAGCATGTGGCTGAGGGTGAGAAATGTGCTGACGATGACACCAGCAATGCCGAGAGTAAAATGGGCTTTAGTATCGTTCAATCCGAGGATTATTTCCTGTCAAACAGGAGCCTGTTCTGCAGGACTGAGAAGAGAAGAGGAACAAATTTGTTCCTCTCCCTTTTCTTCGCTTTTTCACACTGCTTCCCCTCACACAAAGGATCCTCTGTGTGAGGAGATTGTGTGCAGCAGCGAGTGAGGGTGGTGTGCAGAAAGTTGGATCTGGATGAATGGGAGGGTCTGCTTTTTATGACATTGCACTGTTGGCTGAAGATGTAATTATCAATAACTAGATGGGCACTTGAAGAGCGCAGTCATCAAGAAATGCAAAAAAAGAGTAATATAGTGAATTTGATTTGCACTAAAATGTAATAAAGATTTCTTTTTGCTCATGCTCTTTCTCCCCACCAAATTTAATGGAATTCAAAAAAAGGAGTCTTAATGACAGACAGGCAAACAGTTTGCAGTAAAGGCATCTGAACAAGCAGAATTAAACCACCTACTCAGCTTTTACCTTGGATAGAGGAATAACTCAAAAGCACAAGCAAAGACATCTTGTTTCAATAGTGAATCAAAGAAACAGTCGGGGACTGTGTGCATATTGATTGCCTGTAATACAGCCCAAAAATCAGCTTGGAGAAACTGCAGTTCATGATGAGTTTAAAGGCAGACATCCTCCCACATATTACATCCCACTTGCACTGTATGTGGCATTAATTTACGCATAAATGATGGATGCAACACTTTTAATTATATAAGATAAGAAACTTACAACTAAACAGCTGGAATCAGTTATGTGTGTTGCAAAGCTAAAATGGTGACCAGTCGAAATATTTAGATTTAGGGCTTTCAAGAGGAAATTGTTATAATGTATTCAGCATATGTACACTGATTTAAATAAATGAATCCATACAGATTTTTAGAGTGTTTGCAACACTGACAGAGTTTTCTAAACAGCTGCAGAGTTAGTGTTCATCAGAGAAACAGAGATGTGCACTCATCGGGTTTTCCTCCGTGTTAGGCTCCCTTAATAGGTTTTATGTCTAATCGATTTTAAATGAAGGAACTGCTCTGGAATAATTCCAGGTCTTTGTTACACGCAAGCCAAAAACCAATCATACAGTTTAACTTGTGGGTATTTTTTATTTTGTTCCTTCAGCTTTTCACTTGGGGAAATTTGTGAACAGTGCCATTTGCTTTCCACACATTCTCACCCATAGGGTATCTACAACATTACTGCACCGCAGGCTTAATTTACATTACTTCACTACAAGTCTCACTTGCTTCTCCGTCTTAGCTGTAAAGATTCTATTGGTAAATACGTAAAATAATTAAGTTAATAAATAAGCAATTTTTGGCCTTATTAATATTCATTTTTCTGTAAGTTTTCTGAGCTGCACGTTGAGTGACACTGTGTGTTTCCAATCTGCAAATGGACGATAAAAAAAACCCTTTTCCCCCCAAACTGGAAACAGATTTTGCTGAACAAAGCTAAATCCTGTCCTAGTTTATTCACCTTCACAAAGACACACAATGAGCCTGTTTTTTAAGGCACTAAAAAAAAGCCGAAATTTGTTTTTTGTCTTTTATTCACAAGGCTTATTTCACACAGGTGCCTCCCCACCCTTTTTCTTGGCTACAGTTTGGGTTGAGTCCTTGAAGTCTAGGTGGATTGTGTGACTTTTTATTGCACCTTAAATCAGTTGTGAATAAAAAACATATGGGGCTCAAGTGCTGGCTTCTTTGCTATTCAGTAAATCACTGTGGGCGCAGTAATTTGCCCTGAATCCACCCAAACTGTTTCCCGATACTCCAAACTTTAATAACGTTTTATGCTGATTTTCCTCTCTGTTAAAGACTTTTTGACCATATTCTGGCATCCCATCTCCTTATGGCTCAACAAGGTTTTTCAAAATGTATTTTCTCTTTTGTTTCAACTCCAAATAAAAATCCATATAAATCCAATAAACGGTGTAAAAACATTTTCATCTAAGTGCAAACTAAAATATTTTTAAAGAAGGTTTTTTAAATTCTTTTCAGCTTTTAATTGCATGTGAGTTTTGTACTTTTTTAAAACACATTTCAAGTGGAATAGCACATAGTTCAAGAAGTTTCAAAAATAAAGATGAGTAATAATAAAAAAAATTAACCACCAGCAGCAATTAAAGAAGGGTGAAGTGGCAGTAGCTACTTTAATGATGACACATCACAGTTCATGTGACTTGTGGTTTTGCTATTTGCCCAAAAGAATCATTTGAATTTACTCATTTCCCAGTCCAACTGTAAAGTCTTTCACTGTTCCAGTGTGGTCTGTAGACGCATCCCAGAAAACATAAAGAGGAATGTGTGGGCTGTGGCAACATACAGCAATTGCATGTGGGTTTCAATGGCTCCCTCTTCTTTATCTTTAGGTAGCTCTTGTGTGGAATTTACAGCTTTCCATTTAAAATGCTTAAATGAGTATTGTGCCTTATACTGCATTTTAACACCGATCATGCAACTGGTGGCGTTTTATCAGAAACACTGTGTTCTCTGACGTCCCTTGAATAAATAAATTTGATTACAACACAGTGTTTGACTATTATAGTTCAAACAAACTATTAGAGTTGGGTACACATATCTAAATACTAATTCTAGCCTCAGACGTTTGCTGAAAAACTAGCTAAATGTTTTAAGTGACATGAAGCTGAGGGTTGTGTAAATATGAACAGATTGTGAAACCCTTTGAGGTAGTTCATGTTGAGTTTGCTGTATACAAGTAAATAAAATTGACTTCATTAGTGTCCATTTATCATAACAAAATAAAAGAAATTGCAATCTTCAGTAAAGTAGGTATACATTTTAAATAACACACAGATCTAACACAGACAGACCAGATTATGTCATCCTCTCAATAACAGTTTCCTCAAAGCTTTCCCTATTCCCTCTCTGTGAGACTGTAATGCAGAAATCTTCATGTGTTACATAATGCATCCGTGCTCTCAAGCCCACTTCTTATGGAGGGGTGTAGAATCCTCAAAGGCAAAAATAAACAATGCAAATTAAAACAACACGCCAATTACACTGTTCACTCATGCATTACACAGACGTTTGGAGATGAAACTTTTATTCACCTTGCAAACTGGCAACAGGTGAGGTGCCTGACATAATCAAACACAACAGGAGCAGGAGAACTCAGTAGTGTGAAAAAGTGTTTGCCCCCTTCCTAATTTTTCTTATTTTTTTGTACATTTGTCACACTTAAATATTTCAGGTAATCCAAAAAATGTAACTATTCGACAAAGACAGCACAAGTAAACACAAATGTAGTTTCTAAATGAAGGTGTTTATTATTAAGAGGGAAAACAATCCAACCTACATGGCCTTGTGTGAAAAATCATGAATTTTTTTACAAGGTTGAGGTCACACCAAAGCCTGAAAACTGCCAGACCTGCTGAATGAAGAAATCAATTAAATAGAAACTGTCTGAAAATCTGAAGCAGACTAAGAGACCTCAAAAAGCAACACAACATGAAACGGTGATGAACTTTCCCAGGAGTGGCCAGCCTATCAAAATTACTCTAAGAGCGCATCAACGACTCATCAAGAAGGTCACAGAAGAAGCCAGAACAACATCTAAAGAACTGCAGGCCTCACTTGTCTCAGGTAAGGTCAGAGTTCATGACTCCACCATAAGAAAGAGACTGGGCAAAAATGGCATCCTTGAAGTGCCAAGTTCCAAGACTAAAACCAGTGCTTGGCAAAAGGAACATAAAAGCTCGTCTCAGTCTTGCCAGAAAACATCTTGATGGTCTTCAAGACTTTTGGCAAAAAGTAACACAGCATTTCAGAAAAGGATCATACCAACAGTAAATTATGGTGGTGTAGTGTGATGGTCTGGGGCTGTTTTGCTGGCTTAGGATCAGGATGGCTTGCTGTGATAAATGGAACCATGAATTCTGCCGTCTACCAAAACATCCTGAAGGAGAATGTCCGGCCATCTGTTTTTAACCTCAAGCTGAAGCGCTCTTCAGTTCTGCAGCAGGACAATGATCCAAAATACACCAGCAAGTCCACCTCTGAATAGCATAAGAAAAAAAATGCAGAGTTTGGAGTGGCATAGTCAAAGTCCTGACCTCAGCCCAACTGAGATGCTGTGGCATGAACTTAAAAAGGTGGTTAATGCTCAAAAACTTTCTAATGTGGTCGAATTTCAACAATTCGGCAAAGATAAGTGGATCAGAATTCTTCTACAGCGCTGTAAAAGACTCATTGCCAGTTATTGCAAGCATTTCATTGCAATTATTGCTGCTAAGGGTGTTTAAGAGGCCAATTTTGTGTTTACTTGTGTTATCTTTGTCCAGCATATAAATTTGTTTGATGTTCTGAAATATTTAAGTGTGACAAACATACAAAGAAATAGGAATCAGGAAGGGGGCAAACATCGCTGTTTAATATACTGTTGTCAGTTTGAGTTACTGGGGAAGGGCAGAAACAGCATGAGATAACGATTTAAATGACACGCTGTTCAATTGAAATATTCTAAGTCTCAGTGTGTGTTGCTCACTGTGTTATGGTTACCCACATTCATTAGCTTTTCTCAAATGCAGATCAAATGAATCCTGTAAAAGTTTCCAATTATGCCTCTGTGTGCATTCAGACGACGCAATTTCTTTTGCGAGGAATGACTCGCGCTTGTTGTTCTGAGTCATGTCCTGCTAACATACCTTTGGTGTTTATTCTGCATAAGTTGCAGTGTGTGTCAAAACCTTGTGCTACAAACGCCCTTTCACACATTTTTCTTGTGAATTTTTACAACTGATGATGTCTTTAGGAAAAGACTATTTGTTTCCATTACAAATCTTGAACAGGCTGGCATTTTAATTGATACTTTTTCAGGGTTGCTGACAAAGTGCTCTCAGAATACAGGCAACATACATAAACAGGCTCATACTCAAAGTTATATATGATTGGAAATTTAGGGTTCGCTATCTTACTCAGGGACAAAAGAACCAGGAATTTAACCACCAACCTTTTGAGCCCCAACCACACTAAACCAACGATCCAGCTTCACCATCTCATTGAAAAAAAACCCTAGGATTTGACAAATGTTTGTAATAGAGCTCCAAATTTCCAGTAAATCTTTTATTAATGGAAGTCATCACATGTGCTTTCCATAGCTATCCATATTGACCCAATGATTTAATTCCATCAGCTCAATTAAAAGTTTTAAATGTTGTTGCCGACAGCCAAAATTCAGGCGCCCAGCGGTGACCAACCACGCTCGACTTTATGATTTACACTTGTGAGCTGACATAAGTGCTGCGTTTCCACAAGTGTTGTTACTGCTGTGACTCTCCCACAGGCCTTTGCCCTCCAACCACATGCCCCCCCCCCCCCCCTCCCCCCCCCCACACACACACACACACACATAGCCCCAAATGCTAACAGTGAGATCTTGGCAGCCAAGTACAAGGACAAGGCCAGCCTCCAGATGGAGACATGAGAAAAAAGAGAACACAAAGCAAAACAGAAACAAATGTTGGTTTGTGATAGTGCTAACAAACTATATCCTCATTAGACAGAGAAATCTTAGGTGTGTGATTCTGTACATAATGATGGAGATTTATGTTATGTAGCGGTGAATATGAAAATTTGGTGGGATCTCAAGACAGATGGATCTCAAAGAGAACAGATTCATTGAATTAGGACTGCTTCAAAGACAATTTGAAGGGCTCATTTCAGTGTTTCTTTTGATAAAGTATAATACATTTTAGGTAACAAAAAAAGAAGAAATTTACAATATGACATTACAGCATCCACACAGACACCAGTATCAGACATCAATAACAAGCTAGGTGATATAAATGTCAAGTTATGTTTCAGTGGCTTTTGATTTCTTGATCTTCACTGAGATTTGAAGAATCATTCAAACCTTATGAGTTTCTTAACTGCTGCATTGTGGTTTGTGTGTGTCAGGTCCAAAACAGCAAATGACATGTCCCAACACACAGCCAGAGTTCTGTTATGCTTCTGCCTAAGTCACCCTGGCTGTCTTTCAGTCATAGTGCACAGATGGCGCACAGAAGAGCCAGAAGAGCCAAGCGAAGGTGTGGATCCATCCCATCTCAAGATTTGTTGAGTGAGAATATCCATGACAAAACATGAAGAGAAAAAGGCTCTTTTTGTTTCTTGCTGATCTGATATGGAGAGGATGACTGTGAAACACCAGATGTGTGGCGTCAAAGCTCCTCTGCTCACGTCTGTATCTACATATTAGCTTTCCCGTCCCACCCAAACCTTTTAAAGTCCAAGTTTTTGGCTTCTTTGTTCCATTACCAAGACTGAGCAGCCTGTTATTCTCGTGTAAACTTCTTCTATTGTCTAATCATGTGTAGATAATGAGGAACATGTGTTTGGCGGTGGCTAATGTGAAAATGTCAAACCCATGCTTGTTCAGCTTTGACCTTTTCCTGTCTAGTGTCATGAGGAGGATTACATAAGAAAGTCCCAGGGGTCCTGAGAGTCACTCTTCCGATGCCTTATCCTATCCTGCCTGTCGATGCCTTATTTTGGCCAGGACCCAAAAAACTGCTATTTGTTGCCATGACTTCTTGTTAATAAATAGCAGACTATGAATCTGGATTAGGAAAGGAAGGAAGGAAGGAAGGAAGGAAGGAAGGAAGGAAGGAAGGAAGGAGATTTTCCCACCTGGCTAAAGGCTGGGAGTCCACAAATGGCCAGCTGTGAATGTGCTCATGGCCCAGAGACCTGGCTCTGACACAACAGACCCAGAGAAACAGACAATCTGCACAGGACACCTAAGCCTGTAAATTATATGGGTGCATTTGTATTTGCGTAATCTTAAGCAAAAAATGTTTTATGCTTTTCTCTATGATCTATTGCTACTGTGAGATCACATCAACCTTTATGTGTTGATAAACTGTTGATAAAAATACATTTTTTTGGCACTGAATATAAGTTTGGAATTCTGATCTGCTTTCTGCATCTTCTTTGGGACAAGCAAGGGAAAACATGCATCTTGAAAACAAATTTACCATCTTTACAAGATTGAAGAAGGACCCTGTAGATGAGCAGAGCTTCCACATGTTGACTGCTGTGCTTCAGCATCTGGCAAAAAATGTAGAAAGCAAACAAACAAAAAGGATTTATGAAAGATCAATATATCTCACATTTAGCAGGCATGTGCATGTCTGATAATTACAAAAACAGAAAAGGTTTATACTGAAAGCCTACAATCCTTGCAAGCATATTCAAATAAAATTACGTTGGGTTTCCAGATGCTTGAAGCTTTTTAATCCATGCACATTTTAAATATATTTGAATACATCTGGAAGCTAAACTATGTAACACATTTTGCTGACTGTATTGGTTTTGTGCACAATGCCAAAGCTGACACCAATTCCTCTTTTATTTTTCTGTCAACATGACTCAATGGGAACGTTGTAACAAAAAGTCATTTCTTTCAAACATGTGTACCAGATTATCATGCTGTCACAAATAGTCAGTTGATGGGAGGTTAGGGCTTTTGTACTTATACAGTTTAGTCAATAACAGTAAGTCGTTAAAAAATTGCACTGCCTTTGATGTCCTTTCCAGTGTCCAATCTATATGATACCGCTGATTGTATCACTGTTTTAAGCGCAAAATGTGCCTCACACTGTGATGGTGTATGAACCAAAGTTCACTTTTTCACTGTCCCCGTGGCAGTCTTATGTAACCTCTTTTTGGAGGGTCCAGTCTAAGCTTGGAGATTTTGATTACTGCCATATACACCAGAAGCACAGTGTACCCTACTGTCATCTCTACTGAATGTGAAGGACTGACAGATGGGCCAGAATCAGAAAGAAAGCAATAAACAATTCGGGATGTCCCATCTGTTATAATTCTGGTACTAGAGCAGTCCAGAGAAGCATCAGCACCATATTCCTCCATTCCTGAGGCTTGACCATGTTTCAAAGACATTCAGAACGCCTGAAAAACATCTAAGAGGGACCACACTGGTCATCTCTGCCACATTTTACCTCCCTAGAGCTGTTCCGAATGCTCTGCAGTATTGCTGTCTCAGCCTTGGCCAGAACATCAGAAGAGACTGAGAGAAACAAGCTCAAACAATTTCCAGTAAGGGTTGGAAGAGTGGGTATTAGCCGACTTTGTCTTACCTTCTTAGTAACAGATGTTTAGTGCCAAAGGGGAAAGAGAGGCAGGGAGGATGTCTTTATAGATAAAAGAAACTAAGATGTTTAAAATAAAAGGATCCCTCACAGGGACATTTTCTGTGTGCATCACTTTTTTCTGGCCATTCAAGTGCTTTTCACATCCCTGCATGTGCATGTATGGGCAGACAGATGCCTTCTGTCCTTTCATAAAGTTCATAGTTGTGCATGACTTCATCTCTTAGCTTATATTTAATTGAAGCGTAATAGATAGACAATTATCCCTTGGATGCACAACATACCAATATCTACACTCTTCCACGAGTGGGGTCAAAATTGACCCCAAATAAAATCAATGCATTTTGCAATAAACTCGGTTGTTATTCTTTAAAATCTTTAAAACGAAGAGCTGTAATATTTTCATATTCCAGGTATTCCTCATAAAACATGTTTGTGACATGAGGCCACTTGCATTTTCATTTATTTTTTCATTAATTTTAAGAAATTGCAGTTTTTGTAGCACTTGTATCACTTTTGTATGCTTGCTCAACATATACTGCAGAAGCTGTGTCTTCCCTCTGAAAGGCACGAGTTGTTCATCCACTGTAACACAATCAGTGAGGATGAATTTCTGCCTGCCGTTGACCAGGAACAGGCACCATATGTAGCGGAAAGCTGCCATGTTGTTTGTTTTCAGTTGGCAGGCTCTGGTCCTCTTGTCATCAAAGTGCAAGAAATGGCGAATATCTTCAAATCTACAAAATGACATAGTGGCCTTGTACAATGGGTTATGCAGAGGACTCCCAAAAAACACACAGACTCATACATCCCAGTTCTTCTCACTTCCTGCAAGAATGGTCAATCAAATGAAGGCCATGAGCTTGTGTTTGATTACATTTTTCCACTCTTTTCCCCTGTCTGTGGCTACTCTTTGTGCCTCCATGTTTGTGCATGTCAGCATCTCTTCTATTATATTATCAGACATGAACATCTTCCATGCATCTCTTGGGGAGACAGTACTAAACCCAGGTGCAAGCCCTGGCCAACTATTCAGAATATTGTGGCTTGGTGTTTTAGCCTGGCTGGGAGGTAACTCTGCCCAGTAAGAGCAGTAAGAGGGGCTCATTCTGTTAGACACAATATCCATTTCCTCTTCAGAGGACTCATCAGAGGACTCCTCTGTACCAGACCGGCATTGTTCAGTGGCAGGACAATAGTCATCTCTATATCTGAGATGTCAGATTCTGAGTCAGTTCCTTCAATGGGCTCTTCATCCCATCCATCCTGGATATTTGTAGGGCAAGGTCCACAAGGATCCTGGCTGGCCTCATAGCAGCTATGTTAGATATTAAAAAAAAAAAAACATCAGAAAGGACAATGTTTGAAATGCACAGGAAACTATAAATCATGTAGGTTGCTGTGTAAAAATTAATTCCTGATTCATCAGATTTGTAAGTGGGACAGTCAGAGCTGCTAAGAATTAAAGGTTCATAGCAGATTCCATAGGAACTGTTTGTGGAAGAGCGGGGTAGTGATACAAAAACTGAAATTTTTTTTAATTAATGAAAAAATAATTAGAAATGCAAATGGCCTCATGTTACAAACATATATTATGAGGAATACTTTTCATTTTAAAGATTTTTAAAGAAAAACAACCTGTGGGGTCAAAACCCACGGGTGCATCTAAAGGTTAAGAGCACCGGATAATAAAAACGGGAAGAAGCCACAAAAATTCAGAGTTAATGAACCAAAAGCAAATCCTCAGACAAAGCATGTGATGCAAAAGAGTTTTTACATTTTACAGTTATGTTTTTACTAACTGGTGTGACTGTTACTGTGATCCATACTACACCACAAAGATCATTAAAATTTCCCTTCTATCGAATACACAGAACCTTCTGGATAATTACAAGCAGGTTAATTGTCTAAAGTTTTGCTCTGTCCTTTTTTCTCCTGAGAGAAAAGAGTTTTTTGTTGCTTTTTTTTTTTTTTATAAAAAGTGGCAAAGGGGGGCTGATTTACAGCTTCTACATGGTGATGGGCTGAGGGGAGAAGGAGTGGTCTCAAACATGCTGGGCTACAATAAAAGGCACTTGTTTGAACCTCCGAGGAGCCCAAACTTTCCAGTAGCACCACAGGCGGCTGCTGAACAAACGGAAAAAAAGGAGGGGATAGCTGATTAGTAAAAATTGAATGAGAAGAAAAAGCGCTCAGCTTTCTTTAAATATTTACATTATAGATAAATTACATTTTAGCGTCTAACTTTTTGCAAAAGAAACACTTTTTGCAAAAACTAAAAAGTGAGAGAGAAAATGATGAGGCTGCTGTGCATCACTATAGTCTGCTTGATCCTGGCTGGCAGTGCGTACAGTGAAGAGAAGATCTTAACAGGTAAGATTTAAAATGATGTGAAATAGTTTAACATGCCCAAGTGTCTGTATGTATGTGATCTTTTATAAATGCATGATGTTGCATCAATCATGTGCGTGCGGGGGGATGAGCTGTGCAAGAAGCCTGAGCAAAGTGGTACCCCATCAAAAGCTTGTCTTATAACGGTGTCGTTGCAGCAGCAGGTAACAAACACATCTCTGGGGTAACGCTCACACAGACACAGTGTAACTCAGCATTACACTCACTGATGTGCTGCACACAGACCACCCCAGCACGGACAGGCTGGTGAATAAATTACCCTTGCCATTCATAGGGGCTTCCTACCCACTCTGCTGAATGAGTAATACCACTGGTTGTCCTCCTAAAATAGGTCACAAGTGCTGCAGTGGATTAAATTGGGCTGGTAGTGCTTGTCCCCCTTTTTGTGGATGTAAATGCGGACTTTAATGTGATTTATGGTGTTGATTTTTTTTTTTTAACTTTCTGACACTATTTGTTCCAGACACAAAATGAAAACTTAGAGAAATCTTTCCAAGGAGCCCCTGCACTCCATCATAACGCTGTTGTAATTTCAAATTCACAGCTGCCTACAGAATGACACCATGAGATGAAGCTGCTCCCAATAAAACACAGCTAGATCTAGTGCTGCAGAGAAAGAAAAAAGGGAATTGCTGGAGATGCCCTCATGTTATATGTATTGACTGATATTTAATGTGCTTTCAGCAGCTCTGAAAGCTGACTCAGTATGTCAAATTAGGAACGTCTCAGCTGTCTCTCTTCCAGGAGCAGAGGAAATGGCTTATTTGTTGGGACAAGAATTTCATTCTATGAGGAGAGCTTGTATTTTTTTGTCATTCAAACATTTAAACATTTGCGGGTGATGTCACAAGTGTGTGTTTATGTGTTCATTTATATGATGTCATTGCCTGAATTATGTAAAAGCATTTGCTCAGCCCAGGCCAGCTGCATTGTTCCGTACAGTATATTTTTTTTGGCCACATGAGCTGTGCATTCTCCCTCAGTTCGAGGGGCGTTGCCTGTCCTTATACCTACTGACTCACTCTGCCACTGGGAGCTTTTGGAAATCAGCCCATGGTAGCAGGCAGCCTGACAGGAGCGGAGTTAAGATTAATGACCCACAGCCAAATGTATAGAGCCCCATGCTGAACAGCGGCCAAATGACTCTGTCTTTTCCTGTGAAGTAATAGTCTGTTAAGTCTAATGCTTACTGTGGTTGTTGGTTACTGAAGCCTGGCCTGGTTGCTACTGTGGTAGAGTGGGAAAAGGGGCTTGGCTGCAAATGAGGCCTGGGGTGAGGAGAAGATGTGTTTAGGGTAGGAGATGAGATGTTCACAGAGGCACGTTTTTGGTGGTATTGATCTTGTATTATTAAGCTCAACAGAAATTTAACAAATCACTCTGATGGAAATCTATGGTGCGCTTGTACCGAGGATGTGCACACACACGTTTTTTGTGTTTGCACTTGTTTTGCATGACAGAATACAGGAAAGAGCTTATTGGCATACGTGTGTAGGAGTTGGCCTGCTGTGTTTATCCCAGCTGCACTTGTTAATTCTTTCTCCATATTGACACAAGTGGGCCAGCAACAGAAGAGAGCGACACTTTGGGATGTTGTAAAGCATTGCTCGCTCTGCTAGAGGGTGTGGCATTTTGTGCACAAGGAGATATAAACATGCAGACTGTTGCTCTGCAGAGTTTCATCCTTTCAAAGAGAGATTTTTAATGTTGATTGTTTAGTAACTTCATGCAGGAAAGGCTCAGGGGTTACACAGTATACAGTATAGTAAGAGCATAAAATGATGCATGGGGCACAGAGTGGACCTGGATCACTGTAAAGATCATTTCCACTTCAGTGTTGCAAAGAAGCAGATGGTTCCAATCACTTGCTAAAACCACCTTTTACACAGTGAGACTGAACTGTGCTTGGTAATAAAATGGCAGTAGGTCTTGGCTGCAGCTGCTAAGCTTCTTTTTATTGCCCTACACATGTGTTCATTTATGTTTTGGGGTATTTTTTTTTTTTTTTTGGTTTTTTTTTTTTGTCAACTGCTGCACAGTTGACAAAAGTGTCAGTCATAATGGTTCCCTATTATTTGACCACCAATAATTATGACAATTTGGAACCACCTTGGGTCTCAGAGGGTTGCAGACGGTTGGAGAATGGCAAAGAAAAGAAAGGCTTCCCTCTCTTCCCAGAAGGATTACTACCCGCAGTAGGCTGTTGCTTTATATGTGCAGCATGTCTCGCATGGCCAGGGCCACAGTCTCCTTTGGGATGTCTGTCTAGTGGTAACTGCAGGAGCAGGAGAAATTCAGGAGTTGCTTTAACATGCATCTGTCTCTCTGGGATTGTAACTGTCAAGGGTGTAGAACAAATAAAAAGACAAATTTATTTACTGTGCCTTCGTTTAACATCATCCCAAGCAGTTCATACTTCAGCATTCACTGAATTGGCTCCGTCCTCCTCAGGGTTACAGCTCACACAGAGGCTCTTGATTTAACATTCGAACAGTGTTCTCACGAGACACTACAATGAAGCCCTTTACTCTGTTTTCTAATAATTTCAGACATCACTGTTGGCTGTAATTACATCTGGTGAGTCTGTGTTGATGTCAGCACTGCCCTTACCTCTGCCAGTTCAGTCATCCTGGATGCCTCAGGTTTCAATTCTGCTTCATGCACAGCGTTACCCATGCAGAGTGTTTATGAGGCACGGCGAAGCTGTGAGTCATTTCTCTCTGACAAAACAGGCAACTCTTGTCCAGACACTGGCAATTAGCAGCGGCAGAAGTGTTTTTCCGAGCTCATAAAATACCTGGCGTCTCGGTGACCACTCAAGAGGCAAGTGAGGCAATGGGTGTGGTGATTTGGTAATAGAGGTAGTCACTGGCATGTGCAGCCTCATGAAAGAAATGAGAACATAGAGTTTAGAGTGGCATAAGGTGAGACTGAAGGGTAGATTAGGTCTGTCAGCACTGCCTTTGCTAATTAATTCCTCGCGCGGGAGTTCTCAATTCTAATGATCTGAGAACCACTGAACGAACTCAAGACACACTTCTACTGTGTGAACCGGGACAGTTTCGGCAGGCGTTTGACGAGAGGTTCATTCAGTGTCACTCCACTGTGAGTGTGTGTGTTCTGAGGGAAGGTTGTGGTTTGAGCAGAGTCAAAGCCACTGTCTACTTTTATTTCCTGTAATAGCCATGTGGGAAATGTTTCCCGCTGAAGAGCCAGCAACACAGTATTCCAGTCATGCTCAGGTGTGGCTGCTCAAAGTGAAAGGCCTTCAACATGAAAGCTGCATCCTCAGTCAGAAATCAGAAGCTGACTGCAGACTTACATGCAGATCGTCCATACTGAGTGAGTGAGAAAAGACACAGAGTAGCGCCTATACTTTTTAATGAGTACCCGAAACTTAAAGAACAAGACGGGTTATTTATGAATATAATAAAAAAGTCTTCTGCGGTGCTTCTTACCTTACCTCACTTATGTTTACACATTAGATTGTTAAAAGGTTAAACTGCGGTGTGTTTATAGGTTAAGGATAGGGGCAGGGGGTGTCAGCGGTCCTGTCTACATGCATTTATCTAGTGCTTGTTATTGTCTGGCACAGACAGCCCCCACTCTCTTTCCTGGCTGGGGTCTTAACTAAGCAAGCCCTGTGAGGTCTAAAGATAGAGGATGGGAACCGGTGGTGAGACACAGATGACCTGTCATTTTGAGTTAAAGGCTGGCCTAGCTTGGACAGGAAAGATAGAGAGGGAGTGCACAGAGGAAATAAGTAAAAGAAATAATGATGACAGCTAGATTCTGTATTTTGTCAACAATATTATCTGCTCTCTTTTCCCATTATTTATGTGCCTGACACACTTAACACAAATCAGATGTAGTGGATGAAAGAAAAGCACTTCATTTTGTGGGTTAATGCTGAGGAACCAACGGCTTATAAGTGCAAGTACTGACAACAGCAGGAAGGAGACTGAAAAAGGATTATTGGCTTTCAGGGCTGAGGACTGGCCGGTGCCCAATATTACATTTAATAAACCAAACAGACTCCAGACTCTTCACTGGCTTTGTGTGATGCAATGCTTCAGATGTCACACTGTGTATTGTATATTACAATAATACAAACATTATAGACATGCCAAACTACGTAGTGTAGCTGTTTCATTAACAAGGCAAACAAAAAAAAGGCAACAAGGAGAAGTTTAAAAAAGTGTTTCTACAATTTTTTCCCCCTTTTTTGCATTGAAAATCATTACATAAAAATGTTATACAAAGGGTTTTTTTGTTTTGGTTTTTTTATCCAAGTATCATAATTCTAAACAAGAGCAGAAAGGTTATATCATATTTCTTCTTTTCTAGTCAAGGTTTCTGCTGAACTAGGTGGCAACATCACCCTGCCTTGCAGGATCTTGTCCTCAGACACGGTGTCCTTTGGCGACAACGGACACCGGATAAAATGGACAAAGGTGGAAGATGATGAAGCTCTGAACGAGGATGTGCTGGTTAAAATGGGACTACACATAAGGGCCTATGGGAGCTTTGAGGGCCGTGTCTTCTTGCAGAACCTCGACAGTGAAGATGTCTCTTTAATAATGACTGAAGTCTCCATGGACGACAGGGGAAAATATCACTGTGACATCGACAACGGGATTGAAGATTCACTGCAAGAGGTTATCTTGGAGGTGCATGCTGGTCTGATGACTGGTAAATCCTGTTTTATTTTGTTTTGTTATTTTGTTTTGTTACTATTTCCATACTTACACTTTTTTGAAATTCATTTAATAATATATTCAATTTCATTAAAAAAAAAAAAAACTGGTACATGCTTGTTTCCATGCAGCATCACAAACGTATCCCCCCCTGAACGGGATTATACTATATATATATATATATATATATATATATATATATATATATATATATATATATATATATATATATATATATACATATATATATATATAATATTCAAGAGAGAAAAAACAAGAGAGACAACACTTGCTTTCTTCCTCATATTTTCATCTGATCTACTTCGTTCAGGTGTCGTGTTCCCATACTACCCTCCTTTGGGCCGATACAACCTGAACTTCAACAATGCCGTGCAAGCCTGTGAGGACCAGGAAGCTGTGATTGCCTCACATGAACAGTTGCTTGCTGCGTGGAAAGGCGGGTTGGATTGGTGCAACGCTGGATGGTTAAGTGACGGCACAGTGCAGTATCCTATCACCAAACCCAGACATCCTTGTGGTGGCTCCAACAATGAGCCTGGCCTCAGAACCTATGGACGCCAAGAGAAGATTAGGCAATTTGATGTGTTCTGCTATACTACTGCACTCAAAGGTCAGTTAATAAAAATGTCTTTGTACATGAAACGCAGTGACCACAAAGACTAGTACATTTATATAGTAGCACATCTGCTTGAATTATTCTGTCTTGTTTGCCTTATCTGCTGTCAGGTCATTTCTATTGGCTGGTCCAGCCTGAAAGGCTGACCTTCGATGAGGCTGTGGAGGCATGCAGAGATGACGGTGCAGAGATTGCCAAGGTGGGCCACATGTTTGCTGCCTGGAAGCTTGAAGGCTATGATCGCTGTGATGCCGGCTGGCTGGCTGATGGAAGTGTCCGGTACCCCATCTCCAGGCCGCGGAAGAACTGCAGCCCCACAGAAGAAGCAGTGCGCTTTGTTGGGTTTCCCGACAAGACAGTGAAGTCTTATGGCGTGTATTGCTACAAGCCTGATCAGTGATGGGTTAGGGTTAGGGTTAGGTCTAAATAAGCCATGACCACCAAAGAGCAGCAAAAGCCACAACCAGTAAAATCAACAATGAAGCAGATAAGCTTTTGATCTAATCTAGCATGAACCCAGTACCTTTCTAAAGCTGTGATAACCTTAAAATACATATATATACATACATGCATACATCTTATACCCTCCTAAGAATTAAAAAAATGACCTGTAGCTATTATGTTTTGCATTTTCCTATAGGTGGCTTTCATTGGTTTTACACAGAGTATTAAGTAAAGGTCTATTTTGTCAAGGTGTGACGGATGAAACAGAGACAGAGAAGTAAATGGTTAGCATAATCTGACTACAGTTTGTGTCCTGCAAAACATGATTGGATTTGTGAAGTTCCAAATGTAGTGCAAATATGCGCACGTGCAGTTGACATGTGCTGCTTTAAAGTCCGCAAGAACAGAAAAGCGTGACATTTTATTTTTATCGAGTTCGGCATTTGGGAATTACGTTAAATTTATTACAAACTGCTATGGGTACTTGTTACCCTGCACAAAGTGATCGTTTGCATGTTGTTTGCTTTTAGCTTCTGAAACTGAAAAATTAAAAAAAAAGCTTTTCAGACAGAATAGTTGTGATCAAAATATTTGCAAAGAAAATGAAGGTAAACGTTTTGGTCTACAACTCTTTTTGCTGTGAAAGCTTCAATTACCACAATTTCCAGTTACAGTCGGAAAGACCACTATAATCTAATGCAATGTATTCTTTTGTCCTAACAAAAGGTTTTTACTTTTTATTGATGGGTTACTGATAGTTTTTTGTTGTTTGTTTTTTTGTTTTTTTAAATGTGCATAGTGTGCTTTTCAAGAAAAACTACAGATTAAGTTTCTAACATTAGTAGGATTTTAGCGGAGAAGTTAAACTGAAGATGTGATTTGTCCCAACACACGAGTGGCATTTCCTAGAAGAAATCTAATGTTACAGCAGTTAATATATGACTATTAAATGTTTGGTTGCACATGACCACTGATGGAGTTGCACATCTTCATATTGTGGCTATGAGCTGCAAAATTTCAATTCGTATTTTGATGATCAATCACACTCACAGATGGTAATTAGAGGTGCAACAAAACTTTTCTAGAGATACAGAGATATGGCACTCACTGTAGAACACATGCAATAATGTGGTGATGCATTGTTTGTAATAATAAAACTCAAGTTGTCAAGGAAAAAACATTTTGTATCTTAGCACCTTGTACCTTTTCAAATGAAGCTGTTTGAAATAAAGAACACAACTCTTAAATCCATTTTGAATCATATATTCCTTTTTTAAAAATTGCATTCCTTCTTATTTTACTGGAGCAAAATCATGCAGCATGTGGAGATGTTGAAGTTTAAGCAGGGACCTAAATGGGATTGTTTAAGTTGCCAAATTGGAGGCCATGAATTTGGCGTGAAGCCATGTCAACTGAAAGGACTTAAGATTAGACTCTCCCCACATTCATTTATTCTTTGCCATTTTTATCTTCAGTGCCAGGCTGCCAACCCACCACTAAGTCAGACAAAGGGAACAGTAGCACAGTCTTTAAGAGGCTTGTGGGAATCTCTGGGAACGGGGTCAGATTTAGGTGGATACAGCAGGGAAATGCTAGACAAATGTAAATGTGTGCGATCCATCTTAGGTAACTTTTTTTGGATAATGCAGCTAAAAGCAACAGCAGATATTTTTGAGGAATAAACTGTGTACATAAACTATAGATTTTTGCACTTGTATTATACAAAAGACTATATACATGTATTTAAACAGCTGGCATCAAGTGAGCTGTTCTTTGGGCCTCTGTGTGTTTAGGCAGACAGCCAAATCAATGAGCAGTCTGTTGACTTCAACCAGTCCAGTGCAGTGCACTGCATGATCTGATATCCTCGTGTTGGTGTTGTTCCCAGATCATCATACTAAATGTTGTTCCAGGATCAAAATTGCAAGTGACCAATCAGAATGTTGTGACGTCATACTTTTGCAACTTTGGGAAAAACCGGCGTAAAACAAAAAACTGTACTTAAGCTGCGTGAAACCGCCTCTGTCCGCCGATCAACGGACCCTGACCCTAACCCTAACCGTAACCCTTTAATAAACAGTAAGCAGAATTGATATTGTCCTTGCAACATTGGAATTTCATAAATGCACGAATGGCTTGGCGTGCAAAAGAATAACGTCACAAGAATGTGATTGGTCATTTGCAATGTTGAACCTGGAACAACATTTTCATGATGGTCTGAGAACAACACCAACACGAGGATATCAGATCATCCGCAGTGCACTAGTCTTAGCTACATCCCAGATGCTTGACAGAATTCCAGATATGCATGTATGGAAAATAAAAAAACCCAAACATTATGGCATTAAGTGAATGGTACACTTTATTCTAAGGTGCCTGCTAAGCTGAAGAAGTCAGTAAGAGCTTGGGAGCATTTCATTTCCAAAATAAATCTAGAACTTCTGTTAAATCCCAGTGAAACTCAGGCCTAGGGGTTTTTGAGACATCTGCACTTCGTGAGGCAGGATTTCAGGTCTGACTCGATGCGGAGCATCCAGGAGCAGCCATTAATCACAAGTCACGTCTCCTCTAATGACAGAGTTGGCACTCACAGAGAAAAACGCAGCTTAGCTTGCACACAGATTACAATGACCAACCTGATGTTGTTACTCAGGTAATCGTGCTTTGTGTTATTAGTAAGCAACAATGTGAACTCCAAGTGACTGCTGCATAAACAGGCACTGTGGGAGTAGTAGTGAAAGGTAATGTAGTCAAAAAGCTTCTGATTTTCCACCCAGGGAATTCATGTGGATCCTTTATGCACCAGCATGTAGACTCAAGATGTTTTTCAAGAAGACCACTTTTACTCATGCTATTCACTAAAAAGAAAAGAGAAAAGCAGTGGGGTATCCTTATGCAGGTTCACAGTACTGAAGCATCAGCCTTTTCTGCATGGCATCACTTTTCCCTAATCCAGTTTTAGTTTGCTACAATTCACATTCACATTGCCACTTCCTATCTTCTCCCAACTGTCCAACTGTCTACCAACGGGCTTGCAGAGCATGTCTGATAGGTTTTTCTACAAGTGTGTGATGTATGTGTAAGACACCGCAATACTTTGAAAAATTGGATACTGGTATGATTTTCCACACAGTGCGATTCACATGAAGTTTAAATTCATCATTATATGCTTAGTGTCCATGAGTTGTGTGGGTGCTAAAAAAAAAAATGAAACGTGATAGCAGAAAAAATCTCCGGTTCATGAGTAAGGCTGATAGCACTACCTGCTGGGGAAATCACTGTAGTGCACACTGCATCCTAAATTAGCTTTAGTGCAAGAAGACCCATGTTTTAAAATTTGTTCAACTTCATTACCTGGCTTCTGCAATTTTGCAGCACATTTCCTATATAATAAAAACTCTAATCATAATAAAGAAAAGTGTAATAAGACTGCTACACTATCAAAACATTACAAGAAGGACAAACTCTGGACTAATTAGATCTGAATAAGATCTGCAAAAAATCTGGTCAACAAATTTAATTTTGTAAGTAAATAATATTTGTATCTTTATTTTTATTTCATTGGTGATTTAAAGCAGGAAAAACAACAGTTAAAAAACAGTTTTTTTTTTTAAATTCACAAACGTACCAACCATTCACATTGTAAAGTAATCTTTAAAAAAAGAAACACTTATAAATATAAAATTATATTATGTGCACATCAAGGCTAAAACACACAGACAAATACTCAGACAACAAAACAACATTTCTCCTTAAAAAAAAATTCACGTCTGTTAATGTTACAGAACAAAATCGATGCAGATTATTGCTGATGTGTGTCTCTGAGTTCTTTGGTCCACTGTTGCCATTAAAGTTGAAAAAAAAAAAAAACAAAGAAGAAGAAAGAAAAAGAAGAAGGCATGTAAATGGATCATATTGCTGAGTAATTACTTTTAGACTGTTAGCATGCAAATGTTGCCGGCGTCCTGGTGAACAAACAAAAACATTTAAAAAGAATCCCCGTGAGGCCCAAGTGACAGAATCATATTTTATCAGTAAAACAAGTAAAGCAATCAAGAGCAGCTTGAAAATAAATTATACGCATCTCTGCCTAAACAGCTGTTACGTTCAAGTCTTTCTGAGTGATTCACAAAATACATTCTCTCAATGACTGATCTTAATTGACCACAATAACAGAAACAAATTTTTTAGAAATCATACCAAAAGAGAAAAAAAAAAGACTTACATATAAGCTACCCCACAACAGATGACAGCAAGAGTCTTTGGTGTGTGATTATGCACAGCATTAGTTATATAAGTTATTGTAAACATGCTGTTGTGACTAATTAAAGGCTATGCAATGAACATATTTGAGCAGAAAATAGAGGCTTCTTGAGCTACACTTTCCTTTTGAAGTAGACGATAGTCATCAATTTCCATCTGTTGATAAAGGCTTTGTCGATAGGCACTTAGAGAGCAATCTTTCATATTGAACTGTCTCCTACAAAAGAAAATGTCAGTTACATTTTTTAAAATCTATCTATAGAAATCTCTTTATAAACATTTAGTCTGACATATATCTGATGACAGCAGAAAAGAATGAAAGGTGATAATTTGATACTAAAAAGCTGCCATCACAAAGAAGCTGATAACCAAGCAATCAGTGAAAAACTTTCCCCAGACTTGTGATATTTTAATATAGAATGTGAATAACTACTATACAGGAAACCTGTCAAACCATGTCAGGGTATAATTTGCCCCTTTATAGAATGAGCTATAAATTCTGGGAAAAGATCTGTATGTAAGAAAGTTTCTAGCTCTTTGTATGCAACATAATGTTTAACTCATGCGATATGAGTTCTTTGCAAGCGCAATAAAAAGGAAGCCCAAATTAAAACAGCACAATATTAATATTTACATGAGCAGTATAATCTCTTTCTTTCTATTAGAAAATGAACACTTGCATAGATTTAAAATAGCCCAGTTGATTTTAAAATTGACTAGACAACCATCAGGAAAAAGGGTGATTTTAGTGTTTTTTAAGTATGATAAGAGTAGTTTTTGCTTTTCCAGTAGCCAGCTGAAACTTTTTTAATCCACATTGGCATTATTATAAAATAGTGCCCCTTGATAAGAAAAAGTCTTGTATCTACATGTCTATAAAAGGCACTTTGTAAGATTCCATTGGCAAAAACTGCAGGTTGTTGTTTTTTTCTTTGATAAGTTTTCTCATGTGCTTTTTTTTTTTTGTTCTTTTCAAACAAGCATCTGGCACGTGCTCTCGTCTCAGGTGTGCTGTGTTATTTCCACTTATGTTCTATTTTGTGTCTCCTTCCTGGTCGGAGCTGATGACGAAAGTGGAAGGACTCATCTTGCCAGTTATTGAAGTTGTGGATGCTGTAGAGACTATTGTGCTGATGCCTTCTGATAAAGGTCCTCTGATAGCTTGAGGCTGTTGGGGGGAAAAAAAATCACATTTTAGCTCTCAAACTATAATTATTTGTCAAAATCTTACACATTGGATAAATGCTGAGTACCAAACTCAGTAAATAGGTTTATATCTTATTAAATGCACAAAAATATATGTTGTTCTCTGTGCTTCAATATTACAATGAAGGTCAAATTTTGTTGTTGGCTGATCAGGAAAATATATTTTAGCCAATGAAAACTCGAAACGAAAAGTATTTATTTAGAACATAACCACAGCTGTTTTAAAGCAAATTACGAATTAATTAAGCATTAACTCTTTCACCCATAAAGATAACGTTGGACAACAAGAAAACATTTAATGACAAATTTTGAAAATTCAAAAACCATGCACTTCAGAAATAAGGGTTGCTCATAATAGGCATCTGAGGGCAGTTAAATGCCAATGTATTAAGAAAATATGATAAATATTCAGGGCTGGGACAAATTGCAAACAAGTAACAACATATAAATAAATGCAAGCATGAAAATATTAAATGAATAAATAACATACTAAATGTTATATATATATATTTTTCAGTCTTGGCACTTTTGGCACTCCATACATATCTGTGTACTGTCTCTCTATTGAGAGCAACAGTTTGTGTACTTACGGTTCATGCAGCTGATTTTCGGGATATCCCATCGTCCATTCCCACGACAACGGATAGTTGGGACATGTCTCTGAATAAAGCCTATACGGCACTGGTACCTCACCAGCGAGTTGATCTCATACCGTTCACGAGTCTTCCCAAAGGAACGTGCATTCTCTACCACAGGAGGCTGACTACAGGCCACTGTAAACCAGACGAGACAAAGGCATTTGATAAGGAATTTTACAGGAACTATGGGTTTGCATTTTTACCTTAAGAAAATTTTAAAAAGTGGATTTTTTTGTTTGTTTGTTTTTTACCTGTGCCCTTCTTGCAGGTGAAAGTGAGGTGGTAGTTGCAAGGAACATCATTCCACTGACCATCCTCATGCCATATCATCACCACACAGTCCTCGCCAGCAGAGAAGAAGCTGTCAGGCTGGTTGGGCCTCCAGTTTTCATATTGCTAAAATAAGAGCAGACAACAGAGTAAAACATTACTGTTATTAAACTACATTCTAAGCCTAACAGCTTTGCTTTTTTATTAGTAAAATAGACACTATTTACAGACATTATCTATAGACACTCCTGTTGAAGGGTCACTGCAGCAGTAGCTCTTCATATTTGATTTGGCAGATTTTTATACCAAATTTCCTTCCTGACACAAGCCAAAAGGGAATAGCGTCTCCTCCCAAGATCGAACTGAGCATTTTTTGCTTGTTAGGGCAATGTGTATACCAATAGGCACTTGTACGGTAAAGGTTACCAAATCACTACAAATACTGTGCCTGCTACATATCTCGCTAGAAAAAAGTGAGGCCAAAATCCTTTTCCTTTTCCTTTTCCTTTTCATCATTGCAATTCTAATTACTGTCCACAAGAGGGAGAAAGTGTATCTTTATGTAGGCCAATTCTGAGCAAACAAGACTCAAAAGGCAAAAACAAAAGGTTTATAAAATGGGCTCATAAACTTTGTCCAGAGAAGAGCCATCTGCATTATCCTGCTGTAAATGTCACAGTAACCTACTATTTACACAAAAATAAGAGTAGCTTGGATTTTATAGTCAGTGCAGTCTACACCCCTGATTCAGTATCGCATACTTGGCATGACTGGTATCCCGTGTAACAACTAATGTGTCTTTCACACTACAGAATTTTGGGATAACGGACAACCATTAGTATGTGATGTCTTTTCATCATTAGCTGACATGTCAAGCGTTACGATTGTACATCTCCAGGAACAAAATTCCACAACAGCACAGCACGTTCATACATTAATACAGCATACACACAGCTGCAATGCTGCGAGGCATTCGAGCTGGCATCGGTGCTACCTGCAGTCTTTCAGCACATTCTAGGTTCAAAAGCTTTCTTCAAAGCTGTGACAGACCCCCACCCCCCTCACCCCACCAATCATGCCTTGAGGCTCCGCTGCTCTCTCATTATGGTTAACAAACATGCTCTGACTTCCTGCTCAGCTTGCTTCAGGTTAACAAATGGCTGACCCATCAACTCCTCAGCAGGTCTGCATCCTCCTCAGAACATTCAAACAAACTTTGATCACCCACACCTAAACACACATCCGAAGATTTTCCAGCCTGTGTGTTTCAATTCTCTATAGTAATTATTTAATCACTGGTCTTTTCTTTTGCCGTTGTAAATAGTTCACAGTTATTTAAAATCAGTCTTATTTATTACATTTAAGTCCACTGGAGGTGACCACCCACACAGACCCCCTGGGCACCCTCAATCCAGTGTATTTTTTTTTTTTTTACTCATTCTACAGCTGAGCACAGGTGCTGTCCATCTGTGTGTCTGCCTGCTTTGGTGGCCTTTTTCCCTGGGTGGTTGCCTGTTGGTTGGGCCTGCTCATGAGTGTGGGGGATAAAGAGGAAACATACCTGTCTACGCCTGACAAAGTCCCCTCTCCGCTGTGTCACTCACACCTTCATCACCCCTCATTCTTTCAGCAGTGAAACAGGCTCCAGGCCTGTGCTTATCTTTTAACCCCCCAGACTGGCTCAATGCTTCCTGCCTTTCTCTGGGTCTGGAAGGGCATCTTTGAAGCAAGAATGTCAGTGTGTGCAAATCTTAAGCACACTATATATTTTATTTAGTTTCTTTTCTGTTTAGTGGTCAGCAGCTAGAAGGACTATAGCAAATATTAACTCTAACTTTTAATTAATTGATTTATTTTTGCTTTGTGGAAGCTATTTGTTTTTCTACACAGAGCTCATACTCATTAAAAGGAGTTAAAATGAAATACACCATGTTCTCCATCAGATTTATTACCACAGCGGTCACCGGGGTGTAGCGACATGAGGCGGTGGAGAATGCGTCATGAGAACGCCAATGCGACTCCCAGAAAGGAAAGACCCTCCCTAAATGACTAAATCTGTCAACAGCATTGCGCATATTTACACTGCTCCGGTGCCATGTTTGTTGAGTCGATAATATGTAAGAAAGCATCCTGTCTTACCATAGGGCAACCATCGGTCCAGCGGAAGTCGTTGTCATACATCTTATCATTCAGGCCGATCCACTGGTAGTCCTGTCCAAGACCTGCCAAGTAAAACACAACCAGTTACATTCCTCAGTTAGCCTATTTCCATTTTAGGACTGGTAAGTCAGAGAAAGTGCAGGCGAAAGCCGAAGATAACGTGGACGTTTTCATTGCTCGAACCCTTATCTTGCATAGTCTCTACCCAAACACGTATTTGTTCTTGAGTTGGCTTTATGAGAGAAAATTTCCCATTAATTAGGTTTTTTTTTTTATTAAGTATCATCTTTATCACATTTATCAAAAGTATTGTTAATTATTTACACCTGTCGTGAACTTACGGTTGACATATTGTTGCTCCTCATGGGACAGGATGCTTGTGAGATGAGCCCCGTTGATGCGGCACTCTCTCTCTGCTGTGTCCCAGTTTTTCCTCTGAGGGAAGTACTTGTAGCAGTGGCCTTGAAACTTATGCCAGCCGTAGTCACATGTTTCTGTATCTGATAGAAGACAGAGTGACAGAGAATGAGGTATACAGAAAACAGAAAGAGATGTGCAACAGATCAACAGACATGAAATAAACTGAGGAATAGACTTTAGCTCTTAATTCAATCCATGTATCAGTCTCACAAACTGACATTTATGGCATTATCTAATCTAGGCCTCACACAGGAGCAAACTGATCCATCAGACCTTCTGTTGGTGTATGTGATTCTGCATAAATCAGAAATGTGATAAACTAATGTATTAGTTCAGCCATAAACAGATCAGATTTATTTCAAACTCTGAAGCTTTACTCTGTTAATGGCATGTATTTCTAAACTTATACACTTTAGTATAGAGTCCGTTTATCCATCCCCTCAACTTAATTCAGCCTTGGAAGTCTAATACACAAAAACATAGGTATAATCTTTCTTTAAGTTCCACATCAAGTTTTTTTTTTTTTTTTTGGCAAAACTTAGTCAGACAGCAGCTGTGTCTGAGTAAAATATCTGGGTGGGATTCACTGTTGAGTGACTAACAAAATTTAGGGTGTAGACACTGGTCAAGAGACATCACCCAAGGCACATATTGCCCTGGTTTCAGCACACTTGGTGTAAATATATGGTTCAACTGGTAACAGTAAAATAATTTTTTCTTAAATATTCCAAAACTCCCTTGTCCAGATAAACTTTTTTAAGCAAGAACTCAGAGACTTCATTGTATTTTCTAGTCCAGTAAAGTTGTCTTAGATGGAAATATAGTGATTTGAGATCTAGCATGCATTTACTCTGACTGGATTCAACTTGATGACAACAGGCCATATCTTTAAATACTAAGAAACTGAAATCTTTGGGAATTCAAGGGGTTTTGAAGTATGTTAGCTACAACGAGACACCAAAAAGAGACAGTAAAAAAAAGCTGTGGTGATGAAATAAAGATGTTGTTGATTAGTCAGCTGACGCCTGAGGACGAGACGTCGATCAGCTGTATGCAAACAGTATGATTATATTTAATGTGGCGTGTCTAAACATTTTTGTGGTTCACTCAACTGAGTAATATGTTAAATGTCTAAATACATAGTCAAATATAAGAGGCTATAATGTTAACATTTTGTTTCTCTCTTATATGTGCTTAGCACTAGCTCAATTTGGATAATTGAGACCAGCCCCGAAATAACCGATGAGTTTTATTAATGGGAAAAATGATAATAAGAAAGAATCTAGAGAGAAAAATTGTTAAATTAATTCCAAACTTACCCTCTTCACAAAACAGCCCAGCATAGCTTGGGAGACACACACATGTGAAAGAAGCAAAGCCATCGACACAAGTGCCTCCATTGCGGCAAGGGTTTGATTCACACTCATCAATATCTTCATAAGAAACAGACATAATCAATAGGAGCAGATGAGCAAAACAACTTGTAGTCCCAGAAATATTACGTTCTTTTAGCAATGCTTCATGTGAGCTTTGCAAGAATTGTCCTACCTATTTCACATTGATGACCACTGAAACCAGGAGCACAGTGACAGGTATAGGTGCTGCCAATCCTCAAGCAAGAGCCTCCATTTAGACAAACATCCTCTGTGCATGAGTCAATTCCTGATGGCAAAGTAAAATAAAAGTCGAATTAAACAGAAGTTTATTGGAGTATTCATTTTTTTGCTCTATTTCAGTGCCAACTTAGAAGGAAACTTACCAGAAATCTCCATAGTCTCGCCAACAACAGTGTGTCCCAGATCAAATCCTCTATTAGGCGGTGTGGTTGTTTCCTCCTCTTTTATTGGTGGTTTTCCTTCAATAACTGATGGTGGTGCAGTCATGTCACTGTCCTGTTTCTGGTCTTGCTCAGAAAAGGTTGATGGTGTGGTTGATGCAATTGTACCTAGCTGATTTTGCACCTGGGCTGGTGATACTGTCTTGAATTGAGTGCTGGTTGGTATTTCAGTGTAAGGAGAGACACCTATGTCACCTTTCCCAAACGTGACATCAACACCTTCCTTCTTTGAAGCTTCTGTAGCATTTACCTTAAATACTTTCTTGATTTCATCTGGAGATAGAGCCTGTTCTATACTGATGATCTTTGGTGCCTTTGTAGTCATCAGTTCATCAGATACATCATCAAAGCTGGGGGATGAAATCCCAGAACTTACAGAGCCACTTTCAGCCTTATCATTAGGGACAGAAGGTGACTTAGATGTTGGTGATAAGAGCTCAGAGGTGACACTCTGAACCTCATCATCACCCAACTTAACAACACTTGCTGTAGTCATGCTGTTTTCTTGGAAGGTAGAGACTGATTTTCCACTGATCGTGGTTGATGCCGTAACCATGATAGCTTCTGCTATTACCTTTGAGTCAGGTGTTTGAGCAACAGATGGTGGTGTAGAAATTAACACTGTATCATTTTCTAGTGTTTGGTTGTACAGGGGATCTGCTGCCACCACATAAGGATTTAGTGCTTCATAATCTGCTTGTGGATCAGTTAGACTGAGGTGAGTCGTTGCACCACTTGAGACTTGATCAACAGCTGGTTCAACTGTCCCATCTGCTATCGAAACACGGCCGTCTTCAGAAACAAAAGCAGGTGCAACTGTTGATACTGCAGTCTGGCTTGTGACATGATTAGCAAATACAGGGCGAGTTGTGGTCAGTGATATATCATGAGAAAGACCAGGGTTGGGGCGGTGTGTAAGTGTAATTTCTGACTTGGCTTGTTCAAATAATTCCATGGGAGTTGTCAGTGGTTGTAGAGGAGAAAGAGTTGAGTCCAACTGAATGACAACATCTGGCTGTGATGGTGTTGAGGGGACATTTGAAGTGGGTATTGTGGTGATCATTACTGTTGTCTCTGAGATAGCTGTGCTTGTTATAGCTGCATTTTGTGACTCCTTTGGTTCTGACTCAAAGGAAGTTGATGTATTCAATGACTCAATAGATCTGGTCACAGCAGGGGGCTGTGTTGCATGGGCTGCAGTGCTGAAGACCTCATGGGATGTCTGACCTGAGGTTTGTTCAAATGATTCTGACTCATCTGTTTGGGAGCTTGCCGGCTGAGTGGATAAAGTGCTAGAAATCATAGTCTTCTTAACGATCGACAAACTAGGAGTGACAGAGTCAGACCCAAAGGTGTTCAATCCCATTTCACTTGAACCTGCTGTAGAAATAATAATACTTGTTCCTGTTGATATAAACCTCTCTTCACTCTTCACTGGTGTCTTGGCATAACGTGAACTGTCTTCATCAGTTGAGGTGTCTCTCTCAGTCGATACTACAGCTGGCTTCTCAGTGGTAGAAGCAAGAATGGTAAGGGCAGGTTCTGTTATCATTTTGGGTGACTGGTCAGTAATTTCTGAAGTGAAAACCAACCCTTCAGTCTCAGTGGTAGAAACTGAGGACACACCTGAGGATGGAGTCCTTTTTGTTTCAAATGAAAATGAATAAGTTGCTTCACCTGAGATCTCTAGTGATGCATCTACAGCGCTTGACACTGCAGGAGATCTTGTGTCAGTAGCTATAGTTTCTTCTTCTTCTTCACTTGGAGGTTTTGGAGTTGTAGATTCTACTCCAACAGGCTCCGCTCCTGTCCCCATATGAGATGAAGTTATAATAGCATGAGGAGATGTTTTCTGGATGTCACTGTCTGAACTACTTGAAATTTCCCCTTTCAATGTTGTGACTGTTACTGCAGTCTGGGCAGTTACAACCATAGCAGTGCTTAACTTCTCACTAGACAACACTGGGCTCACTGTGGCTGGCACATTTTTCTCAGAAGAGATGCCAGTGTGGGGAGTAGGCATGATCTCAGACCTGGCTTGCTCAGTACTAAACAGTGAAGAGGGTGTAGATGTTTTTTCAGTCATCCAACTTTCCAAAGATGATGCTGAAGGTTTCTCTGAGCTTTCTCGTGCAAAGTCATCAGAGTCACCTGAAGAGTCGTCATCAGATGTTTTACTGGTGGATTTCATTGTTCCAGGTTTAGTGGAGACTGGTGTGACAGTGACTGAAGGTTTAGTGGTTTGTGTGAAAACGGATGAACTTAAGGTTTTATCAGTTATGCTGTGACTTGTAGCTGTTAGAATTACAGGTGATGCTGTCATATATTTTTCTTTTTTAACTGTGGTGACCACATAATCTTCACTAGTCACTAAAGTGACAGAGGTAGAGTCTGCTGTTTCCATTAACATTTGAGAAGAAAAAGATGAGGAAGTGGAAATCTCAGTAGTGTCTCCTTGGAATTGATCAGAAATTGGTTTGGTAGTCTCAAATGAGAAAACTTTGTGTGTTGTTGTAACATCATAGATTTCTCCAGAGCTTGACTGAGTGGACACGGAAGTATCTTGTGTGGCCTGCGCCAACCTTGTGACATTTACTTCACTTGATGTTTCTTCCGAAGAAACATCTTTCACAGGTGACGATTCTGAAGTGGACAAGTATTCAGAAGATGTTGAGGCTGATGATGTATCACTGGCTGAGGTTGGTGTAGGACTCAAAAATGTGTCACCAACAGTCCCTGAACCCTCTGGTTCTTCTATAACTTCCAGCTTTTGAGTTATTGTAATTGCTGTGACACCCCCAGCTTCCTCTGTCAGAATAGTTGGATAAAATGAAGAAGAGGGAACCACAGACATCGTATCTGCATCAGTGATTGTATCATCTTTGGTAATAAGCTCTGTACTGTAGCTGTCTTCTCTCATACTATCTGTAACTCCAGAGAACAGTTTATCTTCCTGTTGTGTATCCTCGATGAATATGATAGATGTGCTGGTTGATGGTTTGGATGCATGCAGAACTATGGTCGGTGTTTGTTCAGTTAGTCGAGTCTTGGCTTGGCTCCTGTCGGGAGTAATAATCTCAACTTGTTGATCTGTAACGCTGTGATATATAACAGTGGGAACTGGGGCAGATGTTGATGTAAATTCATCTTGTTTATGCTCACTGCTCAAGCTTTCTGTGCTGAAATCAACAACAGTGTGATTATATATTAGGGCATCAGTTGTATGGGAGGGCAGGGCTGTAGAGGGGGATTCTGTTGTGTGTTCAGCCACAGCAACCTCATCTTTCTCAGTGCTTGAAAGGGGATGATCTGTTGCTGGAGTAATTTTACTTTCCTGTGAGAAAACCCTGTTATCAGAGGTTGGTGTTACTGTAGCAAAACCCTTGGTTTCACCTGCTGTTTCTGAAAATGTGGCAGTCTCCATCACTGAAGGCTTTAGGGTGAACTTCACAGTGGTTTGGTTGCCAGAACTCTCTACCTCTGTCAAAGTAAAATCTGGTTTTGGTGTTGATTTTTTACTTGTGATTGCATATTCTGTTGATGTGTATGACTTCTCTGTGGTGTAGAGAGAAGCTGCAGGTGCAGTATATTTTGGAACATCAGCTGTTCCACTTTCATTAAGTCTTTTTGCTGTGCTTGTTGGTTTCTCTGTGCTGAAAATGGAATGGCCTGTACTCTCTGTGCTAGTAACAGATGTACTTTCATGAGTTGCTCCTATTATTCTTGGTTTGGTTGTGGGTAGAACTGATAATCCTGTGTCTTTTACTGTAATAAGCACGTCAGTGGTGTGGCCACCTGGGTCACTATCTTCTGGAAACACTGAACTTATAACCGCTGAGGAAATTGTACTATCCAAAACTCCAGAACTCTCCCTTTCAGGTACTCTTGTGGAGGATGACCCACTTGAGTCATCACCTGACCACTCATCTTGATCGGTGACTCCACTGCCCTGATCAGAAGTGTAAATCTCAGGGCTCGTCATGCTTGGAGATTGAGTTGGTGATATAAATTCTTTGGTTACCTGTGTACTAGACTGAGGTGAAAATGCAACACTGACCATGTCAGATGTGCTCTGAGTCTCATCTGTTTCTGTCTCATCTGTTTGCACTTTAAATTCCTTGTATGGTGTTGTAGCAGTTTCAATTAATATCCCTTCACCAGATCCATCTTGACTTGATTCCAAATCAAAGTCTTGAGGGAAGCTGCCAGAGTTGTCCATGTCATTGTAGGCAGAGGTCAACATTGGGGTAATACTGGGTATTGCCATTGGCCGAAACGTTTTGAGTGTATAGGGACTAGATGTAGCAGTTGTAAATTCTCTATCACTTGAATGCTCTTCCCCAGTGAATACAGGTGTGTTTGATGGACTAAATGTTGTTACTGCTAGGGTTGCTGATTCCACAGAGGACTGTTCAGGTGCTGTTTCATCTGTGTATGTTGATGTGTAATCTCCTGAGAAGTCTGGGTCGGGAAAATGACCTGCTTCTGACTCAAACTGAGTAGTGGCAGAAAACAGAGGAGCATCTGTAGACTCCACAGTCATGAACTCATGAGGTGAAATCATTGTACTGTGAGTCAAAGTTTTCAGGTTTTCAACTGTTGCTGTAAAGGATGTGTGTGTTCTTTGAGAATCACTGAAAGTAGTTGATAGTGCTGATGTTGATGTCGTAGTCATGAAGTCAAAAGCAACAGTGTTCCTTGTTGTTAACATCTCTGTTGTTTCAGTTGAAGTTGTATCTGAGGAAGAAGATAACGTAAACATGTCTACAGTTTGGTCAGTTAATGTAAAGGGTTCAGGAGATAACACTGTGTTATCAGTAAAGGGGGAAAGCAAGGTTTTCTCTGGGTGACTAATTAATGGAATCTCAAGTTCTGCGACTGGACTTGCTGTTGGTGCCATTGTGCTGAGCGATGAAAAAGATGGAGGAACTGCATTGACAAAGGCCGGTAGATGAGTTATCTCATCATGTGAGCTCCACTCTTCAGTAAAGGAGTTAGTTTCATCTCTTGCAATTGTGGTATAGTATTTGTCTGTTCCAGAGTACATCGCATCTGTATCAACATGTTGTGTTACTGCAAGTGATAGCGGTATTGACTCCACAGTGCTGGATACAGATGGAGATACGTCACTGAAAACAGAGGTTGCATTCAATATATCTGTGGTGTCATCACTTGAACGTTCTACATCCATTGGAGTTGTGTCCGAATAGGTCATTGTCTTATCAGTCAAAGGAGAAACAGAAGTCTTTTCTGTCTGATCTGAGAGAGCACTGGAGTAAACGTCAGCTGGAGTTGCTGTTGACTTCTCCGTGGTGAACATTGAGGAAGCTGTGGGAAGTGCAGTGAGATTTCTGATCATTTCAGGCGTCTGATCTCCTGAGCCCTCTTCTGTTGATGTCAAAAAAGAACTTTCCTCTGGTGTTAATGAATATTCATCTAACTTGCTTGTGGTGACAGATTTTTCCGTACCAGATGACACTGATATTGGCTTCTGAGTACTGAAGACAGATGAGGATGAAGTAAAAGCACCTTTTGAAGTATCACTTGAAAGCACTGTTGTTGTTATGATGCTTGAGACTTCAGGGAAAACAGTAGTGCTGTCTCCAGAAAAATCTGCATCTGTGGCACTCGGGAAGGATGTAGTTTCTGACTTCATTGTTGACGGACTGACAGAAGCAAACGAGTCCATTACGGTAGGTTGACTGCTTTCACTTTCAACCTCAACATCTGGAACACTGGTAAGGGATGGTACTTTAGTCTCATCTGTATCAACATGTTGTGTTACTGCAAGTGATAGCGGTATTGACTCCACAGTGCTGGATACAGATGGAGATACGTCACTGAAAACAGAGGTTGCATTCAATATATCTGTGGTGTCATCACTTGAACGTTCTACATCCATTGGAGTTGTGTCCGAATAGGTCATTGTCTTATCAGTCAAAGGAGAAACAGAAGTCTTTTCTGTCTGATCTGAGAGAGCACTGGAGTAAACGTCAGCTGGAGTTGCTGTTGACGTCTCCGTGGTGAACATTGAGGAAGCTGTGGGAAGTGCAGTGAGATTTCTGATCATTTCAGGCGTCTGATCTCCTGAGCCCTCTTCTGTTGATGTCAAAAAAGAACTTTCCTCTGGTGTTAATGAATATTCATCGAACTTGCTTGTGGTGACAGATTTTTCTGTACCAGATGACACTGATATTGGCTTCTGAGTACTGAAGACAGATGAGGATGAAGTAAAAGCACCTTTTGAAGTATCACTTGAAAGCACTGTTGTTGTTATGATGCTTGAGACTTCAGGGAAAACAGTAGTGCTGTCTCCAGAAAAATCTGTATATGTGGCACTCGGGAAGGATGTAGTTTCTGACTTCATTGTTGACAGAATGACAGAAGCAAACGAGTCCATTACGGTAGGTTGACTGCTTTCACTTTCAACCTCAACATCTGGAACACTGGTAAGGGATGGTACTTTAGTCTCATCTGTATCAACATGTTGTGTTACTGCAAGTGATAGCGGTATTGACTCCACAGTGCTGGATACAGATGGAGATACGTCACTGAAAACAGAGGTTGCATTCAATATATCTGTGGTGTCATCACTTGAACGTTCTACATCCATTGGAGTTGTGTCCGAATAGGTCATTGTCTTATCAGTCAAAGGAGAAACAGAAGTCTTTTCTGTCTGATCTGAGAGAGCACTGGAGTAAACGTCAGCTGGAGTTGCTGTTGACGTCTCCGTGGTGAACATTGAGGAAGCTGTGGGAAGTGCAGTGAGATTTCTGATCATTTCAGGCGTCTGATCTCCTGAGCCCTCTTCTGTTGATGTCAAAAAAGAACTTTCCTCTGGTGTTAATGAATATTCATCGAACTTGCTTGTGGTGACAGATTTTTCTGTACCAGATGACACTGATATTGGCTTCTGAGTACTGAAGACAGATGAGGATGAAGTAAAAGCACCTTTTGAAGTATCACTTGAAAGCACTGTTGTTGTTATGATGCTTGAGTCTTCAGGGAAAACAGTAGTGCTGTCTCCAGAAAAATCTGTATATGTGGCACTCGGGAAGGATGTAGTTTCTGACTTCATTGTTGACAGACTGACAGAAGCAAACGAGTCCATTACGGTAGGTTGACTGCTTTCACTTTCAACCTCAACATCTGGAACACTGGTAAGGGATGGTACTTTAGTCTCATCTGTATCAACATGTTGTGTTACTGCAAGTGATAGCGGTATTGACTCCACAGTGCTGGATACAGATGGAGATACGTCACTGAAAACAGAGGTTGCATTCAATATATCTGTGGTGTCATCACTTGAACGTTCTACATCCATTGGAGTTGTGTCCGAATAGGTCATTGTCTTATCAGTCAAAGGAGAAACAGAAGTCTTTTCTGTCTGATCTGAGAGAGCACTGGAGTAAACGTCAGCTGGAGTTGCTGTTGACGTCTCCGTGGTGAACATTGAGGAAGCTGTGGGAAGTGCAGTGAGATTTCTGATCATTTCAGGCGTCTGATCTCCTGAGCCCTCTTCTGTTGATGTCAAAAAAGAACTTTCCTCTGGTGTTAATGAATATTCATCGAACTTGCTTGTGGTGACAGATTTTTCTGTACCAGATGACACTGATATTGGCTTCTGAGTACTGAAGACAGATGAGGATGAAGTAAAAGCACCTTTTGAAGTATCACTTGAAAGCACTGTTGTTGTTATGATGCTTGAGTCTTCAGGGAAAACAGTAGTGCTGTCTCCAGAAAAATCTGTATATGTGGCACTCGGGAAGGATGTAGTTTCTGACTTCATTGTTGACAGACTGACAGAAGTAAACGAGTCCATTACGGTAGGTTGACTGCTTTCACTTTCAACCTCAACATCTGGAACACTGGTAAGGGATGGTACTTTAGTCTCATCTGTATCAACATGTTGTGTTACTGCAAGTGATAGCGGTATTGACTCCACAGTGCTGGATACAGATGGAGATACGTCACTGAAAACAGAGGTTGCATTCAATATATCTGTGGTGTCATCACTTGAACGTTCTACATCCATTGGAGTTGTGTCCGAATAGGTCATTGTCTTATCAGTCAAAGGAGAAACAGAAGTCTTTTCTGTCTGATCTGAGAGAGCACTGGAGTAAACGTCAGCTGGAGTTGCTGTTGACTTCTCCGTGGTGAACATTGAGGAAGCTGTGGGAAGTGCAGTGAGATTTCTGATCATTTCAGGCGTCTGATCTCCTGAGCCCTCTTCTGTTGATGTCAAAAAAGAACTTTCCTCTGGTGTTAATGAATATTCATCTAACTTGCTTGTGGTGACAGATTTTTCCGTACCAGATGACACTGATATTGGCTTCTGAGTACTGAAGACAGATGAGGATGAAGTAAAAGCACCTTTTGAAGTATCACTTGAAAGCACTGTTGTTGTTATGATGCTTGAGTCTTCAGGGAAAACAGTAGTGCTGTCTCCAGAAAAATCTGTATATGTGGCACTCGGGAAGGATGTAGTTTCTGACTTCATTGTTGACAGACTGACAGAAGCAAACGAGTCCATTACGGTAGGTTGACTGCTTTCACTTTCAACCTCAACATCTGGAACACTGGTAAGGGATGGTACTTTAGTCTCATCTGTATCAACATGTTGTGTTACTGCAAGTGATAGCGGTATTGACTCCACAGTGCTGGATACAGATGGAGATACGTCACTGAAAACAGAGGTTGCATTCAATATATCTGTGGTGTCATCACTTGAACGTTCTACATCCATTGGAGTTGTGTCCGAATAGGTCATTGTCTTATCAGTCAAAGGAGAAACAGAAGTCTTTTCTGTCTGATCTGAGAGAGCACTGGAGTAAACGTCAGCTGGAGTTGCTGTTGACGTCTCCGTGGTGAACATTGAGGAAGCTGTGGGAAGTGCAGTGAGATTTCTGATCATTTCAGGCGTCTGATCTCCTGAGCCCTCTTCTGTTGATGTCAAAAAAGAACTTTCCTCTGGTGTTAATGAATATTCATCTAACTTGCTTGTGGTGACAGATTTTTCTGTACCAGATGACACTGATATTGGCTTCTGAGTACTGAAGACAGATGAGGATGAAGTAAAAGCACCTTTTGAAGTATCACTTGAAAGCACTGTTGTTGTTATGATGCTTGAGTACTTCAGGGAAAACAGTAGTGCTGTCTCCAGAAAAATCTGTATATGTGGCACTCGGGAAGGATGTAGTTTCTGACTTCATTGTTGACAGACTGACAGAAGCAAACGAGTCCATTACGGTAGGTTGACTGCTTTCACTTTCAACCTCAACATCTGGAACACTGGTAAGGGATGGTACTTTAGTCTCATCTGTATCAACATGTTGTGTTACTGCAAGTGATAGCGGTATTGACTCCACAGTGCTGGATACAGATGGAGATACGTCACTGAAAACAGAGGTTGCATTCAATATATCTGTGGTGTCATCACTTGAACGTTCTACATCCATTGGAGTTGTGTCCGAATAGGTCATTGTCTTATCAGTCAAAGGAGAAACAGAAGTCTTTTCTGTCTGATCTGAGAGAGCACTGGAGTAAACGTCAGCTGGAGTTGCTGTTGACGTCTCCGTGGTGAACATTGAGGAAGCTGTGGGAAGTGCAGTGAGATTTCTGATCATTTCAGGCGTCTGATCTCCTGAGCCCTCTTCTGTTGATGTCAAAAAAGAACTTTCCTCTGGTGTTAATGAATATTCATCGAACTTGCTTGTGGTGACAGATTTTTCTGTACCAGATGACACTGATATTGGCTTCTGAGTACTGAAGACAGATGAGGATGAAGTAAAAGCACCTTTTGAAGTATCACTTGAAAGCACTGTTGTTGTTATGATGCTTGAGTACTTCAGGGAAAACAGTAGTGCTGTCTCCAGAAAAATCTGTATATGTGGCACTCGGGAAGGATGTAGTTTCTGACTTCATTGTTGACAGACTGACAGAAGCAAACGAGTCCATTACGGTAGGTTGACTGCTTTCACTTTCAACCTCAACATCTGGAACACTGGTAAGGGATGGTACTTTAGTCTCATCTGTATCAACATGTTGTGTTACTGCAAGTGATAGCGGTATTGACTCCACAGTGCTGGATACAGATGGAGATACGTCACTGAAAACAGAGGTTGCATTCAATATATCTGTGGTGTCATCACTTGAACGTTCTACATCCATTGGAGTTGTGTCCGAATAGGTCATTGTCTTATCAGTCAAAGGAGAAACAGAAGTCTTTTCTGTCTGATCTGAGAGAGCACTGGAGTAAACGTCAGCTGGAGTTGCTGTTGACGTCTCCGTGGTGAACATTGAGGAAGCTGTGGGAAGTGCAGTGAGATTTCTGATCATTTCAGGCGTCTGATCTCCTGAGCCCTCTTCTGTTGATGTCAAAAAAGAACTTTCCTCTGGTGTTAATGAATATTCATCTAACTTGCTTGTGGTGACAGATTTTTCTGTACCAGATGACACTGATATTGGCTTCTGAGTACTGAAGACAGATGAGGATGAAGTAAAAGCACCTTTTGAAGTATCACTTGAAAGCACTGTTGTTGTTATGATGCTTGAGTCTTCAGGGAAAACAGTAGTGCTGTCTCCAGAAAAATCTGTATATGTGGCACTCGGGAAGGATGTAGTTTCTGACTTCATTGTTGACAGACTGACAGAAGCAAACGAGTCCATTACGGTAGGTTGACTGCTTTCACTTTCAACCTCAACATCTGGAACACTGGTAAGGGATGGTACTTTAGTCTCATCTGTATCAACATGTTGTGTTACTGCAAGTGATAGCGGTATTGACTCCACAGTGCTGGATACAGATGGAGATACGTCACTGAAAACAGAGGTTGCATTCAATATATCTGTGGTGTCATCACTTGAACGTTCTACATCCATTGGAGTTGTGTCCGAATAGGTCATTGTCTTATCAGTCAAAGGAGAAACAGAAGTCTTTTCTGTCTGATCTGAGAGAGCACTGGAGTAAACGTCAGCTGGAGTTGCTGTTGACGTCTCCGTGGTGAACATTGAGGAAGCTGTGGGAAGTGCAGTGAGATTTCTGATCATTTCAGGCGTCTGATCTCCTGAGCCCTCTTCTGTTGATGTCAAAAAAGAACTTTCCTCTGGTGTTAATGAATATTCATCGAACTTGCTTGTGGTGACAGATTTTTCTGTACCAGATGACACTGATATTGGCTTCTGAGTACTGAAGACAGATGAGGATGAAGTAAAAGCACCTTTTGAAGTATCACTTGAAAGCACTGTTGTTGTTATGATGCTTGAGTCTTCAGGGAAAACAGTAGTGCTGTCTCCAGAAAAATCTGTATATGTGGCACTCGGGAAGGATGTAGTTTCTGACTTCATTGTTGACAGACTGACAGAAGCAAACGAGTCCATTACGGTAGGTTGACTGCTTTCACTTTCAACCTCAACATCTGGAACACTGGTAAGGGATGGTACTTTAGTCTCATCTGTATCAACATGTTGTGTTACTGCAAGTGATAGCGGTATTGACTCCACAGTGCTGGATACAGATGGAGATACGTCACTGAAAACAGAGGTTGCATTCAATATATCTGTGGTGTCATCACTTGAACGTTCTACATCCATTGGAGTTGTGTCCGAATAGGTCATTGTCTTATCAGTCAAAGGAGAAACAGAAGTCTTTTCTGTCTGATCTGAGAGAGCACTGGAGTAAACGTCAGCTGGAGTTGCTGTTGACGTCTCCGTGGTGAACATTGAGGAAGCTGTGGGAAGTGCAGTGAGATTTCTGATCATTTCAGGCGTCTGATCTCCTGAGCCCTCTTCTGTTGATGTCAAAAAAGAACTTTCCTCTGGTGTTAATGAATATTCATCGAACTTGCTTGTGGTGACAGATTTTTCTGTACCAGATGACACTGATATTGGCTTCTGAGTACTGAAGACAGATGAGGATGAAGTAAAAGCACCTTTTGAAGTATCACTTGAAAGCACTGTTGTTGTTATGATGCTTGAGACTTCAGGGAAAACAGTAGTGCTGTCTCCAGAAAAATCTGTATCTGTGGCACTCGGGAAGGATGTAGTTTCTGACTTCATTGTTGACAGACTGACAGAAGCAAACGAGTCCATTACGGTAGGTTGACTGCTTTCACTTTCAACCTCGACATCTGGAACACTGGTAAGGGATGGTACTTTAGTCTCATCTGTATCAACATGTTGTGTTACTGCAAGTGATAGTGGTATTGACTCCACAGTGCTGGATACAGATGGAGATACGTCACTGAAAACAGAGGTTGCATTCAATATATCTGTGGTGTCATCACTTGAACGTTCTACATCCATTGGAGTTGTGTCCGAATAGGTCATTGTCTTATCAGTCAAAGGAGAAACAGAAGTCTTTTCTGTCTGATCTGAGAGAGCACTGGAGTAAACGTCAGCTGGAGTTGCTGTTGCCTTCTCCGTGGTGAACTTTGCGGAAGCTGTGGGAAGTGCAGTGAGATTTCTGATCATTCCAGACGTCTGATCTCCTGAGCCCTCTTCTGTTGATGTCAAAAAAGAACTTTCCTCTGGTGTTAATGAATATTCATCGAACTTGCTTGTGGTGACAGATTTTTCCGTACCAGATGACACTGATATTGGCTTCTGAGTACTGAAGACAGATGAGGATGAAGTAAAAGCACCTTTTGAAGTATCACTTGAAAGCACTGTTGTTGTTATGATGCTTGAGACTTCAGGGAAAACAGTAGTGCTGTCTCCAGAAAAATCTGTATATGTGGCACTCGGGAAGGATGTAGTTTCTGACTTCATTGTTGACAGAATGACAGAAGCAAACGAGTCCATTACGGTAGGTTGACTGCTTTCACTTTCAACCTCACATCTGGAACACTGGTAAGGGGTGGTACTTTAGTCTCATCTG